>NC_057810.1:260841194-261197090 GCF_018294505.1 Triticum aestivum | reverse complement strand
GCACCTCGCCCCGCCGCCCCAAGCCCTCGCCGGCGCCCGCGCCAGGAAGAGGAGCTCCCGGCTCCGGCGACCGCCCGCCGCGCCGCTTCCTCCTCGCCGTCCGGCCCCCCCTCCCCGCTCCGGCTACTTCCTCTCCGGCCGCCGCCGTCGTCTACAGGAATCCCGGCGAGATCCGCCGCCGTCTCGGGCCGCGTGCCCGAACCCTAGATCTGGATCCTGGGGTAGTTTTTTTTCACTAAGTCCCTAGAGTTTTAGTCCATATGCTCCTGTTCGAGGACCCGTATCTCCACATCCGTAGCTCCGTTTTGGGCATATGATATATCAAAATCTTCGACTCGACATGTACATCATTTCATTCCATTGCATCATTTGCATTTGAGGTCATCTTGATACCCAAAATTCTGTTAGAAGGAGGCTTCGTGAGTTAGATTGCAGATCCGTTAGTTCATCATGCACTTTTGTCATTTTTGCCATGTTTAATTCGTGCACGATATGCCTGTGCCCCTTTGGGATGAATTGTTAAGCATTTTGTCTTCTTTCCAGAGGTGCCATTCATGCATTTTTAGGATGTGTGTGTTGTCTTGTGCAAGCTTGCGAAGAAAGGTACCTGAGATTGCAGATTTCAGAGACTTGGTGATTTTCACTAAGTCTGGGATATTTTAGTTCATGATGCTATATGTCCAGCTTGTTTCCTAGTGATCCGTGCCTCTTTTGAGGATGATCAGTAAGGGAGTTTTGATACTTATGTTATGCTCTATCCATCCATGTCTTTGTTGGCATATGTGGAGTGCTCTAGGTTGACTCAATCGAGCTCAACTTTTGCTTCGTTGTTAATCTGGGCAGATCGTCAACTTGTTTGCGATTTTGCCGATGCTACCGTTGGTGTTCCATGCATGCTATGCCTTCGTTCTTGCCATGTGTAGCTAGCACATTGTGCCTTCTTGCTGGTTATATGCTTTCCTTGCCATGACTTGCACCGTAGTGAGTGCATCGAGCTCGTTTACATGCCTTCATGAGTTACAATTTCAGCATGTCTCAGTTTTCACTAAGTCTGAAAACTGATTGTGTTCGAGCTATGTTCGTGAGCTCGGTAGAGTATTTTGTGAACCCTTTTGGCCCCAGGTCACTTTGGGTGTTTTGTTAAGATTGTTGAGTAGCTCCATGCCATGTTCTTACTTGTCATGTTCAGATTTTCTATCATGTTGTTTTGCTGCTCCGAAGAGAGCATCGTGATCTGAAATTTCAGACTAGTGTTAATTTCACTAAGTCTGGAATCTGTTTTGCATTTGCGTTTTAGCCATGCTTGTTTGAACCTCTTAATGGATGAATTTGCCTATGGATCAGTGCTAGTGTTTTGTCAACCATCTTGTGTACTTCACTGCCATGTATTTTGTTTTCATGTTTGGTGGCTGTAGCATGTTCATTTCGTTGCATTTAGATGCCTACTTGCTGTAAATCGCAGACCGGTGTCATATCTTAAAACGCTTGCCATTTCCAAACCGTAGCTCCGATTCCAATGATCTTTATATCGTTTCCAATCGATTTCATCCCCTCTATCCAGTGGCACACTTGGTTTTCCAAGTTGATGCCAGGTTCATGCATTTCCTGTCATATCTTGCATTTTGCATCCCGCATCGCATCCCGCATAGCATATCGTCATTTCATCATATTGCTTGGACTTGCCCGTGGTTGATTGTATCCTTGTTGCTTGTTTGTCTTGTTGGGTAGAGCCGGGAGACGAGTTCGCTACCGAGGAGCCCGTTGAGTTTGCTTGTGAGGATCCAGTCAACTCTGACAACTGTGCAGGCAAGATGATCATACCCTCGATATCACTACTATCTTTGCTATGCTAGTTTGCTCGCTCTTTTGCTTTGCCACTGCTACGATGCCTACCTTTTGCTTGTCAGCCTCCCAATTGCCATGTGGAACCTCTAACCCACCATTGTCCTAGCAAACCGTTGATTGGCTATGTTACCGCTTTGCTCAGCCCTTCTTATAGCGTTGTTAGCTGCAGGTGAAGATTGGAGCCGTTCCTTGTTGGAACATTTATTTACTTGTTGGGATATCATTATATTGCTATGTTATTTAATGCATCTATATACTTGGTAAAGGGTGGAAGGCTCGGCCTCTCGCCTAGTGTTTTGTTCCACTCTTGCCGCCCTAGTTTCCGTCATATCGGTGTTATGTTCCCGGATTGTTGCGTCCCTTACACGGTTGGGCTATAATGGGAACCCCTTGAAGGTTCGCCTTGATTAAAGCTTTTCCAGCAATGCCCAACATTGGTTTTACCAGTTGCCACCTAGCCTCTTTTCCCTTGGGTTTCCGGAGCCCGAAGGTCATCTTTATTTTAGCCCCCCACGGGCCAGTGCTTCTCTGAGTGTTGGTCCGAACTAGAGCCCTGTGCAGCGCCACCTCGGGGAAACTCAAGGGTTGGTTTTAGTTGTACGGATTGCTCATCTGAGTGTGCCCTGAGAAAGAGATATGTGCAGCTCCTATCGGGATTTGTCGGCACATTCGGGCGGTGTTGCTGGACTTGTTTTAACCTGTCGAATCATCTTGTTGTACCGAGATACCGAGTCTGATCAGTGTGTCTTGGGTGGAGGTCTATTCCTTCGTTGACCGTGAGAGCTTGTTATGGGCTAAGTTGGGACCCCCCTGCAGGGATTGATCTTTCGAAAGCCGTGCCCGCGGTTATGGGCAGATGGGAATTTGTTAATGTCCGGTTGTAGATCACTTGAACTAAACTTAATTAAAATGAATCAACCGTGGGAGTTACCGTGATGGCCCCTTCTCGGCGGAGTCCGGGAAGTGGACACGGTGTTGGAGTTATGCTTGTGCAGGATGTTCCTTTAGCTTCTCGCTCGTGCTTCGCCTTCTCTTCTCGCTCCCTTTTGCGTATAAGTTAGCCACCACATATGCTAGTCGCTTGCTGCAGCTCCACATATATTTGCCTTATCCTGTCCCATAAGCTTAAATAGTCTTGATCGCGTGGGTGTGAGATTGCTGAGTCCCTGTGGCTCACAGATACTACAACTCCAGATGCAGGTCCAGGTGTTTCTGCTCCAGTTGACGATTACGAGCTCAAGTGGGAGTTCGACGAGGACTCTCAGCGATACTATGTGTCCTTTCCGGATGATCAGTAGTGGTGCCTAGTTGGGGTTATCGATTCAGGACCTTGTCGCATGTTGGGGGTCTTTTCTATTTTGGCACCGTAGTCGGGCCATGAGTGATTTGTATGATGGATGTTATTTATGTACTCTGATGTGACGTGGCGAGTGTAAGCCAACTATGTTATCTCCCCCTTTTATTATATATTACATGGGATGTTGTAATGATTGCCTGACTTGCGACATTGCTTTCAATGCGGTTATGCCTCTAAGTCGTGCCTCGACACGTAGGAGCTATAGCCGCATCGAGGGCGTTACAGTGTCGCCGGGGGGATTTCTTCAGAAGCCTGCTCTTCAGACTCATGGGCCATGAAGGGCTTCGCTCTGGGCTTCTTCTTCTTGGGCTGTATAGCAAGCTCATGAAAAACGGGCTTGAAACCATCCCGCTTAACAAAACTCCTAGTGCAACGTCTGACGGTAGTATCAACAATTGGTGTTGGCGCCAAAGGTTGCCGGGGCCTTCTTGCAGTCACCACAGACACAGGAGGAGCAATAGACACAGGAGGAACTACCTGATCAGGTGCAGAATCAACGAACAGTGCTCTAGCAACCGGCCTGGCCACTTCCTGATCCTTCCAAGTGAGACAAGGCAAATCCATATCAGAGAAAGCGAAATCCCAGCTCCGCTTAGACAGAACGACAGGCGACAGAGGCCGCATTGATACTGGCTTGGGGACAGAAAACACCATAGGAGCTTGTAGCATAGTTTCAAAGGATCTTCTCCAAATCAATTCAGGAGGTAGAGGAGGCCCATAAGGCACAACAGGCATAACAAAATCCTCCCTAATCACAAGAGGCTGTAGACCACAATGGCCCACTGATCAGGAGAAAACTCCTCATTGAATGGAGGAGGAACAGGGGCCTCGGGCTGCTCATCATCAAGAACTACAACAGGCGGCACATTGGCGTCAGCAGCCGAGCTTGGCTGAGTAGATAAATCTACCACCATGGACTCCTGGTCCTGCACAGGTTCAGGGTCAACATCGTCATCCCAGTTTCCCCAGTTATCATCAGCAACCTCATTGACCACCGGAGCAGGTGGAGGCACTGCGTTCCATCCCAAAGCAGGGAAAGCAGGTAAGTTGAAAGGGGGCATCTCATGGAATGGAACACCAGGCACCAGATGCGGATTGCCATTGATGGGCATCCAATCCTCATCTTGCGGCATCTGCTCAGCAAAGTTGGCCCCCAAGATATATAGTGGAGCAGTCCAAGAAACTCTTGCACCTCCATAGGGTGCAAAATCCATAAACACCCCATCACGTGGCACCAGAATGTCTTCAGGGAAGGAAGCAAATACCAGAGACCTGACCAAGTAAGGATCCTCGGTAACCCAATAATGAAATTTGCCGAAAGTGTTGACAGCATCCCTGATACACTTTGTATTGCGAAGATCCAAAGGAATGCCCAGAAACATGAGAAGGCCCTGACGGAAACCCTGAACTCCGCGGAAATTTTCTCCCTCGTCATGCTTCATAAAGCACACAAAGAGATCATTGCCCAGTGGCTGCGGCGGGAGCTGCAGCAGATGGAAACGGACAGCAGCATCGTGAAGCTCAAAAAGCACCACAGAGCGAATCCATGGCTGAGCCGATCTGACTAAAACTCCATGCTCTTGCAACCACTGAACTACAGCCTCTCTAGCAGCACCTATCTCATATGGTTGGGGGATAGGCATTACCTCAGCAAGCATAAACTCCTCATGGCGGCGCACAATTGGGGTATGTGGCGAGACGAAGGTTCTTGGAAGGCGATCCTTACCTCCGTCGATGACATGGTGGCCCGTGGGGACGTACAGCTGAGGATCCAGATGAAAGTTCGTCATCGGAACCGAGGGCTCAGCCTCCAACGACGGCGAGTGCAACGGCGGAGGAGGGGTTTCAGGCGGCGAGGCAAAGGGAGTCTTGGGGCCAGGGCTGATGGAACTGGACGGGGGAGTTAATGCGGAAGTGGAAGGGAGGTCCAAGTTTGGTAAAAGCATTGTCAGAGAGATATTCTTGCAGCGCGCCTCGGAAGTCGTAGCGTTAGCGGATTTGGGTTGCCAAACAAGCCCCAAAACCTGTGCAAATTTGTTGCAATCCTTCCTGATGTGACCCGTCCTAAGGCAAGAAATGCACCACAACTTGGACGTGCAAGCGGCCGCAAAGTGTCCCTTCCTCAAACACTTTTGACACGTGAGAACCTCATCAACCATATTGGAAATTAAATCCTCAAAATCATCCCTTGCTTGCTGAGAAGAAGGAATATCCATATTATCCGTAGAAGAAGCTGGGCCAGCCCGGTCAGACCCAACAGAGAGCAGCCCATGGCCCGTGGCACGTGTTGGCACGTCCACATTCAAAGAACCTGAATTCCCGCCCGAGATAGTCGGCGAACGATCAGATAACGGCAGAAGATCTTGAACCGTACCAAACGAGATAGATGGCCTCGTCGACGTCCACCGAAGGCTCACCGGCGGCGCGGGATGAATGACAACTTTCTCATGTGGCGGGATAGAATAACCAGCGTCTTCAGTAGTTTGAATACAATTTTCTGTAGCCGGATACCGATAACCTCGACATGCATTATAATTTTGAAAGACCGCAAAAGATAATTTCTTGCCAACAGAATTAGAATACAATTTTCTGGGCGGTAACCAGGATGCCCAGTGCCATGATCAAATCAAAATAATTGCAAAAAAACTCCCCCTGGATTGTTGTTAGTTGGAGGCACCCGTTGTTTCGGGAAATCCATGGATTGATGCTTGTTGCTGGTGGGGGAGTATAAACTTTACCATTCTGTTTGGGAACCGCCTATAATGTGTGTAGCATGGAAGATATCGAGATCTCTCGGTTGTTATGTTGACAATGAAAGTGTACCACCCAAAATATTATTTATCTCTATTTCAAAACTCGAGCACTGGCACCTCTACAAATCCCTGCTTCCCTTAGTGAAGGGCCTATCTATTTACTTTTATGTTGAGTCATCATCCTCTTATTAAAAAGCACCAGTTGGAGAGCACCGCTGTCATTTGCATCCATTACTATTAATTTATATTGAGTATAACTATGACTGGATCTCTTTTACCATGAATTACAATGTCCAGTCAGTCCTTGATCTTCAGAGGTGCTCTACATTTATGTTTTATGGTCTTAGAAAGGGCTAGCGATATACCATCTTGTTACGTCATATTATGATTGTTTTGAGAAAGTGTTGTCATCCGAGATTTATTATTATTGCTCGCTAGTTGATTATGCCATTGATATGAGTAAATATGGGACCTAGATGTTATTGTGAATGTGGTTAGTTCATAATCTTTGCTGAAAACTTGAATGCTGGGCTTTACATATTTGCAACAGCAAGAGCAAACAGAGTTTGTAAAAGTTTTTCTTTATCACTCTCAGTTTGTCAACTGAATTCCTTGAGGACAAGCAAAGGTTTAAGTTTGGGGGAGTTGATACATCTCCATCGTATCTACTTTTCTAAACACTTTTGCCCTTGTTTTGGACTTTAACTTGCATGATTTGAATGGAACTAACCCGGACTGACACTGTTTTCAGAAGAATTGCCATGGTGTTATTTTTGGGCAGAAATAAAAGTTCTCGGAATGACCTAAAACTTCACGGAGAATATTTTTGGAATTAATAAAAAATACTGGCAAAAGAATCAAGACTAGGGGGCCCACACCCTATCCACGAGGGTGGGGGGCACGCCTGCTGAGGGAGTCCTAGATTAAGGAGTCCTCGGACATCCGGACTATATGCGTATTCCGGACTGTTGGAGTATGAAGATACAAGATAGAAGACTTCATCCCGTGTCCGGATGGGACTCTCCTTTGCGTGGAAGGCAAGCTTGGCGGTTAGGATGTGAAGATTCCTTTCTCTGTAACTGACTCTATGTAAACCTAGCCCCCTCCGGTGTCTATATAAACCAGAGGGTTTAGTCCGTAGGACAACAACAATCATAATCATAGGCTAGGTCCTAGGGTTTAGCCTCTACGATCTCGTGGTAGATCAACTCTTGTAATACTCATATCATCAAGATCAATCAAGCAGGAAGTAGGGTATTACCTCCATCGAGAGGGCCCAAACCTGGGTGAACATTGTGTCCCCCGCCTCCTGTTACCATTAGCCATAGACGCACAGTTCGGAACACCCTACCCGAGATCCGCCGGTTCTGACACCGACATTGGTGCTTTCATTGAGTGTTTAACTTTAATGTTGAAGATAGGGTGGATGGCTCGCCTTGTTATCAAGGACAACATCACCTCCGGGGGAGCTCTAGCCTCAGGCCAAACTCTCTAGCTGGGCGGCTTCATCTTGACCGCCCGTTCGGCGGTCGGGCCGACCATGACTTCTCAAGTCATCGAAAATCGCCTCCGCGTCAACTCGGAATACGCCGAGCAGATGGATCCAATGGAGTTATCGTCTTTAAACGAGCTCCTGGATCGCATTGCCGCTCTGGGAGTCGCTTCGGACTACGACCAAATTGGGCTTAAACCCGATCAAAGAGAGATTGAATCTCTGCCGTTCACACATTAGATAGCGGTGGTGGAGGAGCGATCCAACAACTCTTCCCCCATATTGAGGACAAAATATGTCCGGATTTCTGATCTCACCAAGCCGGATACATGCCTGCGGGAAGACGCGCCCCGAACTCCGAACTTAGAATCGGACTGTGGGCCGGAAAAATTGGTTTACATCCCGGAGTCTGAAGTATTAAGCTCAGAAACTCCTCAAGCTCTCGGTCACGATCCGGATCTGGGTTCGAACTCAAATACACCCAGCCACCCAGACTCAAGCGATCTTTCACGCATCAGACAATAGTCCCAAGAGACGGTACATCACTTTTGGGCAAGTTTCCTCAATGTTAAGGACAAGCTCAAGGATTGTCGTGAAGAAGACGCAATCTCATTATTCTGCAAAAATTGCACGGACAAGGGACTCCTTAACGCCATAAATCACCGTCACATATCACGCTTCGATGACTTGGTGATCATAGTACAGAAGTACTGCGTGATGGAAAGCGCGTGGAAAACTCAGGCAGCCTTTTGGGATCCACTCGCCCTCGCTAAATCCCTCGTCCAAACAAAAAGGGTGTACCCTTGTAGGTCGCCCGATCCAATCACAAAGAAATCAAAGCCCATTGTAGGGCACACAACCATTTTGGAAGGGTGGCTCGATAGGCCATGCAAAATACACACCACACCGGATACCATACCAACACACAACCTTAGAGCATGTTGGATACTTCGGCAGGTGGCCAAGAGCGGCGAGGATCTCCTCATAAAAAACACCGCGGAGCAACACCCCACGGAGCACAACGTACAGTACTGATCGTCTTTGAGACTTTTGCCTCAGGTAACAAGCGCAAGCGAGCACTCCGTGGCCTCGCCGAAGTCTGCCAAGTTGCACCAATAAACCCCTAGAATGACACGGCCATAACTTTCAGTGCCAGTGACAAACCACAATTCAAGACAGTCCGGGCACCAGCCGCTTTGGTCCTCAGTCCAATCGTGGACGGCTTCCAGCTTACCAAACTGCTCATGGATGGCGGTAGCAGACTAAACCTCATTTGCGAGGAAACTCTCAAGAAAATGGAAATAGATAGGAGCCGCATTGAACAAAGCAGCACAATCTTTAGAGGAATTATTCCCAGCCGGGAGGCATGATGTGTGGGAAAAATCACACTCGATGTGGTATTCGGCATGCCGGAGAATTATAGGTCCGAAGAGATAACCTTTCAGGTGGCCCCTTTCAATAGTGGGTATCACTCCTTGTTAGGGCGGGATGCGTTTGCGAGCTTCCAAGCTATACCACATTACAGGTACATAAAGCTCAAGATGCCCGGGCCCAATGGAATTATCACCCTTGCCAGTGATCCGGACACAACACTCTGCGCCGAAAATAAGACAGCCGCCTTGGCCCTCGAAGCATTGTCTGAAGCCCTCGTGGCTGAAGAATTAACTGCATTATGCTCCACAATGGATAGGGACGACATGATACTCGATAAGCGATCCAAGTCCACCTCCTTCAAACCAGCGGACAAAATAGTCAAATTTCAGGTCCACCCAACAGACTCCTCGAAGACAGCATCCATCGGGGCATAACCGGACCCCACAATCGAAGCTGCACTGCGGGCGTTCCTATGCGAGAATTGGGATATTTTTGCCTGGCACCCTTCTGATATGTCGGGGATCCCACGCAGGCTGGCCTAACACAGCCTTAACATACTGAATGGATACAAGCCGGTCAAGCAAACACAACGGCGCTTTTGGGAATCCAAATGACAAGCTATGGGAGAGGATCCGGCCAAGTTACTCGAGGCTGGATTCATCAGAGAAATAAAACACCCGGATTGGCTACCAAACTTGGTGATGGTACCAAAGAAGGATAAATCCTAGCGCCTATGTGTTGATTTCAAAGACCTCAACAAGGTCTGCCCTAAGGATCCCTTCCCTCTCCCACGCATAGATCAGATCATCGATGCTACCACATGACATGACTCACTGTGTTTCATCGACGCATACTCCGGGTACCATTAAATCAAGATGGCGGAGTCCGATCAAGCCGCAACGGCATTTATAACCCCATACGGGCCTTTCTGCTTCAACACTATGCCTTTCAGGCTCAAAATCGCCGGTGCCACCTACCAACGCGTGACTCAAACTTGCCTAGAGAAACAAACCGGCAAAACAGTTGAAGCATACGTCAACGACATAGTCATCAAGACCAGACATGCCGAGTCTTTAATAGACGATCTAAGGCTCACGTTCGATAACCTCCGAACATATGACATTAAGCTCAATCCGAAAAATGTGTTTTCGGTGTTCCCGCCGGAAAGCTGTTGGGATTCATCATTTCTAATAGAGGAATTGAAGCAAACCCAGCTAAAATACGAGCTTTGTCACAGTTGGCTACCCCAACAGACCTCAAACAAATCCAGAAACTAACTGGATGTGTGGCAGCTTTAAGCCGATTTATGTCCAGATTGGGAGAAAAGGCATTGCCACTTTATCGCCTACTTCGACGAACCGAACACTTTGAGTGGACGGACGCGGCAACGGCCGGACTAGAGGAAATAAAGGCTCTTTTAGAAAGCAACCCAATTCTGGCCGCGCCGAATGTCGGTGAACGTATGTTGTTATACATAGCCGCAACACCAAGTTGTGAGTGCGGTGCTCGTCGTCAAACGAGAGGAGGACGGACACAAATTTCTGGTTCAGGAGCTGGTATACTACGTATCCATTGTCCTCACACCATGCAAATCCCGGTACCCGCATTATCAAAAAATAGCATACACGGTCTTCATGGCATCCTGGAAATTACGACACTACTTTCAAGAGTGTTCAATCCCGGTGGCCTCCGAAGTACCACTTTATGACATAATAAACAACCGCGATGCCATGGGCCGGATTGCCAAGTGGGCCATAGAGCTCCTCCCATTCGACATAACATATAAACCACGACGAGCCATTAAATCCCATGTACTGGCGGACTTTGTCGCCGAATGGACAGAGGCCGAACTCCCTAAAGAGTACGACACATAGTCCAACTGGATCATGCACTTCGACGGCTCTAAAATGCTGGCAGGTCTAGGAGAAGGCGTCGTCCTCACATCCCCCACTGGAGATACAGTCCAATACATACTCCAAATATTATATACAGACTCCAATAATGCAGGCCGAATATGAGGCTCTGTTGCATGGTCTTCGGATGGCCGTCTCCATGGACATTCAGCGCCTAGATGTGCCTCGGGATTCAAACCTTGCAATATCTCAAATAAATGGAGACTTTGATGCCAAAGATCCGAAAATGGCGGCATATCATAATGCCGTCCTTAAGATGTCAGCTCGGTTCGAGGGGCTCGGATTTCATCATGTGGTTCGAGAAAACAATCAAGCAGCGGATGTCCTCACCCGCATCAGCGCTAAGCGCGACCCCGTTCCACCTAATATCTTTCTGGAAAGGCTTTTCAAGCCATCCGTTGTGTGGCAAGGGGAGACCGACAGCATCAGTCCGGATCCGAACACACTGACATAATCGGGGGCTCTGCCACTGAAATAACACCCTCGGCCCATCTCATCATGGCTGTTATCACCCCATGGACCGAACCCTTCTTGGCCTAGCTTAACAGGCGCGAACTCCCTGAGGATCAAAATGAGGCACAATGCATTGTGCGGTGCTCTAAAGCCTACACAGTCCATGAGGGAAAGCTTTATAAGAAAAGCACTACCGGGGTACTTCAAAGATGTATCTCCGAGGAGGAAGGGAGGCATCTCTTGGTTGAAATTCATGCCGGCCTCGGCGGTCACCACACCGCAGCTCAAGCCCTTGTAAGCAAGGCCTTCTGCACAGGTTTTTACTGGCCGACGGCCCGAGCAGACGCACAAGACCTTGTCCAACATTGCGTTGGATGCCAGCTTTTCACAAACCAAAGCCATATGTCACCCACCACCCTAGAAAAAATACCCATAACTTGGCCTTTTGCGGTCTAGGGGCTTGATATGGTTGGACCCATTAAAGGAGGAAGCCATAAGAAAAAATACTTGTTGGTCATGGTGGATAAATTCACCAAGTGGATAGAAGCCAAACCAGTTAAATTGGCCGAATCCGGACCCGTGATAGACTTCATATCGGGTGTAGTACACTGTTATGGTGTCCCCCATAGCATCATCACCGACAACGACTCACGGCTGATGAGGTGAAAACTTGGTGCGGCCAGATGGGAATTAAGCTCGATTACGCCTCCGTCTATCACCCTCAAACAAACGGTCAAGTCAAACGAGCCAATGGTCTTATTATGAGCGGCATTAAACCTAGACTAGTGCGATCCTTGAAAGAATCAGACACGCACTGGGTTGAGGAGCTTGACTCCGTACTCTGGGGGCTGCGGACCATGCCAAATCGCATTACCAGATACACACCCTTCATGGTGTACGACGCAGAGGCTGTGCTGCCCTACGATATTATTCATGACTCACCTTGAGTGCACATGTACGAAGATAGAGAGAGGCCGAGCTTGATCGTCAGGACAGTTTAGATGCCCTGGAGGAGGAGCGTGACGTCGCAAAAGCCCATTCCGGATTCAATCAACAACAGGCTCGCAGGTATCAAAGCAGAGAAGTACGGGCCAATACCTATAATATTGGTGAACTCGTTGTATGTCTACCGGAGAAGAAAAAGGACAAACTCAAGCCCAAGTGGGAGGGCCCCTTCATTATCGACAAAGTTCTCACCGGAGGAGCGTACCGACTGCGGGATGCATCCGATAATCGCCTCAAGCCGAACATATGGAACGCGGCCAGACTCCGAAGATTCCACGCCTAGCGCCGAACTCCATGTTTGTCTCCTTCCCTCTTTTGCTTTTTTGATTTACTTCTTAGCCCTCTTCTCGCCTTTCCTTTCTGGAAAGCTCTAAAGCTTTATTGTGGCTAGATTACACACTTGTAACACACTAATTTTCAAGTATGTGTGCTCATTATACCTGGGGGCTTCTTATATAGAAGCTTAATATAATTATCTTACGGGCATCAAGCCCACTGCATATGCGCCCTTTTTCCATATGCACCTTTTCTTCGCCATTATATGCATTGATATGACTTAAGTTTTGGCCAAGCTGGGTTGCCTAGCTCCTGTGCTTATGCCCTACGTTCCCGTTAGTTCGGCTAGGGCATAAAGGGAGCACCTCTGCGATTGTTACTGTCGGGTACTCCGGACGTGTACCTCAGACTGGGTAAAGCCGAAAGCTAGCGTTCTTAAGGGAATATTTGGTTGGTGGACTAAAGATGTTTTTTACCTATCACAATACAAACCCCTAGATGTTACATATCCTGCGCTTTTTGATCGCAGTTCAGACATGCACTTTAATGCATGCGTACCCAGGGAAAGGAACCCTTAACGGAACTATTCTCCCTGGAAGATGTTTCTTACTAACCATGTAATATAACATAGCTAGTTGAGTACTTGTCTGTTCAAGCAATTATGACCCCTATGCCTGGTTTCCACGCGTACCCCGGTTTATATTACCGAGCGGGTATTCGAAAACACTCCGGACTGTCGGGTCCAGAGGCTGAAGTGAAAAGGTCCGCCATGACAAATGTTTTACAATCCGGCTAGGGACAAATATGTCAACTGAAGTACATAGTCATTTAGACTCAAATGCTTCTTCTATGTCATCCAACAGGTTATCTAGCCTACAATCCTGTTGGGAATATTTTGCAGCTAATCCTACCTGGTCATATACCAGACTAACGGGAATTTCTTTCCCACCTGACCCTACAGGTCCGACCAGGGCCATATGATTCGGATCAAGCTTTGATATACCGTGTTTTCACCATGGCCCAAGCCTCTCTCGCCCCTTCTTGATAGGCAGATATATTCCATAGTCAGAAACGCCGCCGCTCTCCCTTGAAAAGCTGAGCAAGCTCCCCCATACTTCCTGGTAGGGAGGCGGATGGCCACAAGGCCTTGGCGACACCCCGCATGACCTGCCGAACTTGCTCGTGCAGTTGCGAAAGCTCTTGTAGCAGATCGCCTGAGGATCTGGGCATCTCCTCTTCGGGACGGCCCATCAGCATACCTACAGACATGACTCTGTTAGTTCCTATCTTTACCGAACTATGTAAATTTTCATTGGAGAACATACTAAAGATGCCGCGCTGAAGCCTCTTATTTTCCTTCACAGAGTCAACCAGCTGGGCCCGAACATCTTTCAATTCTTCGCCCAGCTGGGTATTAGCATCTTGGAGCTTGTTATTCTTCTGTATGACCCGTGTAAGTACACGCTCGCCAGTGGCTGCTTGCCTTTGGGCCTCTTGCTCACCCTCTTGTGGGGTTCTCAGATTCTGTTCCGGATTATCTGAGGATTTTGGTCATCAGATATTGTTAGCATTACTGGTTTATAAACACAATATTGTTTTTTCTCAATTCGGGAATACATACCAGTTGATGCCTCTTCGGATCTTGACAGCTTGGCCATAGCGGCCGTTAGCTGGGTTTGACACTCTTCCAGCTCTTGAGACAACAGGTTGTTCTACTTTGAGAGAACCTACATGTACAATGATCCTTAAATCAGTTGTACCAACTGCTTTAAGTCTCAGGGGCTACTGATATACATATAATTATCAGATTTTTATATTTACCCATATATCTTTCAAATACTGGTCCGTGGCTCTAGCAAGCCCATCCTGAGCGGCTCGGATGTACGCATCACCCAAGTTGAAGGCATTAAAAGCCTCATCTGAAAAACTAGGGTCGCGGAGTGCGGCCCACCGGCGCCGATGATTCATGGCGCTCTCCACTTCAGAATTTTTAACATACATTTGGTCCGAATCCTCTGTATAAGGACAGTCCGGTGTCACTCCCATGTTGGCCTCTGTCCTCCTCGAGACCGGGCCTGGAATCCGTCTAGTGGAGGCACGGTTGGCAGGATCCCCGAACATAGTTTGGTGGATGTTCTTTCTGCTAATACACAAACGATAGTGTCATACTTTAAGATGACGAACCACGGAGCGTATTTAAAACCATACCTCCTTGAGGACGGCTCCGCCATATTTTTGTTCGCCTTTCTTTTAAAGGCCTACCCAGTACGGACACCCCTTGTTGGCGAGTCGCCTCGGGTTCGGCTTGGCGTGTCGATCGTCTTCCCTTTAGAACGTAAGAATTGTGCAGTGGGTAAGACAGAGGGAATAAATCTTTTCCAGAAGATAAGTCTCTTGTTTACTTACATGCGATACAGGGAGGAGGCCGGGATAGTCAGCAATGATGGTCACTTCTGTGCCGTCACAGCTCGGCTGGTGAAACACCCCTTCCACGAGCTCCACGAATATATCCGGATCCTCTTCGAATCCGGCGTCAAGGGCCCGGTTACGGTCCTTTGGCAGTGGTGCCGGGCTATGGAACTCCCTGGTTATTTTTCGCCATTCCTGTTATAGGTAGATGGAGTAAATATTTATGAAAACAAAGGCTCAGGGAATAAATAGAGTAGAGTAATGGATGTCAACTCACCTAGCTGGGAGGGTTGTACAGGGAAAATCCATCCCGTGGCTTAATACGGACTAACTCCTCTCCTTCCCCCTTGTATAAATTGGACAATATTTCCAACAGAGTGATGGTGGAGTCCAGACCTTTTTGGCCACAGCGGGTGGCGTTGTCTTCTCCATTGAAGTGCAACATGGGATGCCCTTGATATTGGAGTGGCTGAACCCCTAGCATTATGGAGATCGCCATAACCTCGACTATTGATAATCCGGACTGAGCAAGTATTCTTATCTTGCTCATCAATTGAAGGACCTACCTGCTATCTTCCTCGCTGGGGCTCCAGGTACGCCAGTTAAGGCGTTTGTGGAGCGTTTGTAAACTCAGGAAGACCCATTCGGATTTGGTTGGGAAGGGAGACGTCCTCAATATAAAACCACTCGGAGGGCCACTCTTCGGGTGCCTTCTTCAGTGTGCCGGATAAGTATCCGGTCCCGGCGACGCGCCATATCTCGGCTCTGCCCACTTGTAATATTGATCCCCCTTGATTACGGGGGACGAGGCAGAATAGCTTCTTCCATAGAACGAAATGGGCTTCGCAGCCCAGAAATAGCTCACAAAGAGTGACGTAGCCTGCGATATGCAGGATGGAGGCATGTGTGAAGTTGTGCAGTTGGAGGCCATAGAACTCCAGAAGCCCGCGGAGGAACGGATGGATTGGAAATCCAACGCCCCTCAGCAAGTAAGAAACGAGGCATACTTGCTCCCCCTGGATGGGTTGGGAAAGTTCTCCGCCTGCTCCCCGCCATCGAAGGAAGCCAATCCAGCTCGAACGGGGACTAGAATTGCAGGAGGTAGGTACCCTTGGGTCTGCAACTTCACTAATCGGCCGTGGGATACGGTACACTTCTCCCAATCGCCCGGCTTGGTGTTGCGAGAGCAGGAGAAAGAGCTGCGAGTGCCGGCCATGTTGGAGTGGTTTTTTCGGGCAAACTCTAATGATTCCTCGCTTGGGGAAGATGGTGTGGATCGGATCTGAAGATCCCCTTATCTTTAATAGACAAGTTATTTACATGGTTAGGGTGGCAAATGTAAAAGTGCCTTGACTGCTCGCATTCACTCGACATGTGGAGGCTGAGATCGTTATGGTGCAGAAGCCGATGAGCGTAACATTAAATAGGGAACCGAGCACTGCTATTTATAAAAAATACTTTGAAGAATTCGGAGAAAAACCCACCTTGCAATGCCTAAGACAATCTTCGCGCCGGACTCATCATCATTGAAGCCTGGTTCGGGGGCTACTGAGGGAGTCCTGGATTAAGGGGTCCTCGGATAGCCGGACTATATGCATATGCCGGACTGTTGGACTATGAAGATACAAGATAGAAGACTTCGTCCCGTGTTCGGATGGGACTCTCCTTTGCGTGGAAGGCAAGCTTGACGGTTAGGATGTGAAGATTCCTTTCTCTGTAACCGACTCTATGTAAACCTAGCCCCCTCCAGTGTCTATATAAACCGGAGGGTTAGTCCGTAGGACAACAACAACCATAATCATAGGCTAGCTCCTAGGGTTTAGCTTCTACGATCTCATGGTAGATCAACTCTTGTAATAGTCATATCGTCAAGATCATCAAGCAAGAAGTAGGGTATTACCTTCATCGAGAGGGCCCGAACCTGGGTAAACATTGTATCCCCCGCCTCCTGTTACCATTAGCCTTAGACGCGCAGTTTGGGACCCCCTACTCGAGATCCGCCGGTTTTGACACCGACACCAGCCCCCCTGGGCGCGCCCCCCTGTCTCGTGGGCCCCCTAAGGCTCCACGACCTCAACTCCAACTCCATATATTCACGTTCGGGGAGAAAAAATCGGAGAGAAGGATTCATCACCGTTTTACAATACGGAGCCGCCGCCAAGCCCTAATCTCTCTCTGCAGGGCTGATCTGGAGTCCGTTCGGGGCTCCGGAGAGGGAATCCCTCGCCATCATCATCATCAACCATCCTCCATCACCAATTTCATGATGCTCACCGCCGTGCGTGAGTAATTCCATCGTAGGCTTGCTAGATGGTGATGGGTTGGATGAGATTTACCATGTAATTGAGTTAGTTTTGTTAGGGTTTGATCCCTAGTATCCATTATGTTCTAAGATTGATGTTGCTATGACTTTGCTATGCTTAATACTTTTCACTAGGGCCCGAGTGCCATGATTTCAGATCTGAACCTATTATGTTTTCATGAATATATGTGAGTTCTTGATCCTATCTTGCAAGTCAATAGTCACCTACTATGTGTTATGATCCGACAACCCTGAAGTGACAATAATCGGGACCATTCCCGGTGATGACCATAGTTTGAGGAGTTCATGTATTCACCAAGTGTTAATGCTTTGGTCTGGCACTCTATTAAAAGGAGGCCTTAATATCCCGTAGTTTTCAATAGGACCACGCTGCCACGGGTGGGTAGGACAAGAGATGTCATGAAAGTTCTTTTCCATCAGCACGTATGACTATATTCGGAATACATGCATACATTACATTGATGAACTGGAGCTAGTTCTGTGTCACCCTATGTTATAACTATTGCATGAGGAAACGCATCCGACATAATTATCCATCACTATTCCAATGCCTACGAGCTTTTCACATATTGATCTTTGCTTTGTTACTTTACTGTTGCCACTGTTACAATTACTACAAAACTGCTACTGTTACTTTTGCCACTATTACCGTTACTTCCATATTACTTTGCTACTAAATACTTTGCTATAGATATTAAGTTTTCCAGGTGTGGTTGAATTGACAACTCAACTGCTAATACTTGAGAATTTATTTGGCTCCCCTTGTGTCGAATAAATAAATTTGGGTTGAATACTCTACCCTCGAAAACTGTTGCTATCCCCTATAGATGTGGGTTATCACTACGCCTTCGAAGACATCGATGGTATGGACGACGATGCCGAAGAGGAGCAAAGCTAGAACCCGTCATTCACCGGACGCTGGACGGCCACTTGCACATATGATGTGTACATGGTGGACACACCCAAAGAGGATGACGACGATGGTGGGAAGGGTCCTGTCAAGGACAAGCCTTCTGAGGCTCCACAAAAGCGTCGACATCAGCGAAGCCGCTCGAAATTGCATCGCGAAAAAGACAGCAATACCGGCACCGGAGACAATAATACTCCGGATAACGCTAAAGACCAATAAGCCCCTATCGAGCCAACATCCGAAAAAGATGATTGGGAGGACAGGCAAGTTAACCCCGACGATCCCGTCGGGAAGAAGGGCTCGGAGGATAGTAACTACCTACCGATCTCTGGAGAGGATGAGAGCCTTGGCGACGAAGACTTCATCATACCAGAGGAACCCCTCGAACAAGAGCTTTAAGCGCCAACTAATAGCCATGACAAGAAGCCCGAAAAAGAAGCGACATCAACTTCAAGATGATCAGGATTTACTCAATGACAGATGGACTAATGTCCTAGCAGCCAAGGAATACGACTTCAAGCGCCCAACTAAGAGTTACCTGAAGCGCGAGCTGCTACCCCAATTCGACGATGAGGCCCAAGAGCCTATACCGCCAACGCATAACGGTGCCGATGGACCTGACCAACCACCACGTGGCCAGGACAAGCGGCAACTCAAGCCAAACACTAGCCTGCACCACCTCGCCGTAAAGGCAAAGAGACATGGACTATAGGATACAACTATGACCTACGACAGGACCTGGATAATAGAGCCGGTCAGACCGGATCAATCTATGGATCAAGGGGGCATGCCCCAGTGCGAGAAGATGGCCATCAGGCCTAGCGCCTTCACCCGGTCCGAAAACTGCATACGGACTCCATCCGAACTGCGTCGTGACATTGCCTGATACAGAGGCGCCGCGAACTCCCAATGCTTCACCGATGAGGTAATGGAGCACTAGTTCCCAGAAGGGTTTAAACCCGTGAACATCGTATCATATGATGGCACAACTGATCCCGCAATATGGATTGAAGAATTTCTTCTCCACATTAACATTGCTCGCGGTGACGATTTACACGCCATCAAATACCCCCCCCTAAAACTTAAGGGACTAGCTCGACACTGGTTAAACAGCGTCCCAGAAAACTCTATTAGAAGCTGGGAAGACCTGGAGGATGCCTTTAGAGACAACTTCCAAGGAACTTATATCCGGCCTCCGGATGCCGATAACCTCACTCACATAGTCCAGCAGCCTGGAGAGTCAGCCAGAAAATTCTGGACCCAGTTCCTAATTAAAAAGAACCAAATTGTTGATTGCCCGGACGCTGAGGCTCTAACAGCCTTTAAACACAGCATTCACGACGAATGGCTCTCCCGACACCTCGGCCAAGAAAAGCCGAAGTTGATGGCACCCCTCACATCAGTCATGACCCACTTTTGCGCAGGCGAAAATAGCTGGCTAGCCCGTAGCAGCAACAGTACCAATGACCCTGGCACCTCTGATGCCAGAAACAGCAACGGCAGGCCCCGACGTAACAAAAACAAGCATCGGAGCAACACTGACAATGCCAAAGACATGATGGTCAACACCGGATTCAGTGGCTCCAAACCTGATCAACGGAAGAAGCCATTCAAAAGAAACAAAGACGGTTCATCTAGCCTGGACCGAATACTCGATCGACCTTGCGAGATTCACGACACCCCTGACAAGCCTGCCAACCATACCAACAGAAGTTGTTGGGTCTTTAAACAGGCCGGTAAGTTAAACACTAAGCACGCAGGGAAAGGGTCGTCCAACGAGGATGACGACGAGGAGCTTCGCCCACCGAACACAGGGGGACAGAAGAAATCCCCCCCCCCCCCCCCCCCCCCCCCCCCCCCCCCGAGGTCAAAACGGTGAACATGATATACGTTACTCACATCCCCAAGAGGGAGTGCAAGCATGTGTTAAGGGACGTCTATGCGATAGAGCCAGTCGCCCCAAAATTCAACCCATGGTCAGCATGCCCGATCACTTTCGATCGCAGAGACCATCGGACCAGTATCCGTCATGGAGGTTCAGCTGCATTGGTCCTCGACCCAATTATTGATGGATTCCACCTCACAAGAGTGCTCATGGACGGCGGCAACAGTCTTAACCTGCTCTATCAGGAAACAGTCTGCAAAATGGGTATTGACTCATCAAAAATCAAGCCGACAAAAACTACCTTCAAAGGAGTAATATCTGGTGTAGAGGCCCGCTGCACGGGCACAATCACATTGGCGGTCGTCTTCGGTTCACCGGACAACTTCCGAAGCGAAGACTTGATCTTCGACATTGTCCCTTTCTGCAGTGGCTATCATGCACTGCTCAGACGAACTGCGTTTGCCCGCTTCAATGCGGTCCCGCACTATGCCTATCTAAAACTCGAGATGCCAGGACCACACGGTGTTATAACAGTCCATGCAAACATGGATCGCTCCCTCCGAACTTAGGAACACACCGCACCCTCGCAACGGGAGTACAGGTCGACCCTATCAAGCCAAACTCCACATCGGCAGTGAAGCCCCCAGACCCTGTCAAACGAGTCCGGACTACCTTGCAGAATGAAAGCCAAGCTCGTCGGGAGCTCGATTAGCAATTCGTCCTCTGTCTTAGCCCCAACCAAACTACGGCGTATGTATCGCGTGCACATAACTACGCACTAAAGGTACCATGGGCAACAATGGAGGCATATCAAGGATAAAATCCACAATACGGCTCGACCATAACTGGACCCTCATATTGATGTCTACTATGCAACCTTCTCCTTGTAGACGTTGTTGAGCCTCCAAGTGCAGAGGTTTGTAGGATAGTAGCAAATTTCCCTCAAGTGTATGACCTAAGGTTTATCAATCCATGGGAGGGGTAGGATGAAGATGGTCTCTCTCAAACAACCCTGCAACCAAATAACAAAGAGTGTCTTGTGTCCCCAACACACCCAATACAATGGTAAATAGTATAGGTGCACTAGTTTGGCGAAGAGATGGTGATACAAGTGCAATATGGATGGTAGATATGAGTATTTGTAATCTGAAAATATAAAAACAGCAAGGTAACAAGTGGTAAAAGTGAGCGTAAACGGTATTGCAATGCTAGGAAACAAGGCCTAGGGTTCATACCTTCACTAGTGCAAGTTCTCTCAACAATAATAACATAATTGGATCATATAACAATCCCTCAACATGCAACAAAGAGTCACTCCGAAGTCACTAATAGTGGAGAGCAAACGAAGAGATTATTGTAGGGTAAGAAACCACCTCAAAGTTATCCTTTCTGATCGATCTATTCAATAGTCCGTAGTAAAATAACACGAAGCTATTATTTCCGTTCGATCTATCATAGAGTTCGTATTAGAATAACACCTTAAGACACAAATCAACCAAAACCCTAATGTTACCTAGATACTCCAGTGTCACCTCAAGTATCCGTGGGTATGATTATACGATATGCATCACGATCTCAGATTCATCTATTCAACCAACACAAAGTACTCAAAGAGTGCCCCAAAGTTTCTACCGTAGAGTCAAGACGAAAACGTGTGCCAACCCCTATGCATAAGTTCACAAGGTCACTGAACCCACAAGTTGATCACCAAAACGTACATCAAGTAGATCACGTGAATATCCCATTGTCACCACAGATAAGCACATGCAAGACATACATCAAGTGTTCTCAAATCCTTAAAGACTAAATCCGATAAGATAACTTCAAAGGGAAAACTCAATCCATTACAAGAGAGTAGAGGGGGAGAAACATCATAAGATCCAACTATAATAGCAAAGCTCACGATACATCAAGATCATGCCAAATCAAGAACACAAGAGAGAGAGATCAAACACATAGCTACTGGTACATACCCTCAGCCCCGAGGGTGAACTACTCCCTCCTCGTCATGGAGAGCACCGGGATGATGAAGATGGCCACCGGTGCCCTCCGGCAGGGTGCCGGAACGGGCTCTCGAGAGGTTTTTGGTGGCTACAGAGGCTTGCGGCGGCGGAACTCCCGATCTAGGTTTCTTTCTGGAGGTTTGGGTATTTATAGGAGAGTTTGGCGTTGAGAACAAGTCAGGAGGACCCACGGGGTGTCCACGAGGTAGGGGGCGCGCCCTAGGGGGGTCGGTGTGCCCTCCACATTCGTGGGCCCCACGAGCCTCCTCTCTGGTAACTCTTTATTCCATTATTTTTTATATTTTCCAGAAAAAATCTCCGTTGATTTTTAGCGCATTCCGAGAACTTTTATTTCTGCACAAAAACAACACCACGGTAGTTCTGCTGAAAACAGCATCAGTCCGGGTTAGTTATAACCAAATCATACCAAAAGCATGTAAAAATATTATAAACATGGCATGAATACATCAAAAATTATAGATACGTTGAAGACGTATCAAGCATCCCCAAGCTTAATTCCTGCTCGTTCTCAAGTAGGTAAATGATAAAAACAGAATTTTTGATGTGGAATGCTACCTAACATAATTTTCAATGTAATTCTCTTTATTGTGGCATGAATGTTCAGATCCAAAAGATTCAAGATAAAAGTTTAATATTGACATAAAAATAGGATACTTTAAGCATGCTAACCAAGCAGTTTATGTCTTATCAAAATAACATAGCCAATGGGAGCTTACCCCTACAAAATCATATAGTTTCTCCATGCTTCATTTTCGTCACACAAAATGCTCCCGTGATGCACAACCACGGTTTCAGCCAAGCAATTGGTTCATACTTTTTAACGCGCTTCAGCCTATTCAACCCTCATGCAATACATGAGCGTAAGCCATGGACATAACACTATGGGTGGAGTAGAGTATGATGATAGGGATTATGTGAGAAAACTAAAAGGAGAAAGTCTCACATTGACGCGACTAATCAACGGGCTATGGAGATGCCCATCAATTGATGTCAATACGAGGAGTAGGGATTGCCATGCAACGGATGCACTAGAGCTACAAATGTATGAAATCTCATCAAAAAGAAACTAAGTGGGTTTGCATCCAACTTGCCTTCTCACAAAGACCTAGGGCAATTTGAGGAAGCCCATCATTGGAATATACAAGACAAGTTCTATAATGAAAAATTCCCACTAGCATATGAAAGTGACAAAATAAGAAACTCTCTATCATGAAGATCATGGTGCTATTTTGAAGCACAAGCGTGAAAAAGGATAGTAACATTGTCCCTTCTCTCTTTTTCTCCCATTTTTCTTTTTTTATTTGGGCTTCTTTGGCCTTTTTTTCTTCTTTTTTTCTCTTTTTTTCTCTCTCTTTTTTTTATTTCGTCCAGAGTCTCATCCCGACTTGTGGGGTAATCATAGTATCCATCATCCTTTCCTCACATGGAATAATGCTCTAATAATGGAAATCATCACACTTTTATTTATTTACAACTCAAGAATTACAACTCTATACTTAGGACAAAATATGACTCTATGTGAATGCCTCCGGCGGTGTACCGGGATGTGCAAGAATCAAGAGTGACATGTATGAAAGAAATATAAAGGTGGCTTTGCCACAAATACGATGTCAACTACATGATAATGCAAGGAAATATGACAATGATGAAGCGTGTCATAATAAACAGAACGGTGGAAAGTTGCATGGCAATATTTCTCGGAGTGGCTATGGAAATGCCATAATAGGTAGGTATGGTGGCTGTTTTGAGGTATATATAAGGAGGTTTATGTGTGATAGAGTGTATCATATCACGGGGTTTGGATGCACCGGTGAAGTTTGCACCAACTCTCAAGGTGAGAAAGGTCAATGCACGGTACCGTACAGGCTAGCAAATTGCGGAAGGGTAAGAGTGCGTATAATCCATGGACTCACATTAGTCATAAAGAACTCATATACTTATTGCAAAAGTTTATTAGCCCTCGAAGCAAAGTACTACTACGCATGCTCCTAGGGGAAGGGTTGGTAGGAGTTAACCATCGCGCGATCCCGACCTCCACTCATAAGGAAGGCAATCAAAGAACACCCCATGCTTCAAATTTGTCACACAACGTTCACCATACGTGCATGCTACGGGACTTGCCAACTTTAACACAAGTATTTCTCAGTTTCATAATTACCCAACTAGCATGACTCTAATATTACCACCTTTATATCTCAAAACAATTATCAAGTATCAAATTTATCATAGTATTTAATGCACCCTATATGAAAGTTTTTATTATACCCAACTTGGATGCCCATCATATTAGGACTAATTTTATAACCAAAGAAAATTACCATGCTATTATAAAAGACTCTCAAAATAATATAAGTGAAGCATGCGAGATCAATAATTTCTACAAAGTAAAACCACCACCGTGCTCTAAAAAGGTATAAGTGAAGCACTAGAGCAAAATTATCTAGCTCAAAAGATATACGTGAAGCACATAGAGTATTCTAATAAATTCCGATACATGTGTGTCTCTCCAAAAGGTGTGTACAGCAAGGATGATTTTGATAAAGTAAAAAGCAAATACTCAAATCATACAAGACGCTCCAAGCAAAACACATATCATGTGGTGAATAAAAATATAGCTCCAAGTAAAGTTACCGATGAACGAAGCGAAAGAGGGGATGCCTTCCGGGGCATCCCCGAGCTTAGGCTCCTGGTTGTCCTTGAATATTACCTTGGGGTGCCTTGGGCATCCCCAAGCATAGGCTCTTGCCACTCCTTATTCCATAGTCCATCGAATCTTTACCCAAAACTTGAAAACTTCACAACACAAAACTCAACAAAAAACTTGTAAGCTTCGTTAGTATAAGAAAATAAATCACCACTTTTGGTACTGTTGTGAACTCATTATAAATCCATATTGGTGTAATATCTATTTTATTCCAACTTCTCTATGGTTCATACCCTCTGATACTACTCATAGAGTCATCAAAATAAACAAACAACACATAGAAAACAGAATATGTCAAAACAGAACAGTCTGTAGTAATCTGTATCAAACGTATACTTCTGGACCTCCAAATATTCTATAAAATTAGGAAGTCCTAAGAAATTTGTTATTTAATCTTCTTCATAAAGAATCAGATCCAAATCACGTTCCTGTGAATTATCAAAACTAATTTACTGAGCGCAAAAGTTTCTGATTCTCAGCAGGATCAACACAACTATCATCGTAAGCTATCCTAAAGGTCTTACTTGGCACTTTATTGAAACAAAAGCTATAAAACATGATTACTACAGTAGCATAATCATGTGGAAACACAAAAGCAGTAAAGTTAAATATTGGGTTGTCTCCCAACAAGCGCTTTTCTTTATTGCCTTTTTAGCTAGGCATGATGATTTCAATGATGCTCACATAAAATATAAGAATTGAAACATAACGGGAGAATCATGAAGCATATGACTAGAACATTTAAGCCTAACGCACTTCCTATGCATAGGGATTTTGTGAGAAAACAACTTATGGTAACAATAATCAACTAGCATAAGAAGGCAAAACAAGCTTAACTTTAAAACTTTAAGCACATAGAGAGGAAACTTGATATTATTGCAATTCCTACAAGCATATATTCCTCCCTCATAATAATTTTCAGTAGCATCATGAATGAATTCAACAATATAACTATCACATAAAGCATTCTTTTCATGATCTACAAGCATAGAAATTTTATTACTCTCCACATAAGCAAAATTCTTCTCATGAATAGTAGTGTGAGCAAACTCAACAAAATAACTATCATGTCAGGCATAATCCAATTGAAGATTAAAATCAAGATGACAAGTTTCGTGGTTATGTTTATTCTCTATAGCATACATGTCATCACAATAATCATCATAAATAGGAGGCATCCTTTCATCATAATAAATTTGCTCATCAAAACTTGGGGGACAAAATATATCATCTTTATCAAACATAGCCTCCCCAAGCTTGTAGCTTTGCATATCATTAGCATCATGGGTATTGAAAGAATTCATACTAACAACATTGCAATCTTGCTCATCATTCAAAGTTTTACTTCAAAACATTTTAATGCGTTCTTCCCCAGCAATTGAGCACAATCATTGGAATCCTTATTTTCACGGAAGACATTAAAAAGATGAAGCATATAAGGCACCCTTAATTCCATTTTTTGTAGTTTTCTTTTATAGAGTAAAGTAGTGATAAAACAAGAAAAAAAAGATTCGATTGGAAGATCTAAAGATATACCTTCAAGCACTCACCTCCCCGGCAACAGTGCCAGAAAAGAGCTTGATGTCTACTATGCAACCTTCTCCTTGTAGACGTTGTTTAGCCTCCAAGTGCAGAGGTTTGTAGGACAGTAGCAAATTTCCCTCAAGTGGATGACCTAAGGTTTATCAATCCGTGGGAGGTGTAGGATGTAGATGGTCTCTCTCAAACAGCCCTGCAACCAAATAACAAAGAGTCTCTTGTGTCCCCAACACACCCAATATAATGGTAAATTGTATAGGTGCACTAGTTCGGCAAAGTGATGGTGATACAAGTGCAATATGGATGGTAGATATGAGTATTTGTAATTTGAAAAATATAAAAATAGCAAGGTAACAAGTGGTAAAAGTGAGCGTAAATGGTTGCAATGCTAGGAAGCAGGGCCTAGGTTTGATACTTTCACTAGTGCAAGTTCTCTCAACAATAATAACATAATTGGATCATATAACAATCCCTCAACATGCAACAAAGAGTCACTCCGAAGTCACTAATAGCGAAGAACAAACGATAAGATTATTGTAGGGTACGAAACCACCTCAAAGTTATCCTTTCTGTTCGATCTATTCAAGAGTCCGTAGTAAAATAACATGAAGCTATTCTTTCTGTTCGATCTATTCAAGAGTCCATAGATTTCGTACTAGAATAACACCTTAAGACACAAATCAACCAAAACCCTAATTTTACTTGGATACTCCAATGTCACCTCAAGTATCCGTGGGTATGATTATACAATATGCATCACACAATCTCAGATTCAACTATTCAACCAACACAAAGTACTTCAAAGAGTGCCCCAAAGTTTCTACCGAAGAGTCAAGGCGAAAACGTGTGCCAACCCCTATGCATAAGTTCACAAGGTCACTCAACTCGCAAGTTGATCACCAAAACGTGCATACGGTAGATCACGTGAATGTCCCATTGTCACCATAGATAAGCACATGCAAGACATACATCAAGTGTTCTCCAATCCTTAAAGACTCAATCCGACAAGATAACTTCAAAGGGAAAACTCAATCAACTACAAGAGAGTAGATGGGGAGAAACATCATAAGATCCAACTATAATAGCAAAGCTCGCGATACATCAAGATCATGCCAAATCAAGAACACGAGAGGGAGAGATCAAACACATAGCTACTAGTACATACCCTTAGCCCCGAGGGTGAACTACTCCCTCCTTGTCATGGAGAGCGCCGGGATGATGAAGGTGGCCACCGGTGAGGGATTCCCCCTCTGGCAGGGTGCCGGAACGGGCTCTCGAGAGGTTTTTGGTGGCTACAGAGGCTTGCGGCGGCGGAACTCCCGATCTAGGTTTCTTTCTGGAGGTCTGGGTATTTATAGGAGGGTTTGGCATTGAGAACAAGTCAGGAGGACCCACGGGGTTTCCACGAGGCAGGGGCACGCCCTACACCCTCGTGGGCCCCACGAGCCTCCTCTCCGGTAACTCTTTATTCCAGTATTTTTATATTTTCCAGAAAAAATCTTCGTTAATTTTCAGCGTATTCCGAGAACTTTTATTTCTGCACAAAACAACAACACGGTAGTTCTGCTGAAAACAACATCACTCTGGGTTAGTTCTAACCAAATCATACCAAAGGCATGTAAAAATATTATAAACATGGCATGAATACATAAAAAATTATAGATACATTGGAGACGTACCACATATCTACCTTTTTCTTATCTTTGTTTTTTCAGGTTCCCTACAACCCACATGACCTTCTTATGGTGCCAAGGGCCCTTTTCCCGACCCCTTATGAAAACTTGCTTAGTGATCCTCTCAAAGGATCACACACCTAGGCGAAAAGCAGCGCAAATGTATGGCAGAGTATCTAAAGGATCTTCAAAGATCACCTCTTCCCCTTTTTAGTACCTGTACACAGCTTTCCCTTGTGCTCGGCATGTAAAATAGCCTCGACGCTTATAGCATTATCTATACAAATACGTTTTGACGTATCAATCAGACTATAATGGAAACAAATTTTTAACCCAACCTATTTGGTACTGGCTTATTTCTTAATCTGTATTCCCTCTTTTCTTTACTCTTATTGTCATGTACACCTCGGTACAACTTAAATCGCTAGGGGCTCCATTCAGCCGCGTACACATCTTGAAAATTCAATAAGTCCGAACACTTTTTGTAGTACAATTCAGCGTCCCGAATATAGCATTATATGCATCGGCTCCAAATCATGTCTTCAGTCAATAGTTGGGTTGCCCGGCTCCTGTCGTTACTACCTTACATTCCACTTGTTCGGCTAAGGTAGTAAAGGGAGAACTACTGCGATTGTGTTTCTGGCTCATCCGGATAAACACCTCAGTAGAGAAAGCTGAAAACTGACTGTTATGATGCGGCAAGAGCTATTTCTGGCTCATCCGGATAAACACCTCGGCAGAGTCGCTGGATCCTCCGGCGCCTCCGTCGCCTGAGGAGCGGCCAAGGGGGCGATCGGCCGGCCTCTGTCTCGCCCCCAGCAGGGTCCCGACCGCCTCTCCCGGGACAGCACTCCAGCCGATGACCCTCCGTATCGAAGACCTTGAAGGACACCACCGAAGCACCATCGTACTCCAGGTGAATCGTGAGGGCGCCCCTCGTCCTGCAGACCCGAGCGACCTCGCCCTAGCCTTGAGCCATGAAGACCTCCAACTACCGCGACCTCTGCCCCGGTCGCGAGGGTGCCCCAGCCGGCGTGCTGCAGCCAGATTCCCAGGGGTTCCCCCTGCCGGACGACAGAGGCGAAGAAAGAAGGAAGGCGAATCCAAGACTTAGGAGGCGTGGCGGCGTGAAGCACGAACTCCCGGCAGGAGCCCTCGGCGTGGACTCTAGTGGGGAATACGCACACCTTCGTGACCCGCCGGCGTCGGCGGCGGCGCCGCTCGTGGCGTTCGGCGTCGACTCCTTCAGAGCCGCCAATGTGCGCGTACAAGGGAAGAGGGAACCCTGGTGGCGGCCGCTCACACCAGGGTCTGGACGTCTCCTGGCAAGCGCTCTCGCTCTGACACCAGAGGGCAAGTCGCTTCTTTGGGGGGAGCGGGCCAGGATCCTCTTGGGGAGCCTTTCCCTTCTCTTCTGCGGAGAATCGGCGGATCGGAGCCATGGCAGCCAGACAAAGCAAGGAGGAGGAGGAGAAGGATAGACTGGAAGGGCACGCGTCGTTCCGTACTTATAGTCGGCGAAGGCCAACCGTTGGCCCTGACGATCACCGGTAATCATGACCGTCTTTGCACGCAGGGACTTGTTGAATCCGGGCGGTTACCGAGGCGTCGTGGGGAAGCAGTGCCGCCCACGTCCAATCAATCTCCACGCGGCGCCCAAGGCCGTAGGCTGTTAGGGCGTGTGACGCTTCGCACTTGCCCTTTCGCCTCTCTGCTCAGCCAAGTTCGGGCGCGCCATGGGCCCGGGGGCTACTGTCGGCGTTCTGGGAACGGGGGTCCCCAGACATGCCTGCCTGCGGCTTGCAGCGTGGCTCAAGGGAGGCCCAGCACAGCCCATCTTCATCTACGCAAGTTCAAGACCCTCGCGAGGGGCCAAGCCTCGCGGGGCGGACGGCAAGAAGCTTCCTCAGGCACGGCCTTGTCAGGCTGGCTCATGAGGAGGTGGAGAGTTCAAGGCTGGGTACCTTGCGAGGTGCCCATGACGCAAGCCATGACGACCAAGGGCGCCAGTCGGGCGCCAGCCCGCACAGTGTCCTCCTTTCCTCTTTGGTGCAAAGGGAGCAAGAGCAGGCGAGAGTATCAAGAAAAGGCGTCCATTTCGGTGCAACAAGACCAAGACCAGCCCAACGGCTGGAATGGAGTCATCGTGGAGCCCAAGCCGGCGTCATCACCAGAGTATTTGCCAGGCGAGGACCAACTTTAGTCAGGATAAGTGTACCAGCTGTTCCCCTTCAAAATGGCCAATTGTTGGCGCCCTTCCCGCTCAATATTTGGGGAGAGGCCCAGGGCCTTTGCCTATAAATAGGACTAGCCACCCCCGGGATAGAGGCATCTGATATCGAGAACCCAAGAGCCAGAACCAAGTAGCACCAACCAAGAACAGACCCTCGCGAGGCTGTTCTTCCTTGTATTGTTCATCATCAGCCCAAGAGGCAATCCACCACACCACACACTGGAGTAGGGTATTACACCACAATGGTGGCCTGAACCAGTATAAATCTTGTGTCCCTTGTGCTGTTCTATTTAGTAGTTTAGGTCCTAGCGATTCGGCGAGGAGCGAGATGGTAGAGGGTTGAATCTCCACGCGCACCCTAGTGTTCGAACCTCAAGGGTCTGCCGGAACCCGAAATCCGACATTTGGCGCGCCAGATAGGGGTGCGCCAGAATCTGCCTTCCGTCGCCTCGTTCTTCCCCGACCACCGCAACCATGTCTGACGCTCGTCGGGCTTGCGCCGAGCACCGAGCCGCCCTCGCCTCCCATGTCGCCCCGACGGCCCCCGTCGGCGGGCGCCCTCGTCGTTCCCCATCACTTGCCGTCAAAGCCGCCACCGGCCGGGCGGGGATCGAGCAGCAAGCATCATCCTAGCACCCGTCCATGAGGCGGGATGGCCGCACTGCCACGCCTTCGCTCACCCCCGCTGGTTCTTCGTCATGCGCACCCCGCGAGGCCATGGAGGCCCGAGCTGCACTCATCGCGGCAAACGAGCTCCTGCGCTACCGCCCCGTCGACGACGTCTATGAAGAATGGCTTGACCGAGTCGCCGAGCTCGTCCGCGCTGTTGGAGGCGCCCCCGCATCGTCCTTCTCGCTGCACTGCACGCCGCCCCGCGCGGGCGATGAAGCTCCTGGGGCGCCTCAGCCGCCTCCTCCTCAAGAAGGCACCCTGGCCCCAAGGCGCGCGACCCCTGGGCGGAACCCGCTCCGCCAGGCACCAGCGCGGCAAGAGCAGAGCTGCCAAGAAGTCCCTCACCCACGAGAAGCTGCCCGAGCGCTCCCCGCTCCAGCACGTCAAGACCATGCGCTGCCCCCAGCCGCGGCGCATGGGGACCCGCAGGACCAAGCTCTCTGTCACCCAAGGCCCCCCGTGGCCACGGCGGGCTGCCGCGACTTCACCGCCGAGCTGCACAGCATCGCGTGGCCCGGCAAGTTCAAGCCAGAATTGCCTCCTCGCTACGACGGCACGGCTGACCTTGCGGAGTTCCTCCAACTCTACGAGCTGGGCATCGAGGCTGCCAACGGAGACGAAAAGGTCATGGCGAACTGGTTTCCCATGGTGCTCAAGGACGGAGCCCGCCCCTGGCTCCTGAATCTAGCCCTAGGCACGATCTCTTCCTGGGACGAGATGCGTACCCGCTTCATCGCCAACTTCTAGGGTACTCGTGACCGACCACCCGCCATGAGCGACATGCGCCGTATCAAGCAGCAGCCAGGGGAAACCCTGCAGAAGTACATCCAACGCTTCAACAACGCGCGCCTCAAGATCCCCAGAGTGACGGAGGAGGCCATCATCTCTGCCTTCTCCGATGGCGTGCGCGACGTCAAGATGAAGGAGGAGCTGGCGATGCATGAAGACCTGTGCACCTCCTTGGAGCTGTTCAACCTGGCGACCAAGTGCGCCAGGGTTGAGGAGGGGCGCCTCTCCCTCCTCGAGCTGCCTACTGCGGACCCTGAAGAGAAGAAGCCCAAGGTCAAGGACGTGAAGCGCAAGGGGGCTGCCGTGCTCGCGGCCGAGCCAGACACCAAGCGAGGCAGAGATCAGCCCGAGTCCTCCAAGGGCAGTTGGTACTGCGTGTACCAGGACCTCCACACCCACAACACCAATGAATGCCAATAGCTCCGGGCCATGCGCGAAGGAAGGGTCGGCAGACGCCCCGAGCGCAGCGACCGGGGCTACGCCCGAGGAGGAAGGAATGCAGGACGCTGGGAAGACCGCGGCCGGCGCCAAGGGTGGCGCGACCAACCTCGCGAGGACCGCTGGCAGGACCTGCCTCGCGAGGGAGGCTGGAGGGATCAGCCTCGCGAGGATTGCCCGCAAGGGAATGCAGGCCTCCCCCCGCTGCCGCCACAGCCAAGGAGAAATGAAGACCGTCATCAGGACAAGGGGGCTGGGGGCTTCCAGGAACCACGCGCAATCGCCTGCATCATGGGCGGAGCTCAAGCCCCAGCCTCTCAGCGCGTCTTCAAGCAGTCCCCAAGCTCGAGGCCACGCGCCCTCTCGGGTGGTCGGCGTGCGCCATCACGTTCAGCTCGGCGGATCAGCTACAGTGTGCGGCGACAGCCGGAGTCCTCCCGATGCTTTGTTCCCCAATCATCAGCAGCGTGCTAGTCACCAAGACCCTCATCAATGGCGGGGCAGGGCTCAACGTCTTGTCCGTGGAAACATTCAACAATCTTCAAGTGCCTTACAGTCAGCTTCAGCCAACCAAGCCCTTCTCTGGAGTCACCGACGGCTCCAGGGTCCCGATCGGGCAGGTCAGCCTTCCTGTCACCTTCGGGGCTCGCGACAACTACGCACCGAGCTCATCGACTTCGACGTCGCCCACATTCGCCTGCCGTACAACGCCATCCTCGGGTACCCGGCGCTGGCCAAGTTCATTGCCGTAACCCACCACGGCGACAACGTCCTCAAGATGCCAGGAAGTGGCGGGGTCATCACGGTGCCATGCGAAGAGAGAGACGCAGTGTGCTCCCTGGAGCGAGCCTTTCAGGCTGCATCATTGGAAGACCCAGACCGCAGCAGCAGGAGGCCTTCTGAGGCTGCACCCAAGAAGAAGAAGACATCGACCGGCTCGGCTCCTCAGGAGGCAGGCCCCTCAGGGCCCGCGCCTGGCCAGGAGGAGCCTCCTTCCATCGCATAGGGAAGCGCGCCCGGCGCCCTCCTCAGGCAGGGCTCGGGGGCTCTCCCCTAGAGGGCCGCCGACCTCGCCAAGGTCACGAGGGAGGCGCTTGGGCACCACGTGGAGGCGTGCTTCACAGCACATTTCCCTCAAGAAGGAGCAAGGCAAGGAGGGCCAAACCCTCAGGAGTTCGTCAGCAAGGCCATTCAGGAGTTACAGGAGTCAAGGGTCATGAGAGATAGCCGCCGCCTACCCGCTGTGGCCCCCCATCCAGGCGAGGATGGTGGGCTGCGCGTCTGCATCGACATACCAGGGCTCAACCGAGCCGCGTCTCAAGAGCGCCTCTGGCCCTGGTGACGTTGCGAGGGTCCGCCCCACAGCTGCGTGCACATGCCTTACGACCTGCCAAACGCGGCTGCTGCGCACCAGCGTCTTATGAGGGCCATCCTGGAGGCTCAAGAGGCCAGGCACGCCGCAGCCCTGGCGGAGATGGAAATGGCCCGCGAGGAGCCGCCAGCGCCTCCGGAGCCTCCCGAGGCCCCTGGGCCTGGGGGCTCGTGAGGATCTTCTCCCGCAGCCCACCGAGTCTGCGACACCAACACCCCTTCGTCCCTAACATCATTAGGTGACATCTTTTAAGTTTCGTTTCTGGCTGGGAGCGCCTTCAGGGCCGCATTATTCCCATGCCACGTGGGTCCGTCCCTGCGGCATGTATCCCTTTTATTTCATGTCCTTAGCTCACCTTATTGGGGGCGCCCCTCGGGCTGCATCATCCCCAAGCCGCTCGGGCCTGTCCCAGCGGCATGTATCCTTCTTGCGTTTTTCTTAGGACAATGCTTTCGCTCCACCATGCTTGTTATTTGGTGCCTTTTTCTGGGTGACGGAATCTTGCACGTTAAAGGGGGGGGGTGCCTGAGCATCACGACTTAGGGATCCTACCAGCTCTCCGGCCCTCACCCTCTGGTCTTGTCCATGGATTCGCGACCTGGCTTGCCAGCGACGGCTGAGACCAGCTCGAGAGCCGGGACCCGAGGACGTAGAGTTCCGTCATCTAACCCATCTTGCACATTAAAGGGGGTTGCCTGAGCATCACGACTCAGGGCTCCTACCGGCTCTCCGGCCCTCACCCTCTGGTCTTGTCCATGACATCGCGGCCTGGCTTGCCAGCGACGACTGAGACCATCCCGAGAGCCGGGACCCAAGGACGTAGAGTTGCTACATCTAACCCAGCTTGCGCGTTAAAGGGGGGGGTGCCTGAGCATCGCGACTCAGGGCTCCTACCGGTTCTTCGGCCCTCACCCTCTGGTCTTGTCCATGGCATCGCGACCTGGCTTGCTAGCGACGGCTGAGACCAGCCCGAGAGCCGGGACCCGAAGACGTAGAGCACCGGCATCTGGCCAAATTTGCAGGAACACACTCCAAGATAAGGCCCAGAGCCAGGCGCAACCCGCCTTGATGTAGGGCCCCATGAGCCCTGCGCTGGCTCACGGGTACCCCAACACACCTCGCGAGGCCTTTCACGCTCCTCCAGAGCAACTAACGGCTAAATGTCGGTTGTCGCGTCAAACCCTCATTCCTTCAGTGATGAGCGTGCAGGGTCCCTCCAAGGAGCATCACCAAGCAACCTCGCGACGGTCAAGGCCAGCGCCGCACCTAGAAGCATTTTTCCGACTCTCAAGATAAGTCACCCTTCGGACGCACTAAGTTATCGCAACACCATCCCCGCACTCAATGCAATCTCGTGTTAGCAACGTCTCTCTCCTTTCTCACTGAATGATGGCTGCTTGAGCATCAAGGGGGACCTCCTGAGCATCGCGACTCAGGGGCTCTTACCGGACCTCGGGCCGCTCACCTCCAGGCCTTGACCACGGCACCGCAACCTGGCATACCAGCGACGTCTGAAGCCGCCTTGGGACTAGGACCTGTCGGCGTAGAGCATCAGGCCCTCATGAGGACTGAAAGGAGGAAACTAAGCCAGAACAGAATGATTATCTCGCACTGCTTCATAAAAGGATTATATTGACAGACGGAGCTACAAACATCTTACAAGCCCCCGTGGGGTATATTCTTGGCCCCTCGCAGGAACAAAAGGCGCGCATCCTAAGGAGTCCTAACTACAGGGGGCATCGCGGCGGATGCCATCATCAACAGTGGGCCGCCCAGTCCGACGCCAACCCCATCCAGATCAGGGGCGGCGACGACCTGACGAGCTCGCCCTGCTCCGGGAACGGCGCAGGCTCGGGGGCTCGTAGCTGTCGTCACTCGTCTCCTGCGTCGTGAAGAGCTCGGAAGAGTCGCTGGATCCTCCGGCGCCTCCGTCGCCTGAGGAGCGGCCAAGGGGGCGATCGGCCGGCCTCTGTCTCGCCACAGCAGGGTCCCGACCGCCTCTCCCGGGGCAGCACTCTAGCCGACGACCCTCCGCATCGAAGACCTTGAAGGACACCACCGAAGCACCATCGTTCTCCAGGTGAATCATTAGGGCGCCCCTCGTCCTGCAGACCCGGGCAACCTCGCCCCAGCCTCGAGTCATGAAGACCTCGCCCGGGGCAACTACCGCGACCTCTGCCCCAGCTGCGAGGGTGCCGCAGCCAGCGTGCTGCAGCCAGAGTCCCAGGGGTTCCCCCTACCGGACGACGGAGGCGAAGAAAGAAGGAAGGCGAATCCAAGACTTAGGAGGCGTGGCAGCATGAAGCACGAACTCCCGGCTGGAGCCCTCGGCCTGGACTCCAAGGGGGAAGGCGCACACCTTCGTGACCCGCCGGCGTCGTTGGCGGCGCCGCTCGTGGCGTTCGGCGTCAACTCCTTCAGAGCCGCCAATGTGCGCGTACAAGGGAAGAGGGAACCCTGGTGGCGGCCGTTCACACCAGGGTCTGGATGCCTCCTGGCGAGCGCTCTCGCTCTGACACCAGAGGGCAAGTCGCTTCTTGGGGGGGAGCGGGTCAAGATCCTCTTGGGGAGCCTTTCCCTTCTCTTCCGCGGAGAACCGGCGGATCGGAGCCATGGCAGCCAGACAAAGCAAGGAGGAGGAGAAGAAGGATAGACTGGAAGGGCGCGCGCCGTTCCGTATTTATAGCCGGTGAAGGCCAACCGTCGGCCTCGACGATCACCGGTAATCATGACCGTCTTTGCACGCAGGGACTTGTCGAATCCGGGCGGTTACCGAGGCATCGTGGGGAAGCAGTGCCTCCCACGTCCAATCAACCGCCATGTGGCGCCCAAGGCCGCAGGCTATTAAGGCCCACAACGATTCGCACTTGCCCTTTCGCCTCTCTGCTCAGCCAAGTTCGGGCGCGCCGTGGGCCCGGGGGCTACTGTCGGTGTTCTGGGAACGGGAGTCCCCTGACTTGCCTGCCTACAGCCTGCGGCGTGGCTCAAGGGAGGCCCAGCACAGCCCATCTTCATCTACGCAAGTTCAAGACCCTCGCGAGGGGCCAAGCCTCGCGGGGCGGACGACAAGAAGCTTCCTCAGGCACGGCCTCGTCAGGCTGGCTCATGAGGAGGCGGAGAGTTCAAGGCTGAGTACCTTGCGAGGTGCCCATGATGCAAGACGACCAAGGGCGCCAATCAGGCGCCAGCCCGCGCAGTGTCCTCCTTTCCTCTTTGGTGCTAAGGGCGTCCATTTCGGTGCAACAAGACCAAGACCAGCCCAACGGCTGGAAGGGAGTCATCGTGGAGCCCAAGCCGGCGTCATCACCAGAGTCTTTGCCAGGCGAGGACCAACTTTAGTCAGGATAAGTGTACTCGCTGTTCCCCTTCAAAATGGCCAATTGTTGGCGCCCTTCCCGCTCAATATTTGGGGAGAGGCCCAGGGCCTTTGCCTATAAATAGGACTAGCCACCCCCGGGGTAGAGGCATCTGATATCGAGAACCCAAGAGCCAAAACCAAGTAGCACCAACCAAGAACAGACCCTCGCGAGGCTGTTCTTCCTTGTATTGTTCATGATCAGCCCAAGAGGCATTCCACCACACCACACACTGGAGTAGGGTATTACACCACAATGGTAGCCTGAACCAGTATAAATCTTGTGCCCCTGGTGCTGTTCTGTTTAGTAGTTTAGGTCCTAGCGATTCGGCAAGGAGCGAGACGGTAGAGGGTTGAATCTCCGCGCGCACCCCAGCATTCGAACCTCAAGGGTCTGCCGGAACCCGAAATCCGATAGGGCCTACAATCTTATTGTCAAACTCCTATGGCTAAGTGTGAGTAATAAAGCCGCATAGTGTGATTGCGTGGTTCGCCGCACTAACACCTCCTTCAAGGACCAGGTCGTTGTGTTAAGTGTGTTTTTGTGCTGTTCCGAACACCCCCGTACAATCTACGTGAGGTGCTGAAGCCAACGACTGGCCAACTCTCAGATTCAATAAACGACCACAACGGAGGGAAAATAATTTCAGATGAAACAAGAAAAATATACAAACGACTTGCTTTCATAAATACAAAGTTTGGTCAACACAGATACATTCATTCAAAAATGATGTCCTTCGAACACTGACCCTCTACAACGTGGGATCCTTCAAGGACGTCGTCAAAATACCGCTCCGGCGTACAGTGCTCCTTGCCTACTGGCGGTCCCTCGGTTGCAAGATTGGTCGCATTCATCTTCGCCCACTGCACCTTGACATGGGCGAAGGCCATCCGGGCACCTTCGATACAGACTGACTGCTTTACAGCGTCAAGCCGTGGGAAGGCATCGAGTAGCCGCTTCACAAGCCCAAAGTAGCTTTTGGGTATGGGTTCGGCTGGCCAAAGACGGACTATAATGTCCTTCATCGCCAGTTCGGCCATCGTATGCAGCTCGGTCAGCTGTTTCAGCTGGTCACTGAGGGGCACAAGATGCTCTGGTGCAAGGTACTGCGACCAGAACAACTTCTCTATTGAGCTCCCCTCTTCGGCTTGGAAGAAATCCACAGCATCAGCAATACTTTGGGGTAGATCCGCAAATGCTCCTGGAGAACGCCAAATGTGTGTTAGTAAGGTGTACTTTCTCCTTACAAATTTGCTCTGCATATTAAAGTCCTTACCCGCCGCGATTTGCTTGGCCTCTCGGATCTCCCGACAGGCGTTTTGGGCTTCAACCCGGGCCTCCTTCACACTTTGGAGCACTGTAGCAAGTTCGGAGTCTCGATCCGACACCTTGCGCTCCAAGGACTCACATTTGCTTATGGCATCCTTGAGCTCTTGTTGGACTTCATCCAACGTCGCTTCATGTTTTCGGCGTGCGGCTCGCTCCTCGTCCGCCTCCTTTTGGCCTCGGTCAGCGCTCTCTTGACGGCCTCGACCTGAGACGCGTTAACTATGAGTGTAATCATAAAGCTCATTTAAATAACAAATCAGAACTCATATCATTTCAGATATGCTTCGCTATCGCATACCTTGGTTTTCCTCCAACTTCCGCTTTAGTTCGGATACTTCGGCAGCATGCGAGGTTGCCACTAGCATCGAAGCCTGTTCATCAAAAGAGACATATATGTTAGCTCCTGCGAAGCATTATTTGATCCTCTATTCGGCCTTTCTTCGCGAACGCCGAATAGAGTATCAGGAGCTACTATCTATACACATGCATTCCTTTTGCAAACAACCAAAAATATATTATGTCACATACCTCAAAGCCTGTTAAAAGGCCAGTATAGGCTTCGTTCAATCTGTTTTTAGCGGACCAAACCTTTTCAACCACCGTACCCATAAGGGTACGGTGTTCCTCCACAATGGAAGCACTCTGAAGCGCTTCCACCAGAGTGTCCGGCGCCTCCGGATTGATAGAGGACGCCGGTGGAGATGGTGCGCCCCCTTCTCTTGAAGGAGGCTACTCGCCCGATTCCGGAGCCGTATGGATCTCCGGAATAATATTCGATTGGGGGCCAAATTGAGCATGGCCCCCGTCGCCGGTCTCCATGGGGGTCAATTTTCCCCTCTTTTCGGCAACAGAGGTATTACCCTCCGTCGCCATCTTCACGCCCCCCCCCCCCCGCACCTCCCCGTGACCCGAAGTGGTTCTTCGGGACAACACTTTGGTGTTGTCCGTAGCGGTGGGTGTAGAGACCTGCAGAGGCAACTTACTCTCCATCGCATTTGGCCCTAGCGAGTTCCCAGATGACGATGATCGTTGGGGGAGATCGCGAGTCGGGCTACAACACGCAATTCAATATGTTAGAACCACAAGGCATGAAACAGGATATATGAATGGTGTCTTTGGATACTTACAATCGGGCCAGGGGCTTCGGCCTGGGGTGCCACTCGGGGATGCCATCAGCATCCGTTTCGGAATCATCCGAAAGGGAGAGTTTCCTCTTCTTGGAGGCCTTCGCCTCTAGATCTGCAGAAGCCGCCCTTTTCTTCTTTCCCCCTTAAGGGGAAAGTTGCTCTCTTCCTCCTCTACATCTTCGTCATGAGAGGAGAGAGTCTCGGTGTCTTTGCACACGATGTCCGAAGCGTCCTTACTGCGGACGCCACCTCTGGTCTCCTTGCTTTTCTTCTTAGCCTTCCTTTTCGGTGCCTGATACGGCACCGGCACCAACATCCTCGTCAATAGAGGAGTGTCTGAGTCTTCGGGCAGTGGAGCAGGACATTGGATCCGCTCCACCTTCTCTGTCCAGACCTATGGGGAGGATGGAAAGCTCAGTATATTACTTGGATTTACAAATTGAGGTCATAAAAAAACATACGGGAGTGGCTGGATGAGTGCAGTCGAGGCCAAGATCTTCGGTGGTCTTCGGCCATGACTTCTGAGCCTTGAAAAGCAGCTTCCGTATGTCTTCGTGCGTTGTGCCGAAGAACCGCCGCAGGGCCCGAGGACTGGCCGGGTCGAACTCGCACATATATAGAGTACAACCTTGGCAAGGGAGAATCCGGCGAAAAAGCATCTCCTGGATCACACTGGCAAGAATGGTGTTCTTGTTTACCATACCCTTGACGCGGCTCTGCAGCATCGTCACCTTGTCGAACGGCTCCCAATCTAGGCCCTTATTCAGCCAGGATGTACGCCGCATCTATGGCCCGGACTTGAACTCGGGAGTGGCGTCTCATTTGGCATCATGGGGTTACGTGACGTAGAACCACCCCTGCTGCCACCCTTTGATGGTCTCCACGAAGGTCCCCTTGGGCCTAGTGACGTTGGGAAGCTTGCTCAGCATGGCACCGCCGCAGTCCTCTTGTTGACCTTCGACCAACTTCGGCTTCACATTGAAGACCTTGAGCCACAAGCCGAAGTGGGGGGAATATGGAGGAACACCTCGCACACAATGATAAACACCGAAATATTGAGGAAGGAATTTGGGGCTAGATTATGAAAATCTAACCCATAGTAAAACATGAGACCACAGACGAAAGGATGAAGGGAAAATCCTAGTCCGCGGAGGAAATGGGGGATGAACACTACCCTCTCATTAGGCTCCGGGGTGGGAATGATCCGCTTTTTGGTTGGGAGCCGGTGGACTATGTCCGCAGCCAAGTACCCAGCTTCCCGGAGCTCCTTGATGTTCTCTCTGTAACAGAGGAATCCATCCACTTGCCCCGCGCTCCAGATCCATACATGACTAGGGTGTTTGGTGGCAATGGAAAAGATTGGAACTTGGGCGCGATTTTGAATGACAGATGGGCTGAGGAGGAAGAAGGCGTGGTGTAAAAAGACGGATCCATATCTTCTTATAAAGGTAGTGGATATCAAGCGTCCCCTCATAAGCCTTCAATCTTGCCTATTCCCAAGGGGTTGTGTGAATGGCACGGTTGGATTACCCAAACCCCTATTGATGAGAATCCCGTGATAATGGGACACAATCCCTGCTTTAACAAGACGTGCCTATGACCATGCCTCGAAACACGAAGCGGAGGCTGTAAAATGGTTCAGAATACTAACAAGACCAGGACACAACACCTCGCCGAAAATCGCCTATGGATGTTACTTACTTTGTTTTGAGTATTTTTGCCCTTACAGCTTAAGGTTGTAATTATAAAACAGAGCCGGATACAACTATTATGTGCGGAGGACTCCTTTGGAGTATTCAAAGAAGGAACCCGCCTTGCAACGCCAAAGACAATCTGCATGCCGGATACGTCGTCATTGAAGCCTGATTCAGGGGCTACTGAGGGAGTCCTGGGCTGTGGGGTCCTCGGGGAGCCGGCGTATGTGACATGGGCCTGACTAATGGGCCATGAAGATAAGAGATAGAATGCCTTCTCCCGTGTCTGGATGGGAGTCCCCTTTGCGTGGATGGCAAGCTTGGCGTCCGGATGTATAGTTTCCTTCCTCTGTAAATTGACTTTGTACAACCCTAGTCCCCTCTGGTGCCTCTATAAACGGTGTGTATAATCCAATTGAAAATTAAAATAAAGATGACAAGTTTCATGGTTATCATTATTCTTTATAGCATACATGTCATCACAATAATCATCATAGATAGCCACTTTGTTCTCATGATCAATTTGAACCTCTTCTGAAATAGTGGATTCATCACTAAATAATGTCATGACCTCTCCAAATCCACTTTCATCAATATAATCATCATAGATAGGAGGCATGCTTTCATCATAATAAATTTTCTCATCAAAACTTGGGGGACTAAAAATACCATATTCATCAAACATAGCATCCCAAGCTTTTGGCCTTGCATATCATTAGCATCATGGATATTCAAGGAATTCGTACTAGCAACATTGCAATCATGCTCATCATACAAAGATTTAGTGCCATACAATTTTTTGCATTCTTCTTCTAACACTTTGGCACAGTTATCGAAATCCTTATTTTCGCGGAAGACATTCAAAAGATGAAGCATATGAGGCAACCTCAATTCCATTTTTTGTAGTTTTCTTTTATAGACTAAACTAGTGATAAAACAAGAAACTAAAAGATTCGATTGCAAGATCTAAAGATATACCTTCAAGCACCAACCTCCCCGTCAATGGTGCCAGAAAAGAGCTTGATGTCTACTATGCAACCTTCTTCCTGTAGACTTTGTTGGGCCTCCAAGTGCAGAGGTTTGTAGGACACAAGAAAATTTCCCTCAAGTGGATGATGGTTTATCAATCCGTGGGAGGGGTAGGATGAAGATGGTCTCTTTCAAACAACCCTGCAACCATATAACAAAGAGTCTCTTGTGTCCCCAACACACCCAATACAATGGTAAATTGTATAGTTGCACTAGTTCTGTGAAGAGATGGTGATACAAGTACAATATGGATGGTAGATAGAAGTTTTTGTAATCTGAAATTATAAAAACAACAAGGTAACTAATGATAAAAGTGAGCGAAAACGGTATTGCAATGCTTGGAAAAAACGCCTAGGGTTCATACTTTCACTAGTGGATGTTCTCTCAACAATGATAACATAATTAGATCATATAAAAATCCCTCAACGTGCAACAAAGAGATACTCCAAAGTCACTAATAGAGGAGAACAAACGAAGAGATTATTGTAGGGTATGAAACCACCTCAAAGTTATTCTTTCCGATCAATCCATTGGGCTATTCCTATAAGTGTCACAAACAGCCCTAGAGTTCGTAGTAAAATAACACCTTAAGACACAAATAAACCAAAACCCTAATGTCACCTAGATACTGCAATGTCACATCAAGTATCCGCGGGTTTGATTATACAATATGCATCACACAATCTCATATTCATCTATTCAAACCAACACAAAGAACTTCAAAGAGTGCCCCAAAGTTTCTACCGGAGAGTCAAGACGAAAACGTGTGCCAACCCCTATGCGTAAGTTCACAAGGTCACTGAACCCACAAATTGATCACCAAAACATACATCAAGTAGATCATGTGAATATCCCATTGTCACCACAGATACACACATTCAAGACATACATCAAGTGTTCTCAAATCCTTAAAGACTCAATCCGATAAGATAACTTCAAAGGGAAAACTATATCCATTACAAGAAGGTAGAGGGGGAGAAGCATCATAAGATCCAACTATAATAGCAAAGCTCGTGGTACATCAAGATCGTGCCATATCAAGAACACGAGAGAGAGAGAGAGAGAGAGAGAGGGAGAGAGAGAGAGAGAGATCAAACACATAACTACTGGTACATACCCTCAGCCCCGAGGGTGAACTACTCCCTGCTCGTCATGGAGAGCGCGGGATGATAATGATGGCCACTAGTGATGGATCCCCCCTCCGGCAGGGTGCCGGAACAGGGTCCCGATTGGTTTTGGTGGCTACACAGGCTTGCGGCGGTGGAACTCCCGATCTAGGTTTCTTTTCGGGGGTTTCTGTATTTATAGGACTTTTTGGCATCGGTTTAATGTTAGGCGGTCTCCGAGTCCGCCACGAGGTAGGGGGCGCTCCCTCCACCCTCGTGGATGACTCGGGACTCTTCTGGCCCAACTCTTTTGCCTCGAGGGCTTCTTCTGGTCCATTAAAAATCCACAAAAATTGGCATGTCAATTGGACTCCATTTGGTATTCCTTTTCTGTAAAACTCAAAAACAAGGAAAAACCGAAACTGGCACTGGCTCTAGGTTAATAGGTTAGTCCTAAAGATCATATAAAATAGCATATAAATGCATATAAAACATCCAAGATGGATAATATAATAGCATGGAACAATAAAAAATTATAGATACGTTGGAGACGTATCAGGGGTGTTTGAGGATACGCCGCGACTACTGAAAATTTTAGTAATGGTTGGTGGAGATAGTGGTGGACGAGGGAGGGCGACGGTTCAAATGCCTCCGCTACTGCAATTTTAGTATAAGGTCGGTGCTGGAGGAGTGTGGGAAACGGTTGAAGTCCGATGGCTACTAAAATTTGGGTAAAGGAATTGATGCGGGGCGGGAATGCCCAAGATCGCGCACGGTCCAATAAGAATATGTGTGTATGATAATAAGGAAAAGTGGCAGAACCGCCGATTTTTGCAACGCTTGAGGCGGCTAGTTTGTTTTTATATTTCTAGCTAGCTGGTCTATCACGCACGGTTCATTCTAATTTCCAAATAAACTTACCCTCCTTTAGCTTGCGCAGGTTAAGATATTATACCCATGTCCGGTGAGCGTCCGCCTTAGGCTTGCGCAGGTGGTGATTTTACAACGCACTTTCATCGCACACAGTTAAGCCAGTACCTCCACCCTTTGGTCGCGCTTGCGCAGTCGTGGTGCTTTTATAGCGCACTTGCATCGCACACGGTTAAGATATTATACCCGTGTCCGGTGATCGTCCGCCTTAGGCTTGCGCAGGTGGTGATTTTACATCGCACTTGCATCGCACATGGTTAAGCCAGTACCTCCACCCTTCGCTCACGCTTGCACAATCATGGTGATTTTACAGCGCACTTGCATCACACACAGTTGAGCCAGTACCGCCACCTTTGCTCGCGCTTGCGCAATTGTCATAATTCACAGCACACTTGCATCACACATGGTTAAGAAATTATACCCGTGTCCGTTGAGCGTCATCAGAGTCTTTGCAGCAAAAAAAATGTTAGAGAGAGTCAGAAGGCAGCCACACCAGCATGTGGCCCAAATATATACGAGTGAAAAGGGTGGTCTGTGATGTTCAAAATTCCAATGCACAACTTTGACCTCATGGGCCCACGGTTGGGCGCGTCGTCGAAGATCGATGAGAGGGGCTAGAAGTCAAGAACCACCTGGAAGTGGCCAAATATATGTAGGAATATTGGGTGTGATGTTTAAAACTTTAAATACACAATGCATAACTTTGGTGGCACCTGCCTCGCAAACCCGAAAGCACCCTTGGATATATCTATAATGACATAATGTCATAGCTCTAGCTAGGATGCTTGGCTCACCACCTCCCACTTTGTGTCAGCGGGGCAGATACACGTAATGATACTTTGGTCATACATGCATGTCGCCATTACCTACCACAAGACGGACCAATGAATCTATCGTTTGGTCAAACGACAACTGTTGTTATCGATAAACTGCTTGGACCAATAGATTGAACCATCATAAAAATCGTACGAGAGGGACCACAAAACCAGCACCTCTGGCATGCAGCCCAAAAGGATGTACATTGGGAAGGGGTGATGTGTGTTTTCAATATAGAATAATGTAAAATTTAGATGTGGTGCCTACCTCTCGATACAGACAACAACCATGAAGGCATGGTAGTTAAGAACGAGATATGCAGGGTACGATGTAGGGCAAACCAAGCAATCCGAGCATGTGGCAGGGAATCCTGACAACCATGAGCTCGAGCTTTGGTTGAGCGACATGTGATGGTGACCGTCCCTAACACGAACTAGGAGGAATCCATTCATGGCCAACACATACCCCTCGTTATCAGTCAAAGGGATGATATATACACTCGGCGAGCCCACAGATATGCGTGTCGTCACAAAAAATGGGACAAGGGAGACGTGGTCGATCAGAAGACCCCATATACACTGCAAGCGGCCTGAAAATATGTATGGGTACGGTGGTTTATGATGTGTTTAAATCTCGAATGCACAACTTCGATGGGCCACCAACTACATTACAAATCGAACACTGTAGCCGAGTCCAAGCCTGGTTCAATACATACGATGTCAGTTTTCCAACTTCAGGCGGCCGGGCGGGGGGGGGGGGGGCGTTCCTTGCATGCGCTCAAACTTTATTTGGTACAGGATGGCACACATCTATACCCCTATATAGTGTGCGAATAACTTTGAAAGTTGGTTGTTGGATGAAGCCAATCGGACAGCACATAGATGGCAAGTCCGACCACTACTGGCCGTCGGATATAATCTACATTCCACCAGATTCTGCCACACGTACAATCTAGAAGACTCCATGGTTGAACTTAAGCATAATGCACAAACCTCAAAACACAAGCACTTCTCCTTTGTTCTAGAACCTTCCATATCTTAATTGCCCAATCTATTTTTTTCTAAATGAATTGTCACTATCTATTTTTACTTTATGCTACAATGCACAATTCCAGGAATCTTAATAGATTTTTTTGCAAAACTAATTGATTTTGAATGAGTGAACTATAAGAATTAAACGAACATCTACATCATGCATATATGACTCAAAGCTTACATTCTATAGTGTGGTATTTATTAATAATTTGGTTACCAAATCTCTTGCGTGCAATGCACGTGGACCTTACTAGTATCAATAGGAAACCATCACGTGACCTAAAAAAGGTTTATATAATCTCCATGACAGGTCAAGTCAATCATTCTTTATTTTTTTAGAGAAAAAAATAACCAATAAAAACATAGTCTACAAATTAGCAAAACAAGGAGCCCAAGTTTTATATAATTGCCATGATTGGTCACTATAGAGATATATTATATATCTATAATGACCGTGTCATGGCATTTAAATGAAGCTTGAGATATGCAACTTCCACCGGGTCACCTATCCTTGGCTACTCCAGCCCGAGCATGCTTAACTTCTGCATTCTATTCAACTAGCCTAGCGGATGGGAAGCCTCCCCTTGCTGGTAGGAATTGCCTCCTTGCCATTAAGCCATTTCACGTTGCTCACCCTACGGGACCTTCTCCCTCCTATCACACACATTTGTGCTTTTAGAAATTGTGTGCGATATTTACATGGCCGATGTGTCGCCGCTAGCCTTCAATGAGCACTGACACTGGTAGCGGTAAAATGATGGGATAAGAGGCGGGAAATCGATAAGAGGAGTGGTGGGAAATGGTAGCATGTTTAGAAAATGTAGTAGAGAAGGAAGCGTGATCTAGCACGAGCATGCGCAAAGTGCTTACCCATGTAGTACTGCATGTGCTGTCGAAAGGGCCGAGGGTTGCTGTTCGATTTGGGAGCATCCAACGGCCTATGGCCAATCAGAACGCACGACTCAGATCGCGCGCGCAGCAGGGGGAGGGGGCATCGACCATGGTTTGGTAGGCACACAACTTTCGTGAGTGAACCGTGTGCTATTTGAAAACATTTTGTGAGAAGAATCTCGGTTTTTAAATCCCCGTAAATCCAAAACTCACCCGAAAATCGTGAAACCTGGCATGGTGTCACGACATGGCACATAATGTCGAGGAAAGTTTTTTCGTCTATTTTGGCACAAGTTTTATTACAAGCCTCTTAGAAACCCGAGCTTCTACCAAAGAAGCCTTGTGGTTCCGATAGGGAAATGTGTCCCCCTTGTGGGCGAAACATAATCACTGCCTCTTTTCACCTTATTTTTTTTCTACGGGCAACATTGAATGACAGGATATCCATGCCGAAATTTAAACTTATTCAGGGTTTGTTTAGCCTTTTTATATACTAATTGAGTTTCCTAGGCATTTAATGTCCATAATTCAAATCTGAACTACAAATACATGCTCCAGTTCACCAAAATGGCTAGAAAAATTATACCTGTGTCCTTGGGTGCATGTTTAGGTCCCATGCCAGGAATGGAAACGAATTACAACTATACCGGTGTCCTGGCTCGTTCTGAAACATTTGGAATCTTGGTTTTTAAATCCCTGTAAATGCTAAACTCACCAGAAAGTCATCGAAGGTGGCATGGTGTGACGTCATGGCACATATATGTCGTGGTAAAAACATTGTCCAATTTGGGCCAATCTTTAATAAACCTCTTACAAACCGGAGCTTCTCTCAAATAAGCCTCGTGGTTCCGATAGGGAAATGTGCTCCCCTTGCGGGCGAAACTTAATTACTGCCTCTTTGCGCCTTGTATTTTCTTCTACGGGCAACATGGAATGACAGGATATCCGTGCTAAAATTTAAACTTATTCAGGGTTTGTTCGACCTTTTTATACACTAATTGAGTTTCCTAGGCATTTAATGTCCATAATTCAAATATGAACTACAAATACATGCTCCAGTTCACTAAAATGGCTAGAAATAATTATACATGTGTCCTTGGGTGCATGTTTAGGTCCCATGCCAGGAATGGGAATGAATTACAACTGTAGCTGCGTCCTGGCTCGTCCTCAGACATTTCGAATCTCGGTTTTTAAATCCCCATAAATCCAAAACTCAATAGAAAGTCATCAAAGGTGGCATGGTGTCACGCCATGGCACATATATGTCGTGGTAAAAACATTGCCAATTTGGGCCAAGCTTTATTACAAACCTCTTACAAACGGGAGCCTGTCGCAAGAACCGTTGTGGTTTCAATAGGGAAATGTATCCCCTTGTGGGACAAACGATAATCGCTCCCTCTTCTAGCCTCTCATTTTATACTTCACGAAACACAGAACAACATGAGATTCATGTCAGTGCAACAAACCCTAGGTCTATTGCCCAGACTGTGCACAGGCATGGGAACAGGATTGAGGCATCAACTCAAGTCAGAGTAAAAGATACCAAGAGCTTCGAAGGACCAACATGTAGATCAAGGAGACGAAGATTAAGCCAGAGAAACAAGATACCATCAGGAAAATCGCTTCCCTTGTCGGGCAGACAAGCTTGATAGGGGAGGGCCACCCCCAGAAGAATGCATCCAAGACATCCTGGCAGGGCCTACCAGGACTCGCAAAGGCAAAACCACCTAACCGACTACTCCACCACGACCCACGTCCTCAATCAGTGCGGTGTCAAGCCACAAAATGACTAAGTGGCAGCCATTCGCCACATGGCAGCTTTTCTCTATAGAAGACGCCTACAGACAACACCCGTCCTGTGACGTGTCAAGCGAGCAGGCGTGGAGCTGGCGAAAAAGCCCGGCAAGGCTTGCCGGGCAACCAACGATGTGACGTTAAGTGGTGCATTTAATGCACCCTATCAGCGTGCAGAGTTAGGTATGATACCACTGTTTGCTATCTTATCAGTGCATAATGAGTACTTTGCGATTGTGGTAACCCCTTAATCTATAAAAGGAGGCCCACGGCAACCGTAGAAAGGGTTAGAAGGTTGGACAACTCACACCCATACACGCGTAGCCACTGCAGCCCTTGCCGGGAAGGTGTACTACGCTCCACCACCACTCTTCCACCATCAATCCACCAAAGCAAGAGTAGGGTTTTTATGCCTCATGGCGGCCTGAACCTGGGTAAAATTGCCTGCGTGATCTCTGCCGTGCTGCCCCACACTCGTCTGCTCTTTGTGCAATGCGACGTCCCCCTGCCAAACTAGCAAGGGGACCTCTAGTCCCATAGTTGGCCGAGGTTTCCCACGACATCTTTGGTGCGCCAGGTAGGGGGCCGCTTGCGCGAACCTGAAGGCGTGAGCAGCGCACCATCTTAATCACTGTCTTCGCCTTTGATAGCGCCATCGACCATGGCACCGAAGAAGAAAGCCGGTGCTTCAGCTCATCCATCCACCTCGAAGCCTCCGCTGCCCCTGGACTCTAATGCTGCGGGGGATACGGAGGCACGCGAGGACGTGGACGCCATTGGGGATGTGGTCGGAGTAGGCGGCACCGTCACTACTTCCCCCATGGCCAACACAAGAGTAGGAGGCATTAGAGGAGAACAACATCAGCAATGCCCCGACGGCCACGCTCCACAAGGTACGTGTGAAGGGGTTACTCCATCCACGCCCCTTTCTCCCACCGACGGGCACAGCCGCGGCAAGGGTGCTCGGACCAGAGCGAATCGCCGCCCTCCGGTCGCCCCCACCATGGGAGTGGTCGCGGTGCGTGTGCCTTTCCCGGGACGGGCCGACCAAGTCGCTGCGCCCGACGAAACCGCTGGCCCTCAAGCGCCTTCGCCACACCACCCTGCCATCCAGGTGGCCGCTCCGCAACAGCAGGGGCACGATGCTGCCGCCTCTGGCACCGTCAAGAGCCGAGCTACAATGTGATGTACTTCATCATCACCCATGCCAAGTACAGCCACGGAGGCCATGGCGTGGGCTCAGATGCTGCTGAGGTTTCCGCCAGCTGCCGAGAAGATGGACGAATGGCATGGCACCATCCAAAGCCTGCTCGGTTTCGCCGAAGCTGCGGGCCCGCCGCGAGCTGGCCCGCCATGACCTTCCCAAGCGACAACGACGGCTCGTGCTGCTGGCCGTATGGAAGGGGCCACCCCACCACTACAAAAAAAATACACTTCCGTGATGATACGTGTTTGTTAAAGCAGGTCGCGTTTTTTGTCATGCATGTACATCCATGAAGATTTTATGGCAGAATCAAGATAGTCATACCTGTGCTATCTTAGAAGTGTTCCATGACATTACCAAAATTATCATCATGGAAGTGTCCACTTCCATGATGGTAAATCACGCATCACAGAAGTGCTTTCGTCAAGGGTGACCGACACGTGGCACCCACTGTAACAGAACACCGTTAAGCTATCGGGCCCAGTTTTGGATCCGATAACCCGTTAACAACCCCGACCAATGGGGATTTTCCACGTGTAAAATCATCATTGGCTGGAGGAAATACATGTCAGATCAATGTTGGGACAGATGTCATCCACTCATTGGATTAAAGGCGCCTATGATACGGCAACACGTGGCATGGCCCAGCAGAGGCCCATTCCTATGAAAAGGCCGACCCGTTTGCCTTGGTCAAAAGGTGGCGGGCCAGCCCACGGAAAGCCTGTTAACGACCTGTTCGCATATAGCCCATTAAAGTCCGCTAACCCAGGGCCCATTATGACATCTCTGAATTAGGCCCAGTAGCCTCATCTGGGCCGTCCAATATGATTCCAGCCCGTTTTAACTTCCGAACCATGTGTGGCCCATGACTTCTTTCGGCCCTTATGAGGCCCTTTGTAACTCTTGGCCCATTAACGGTCCGTGGTGAAAATGGCCCATAATGAATAGTGTATCACTTTATACCCATTAACTGCCCGTTATTCCATTGGGTCGTTTCCAGCCCAAGTTATCTTCCGGCCTTCTCAGGGCCCATTTATTCTTGGGCTCATTTTCAGCATTCGGTTACATACGACCCGTTACTGTCATTTTCTGCTTGTGGGCCAAATTCAGCCCGTTGTTACAGTCAGCCCATTTGTGGACTGTTAATATGTTGGGCCATTTTCATGTAAAAAACCCGTTGGGCTGTTTTCATAGAGTTATCAAATACGGCCTATTAACGGCCCGTTATGGTCCACGAATAGTATGACCCATGATTGGCGAAATGATGATACGCCCTGTAGAAGGCCCATGGATCCTACGGCCCGTATGAGGCCCATGGATCGTACGGCCAGTAGAAGGCCCATGGATCGTATGACCCGTAGAAGGCCCATGGACCCTACAACCCTAGAAGGCCCATGGATCCTAAGGCCCGTATAGAAGGCCGATGGATCCTATGGCCCATAGAAGGCCCATGGATCATATGACCCGCAGGAGTCCCATGGTTACAACAGTCCGTGTGTTGCCATGATTATTTTGGCCTAGTTACCAAAAGTAGGCTATTGTGGACACTAGAAAAAGACAAAAAAAGAACTGCAATGACTACAAGCAAACAACTATACAAGACAATAAGGAAATAAATAAGCAAGCAATTAACGCTAGCCTATTATGACTATTACACATATTACATCCACTGGGCATCAAAGTTCGCCACCAGTGCAAAAATAGGGAACAAAGCAACATATTACATACACTGGCCGTCAAAATTGGCCACTAGTGCAAATAAACGCGGCAAGAAAACAAGAGCATAACTGAAACAACTTCAGAAGAGCTCAAGAAACGTTATCCTGGGTATCCACCATGCTAGCAATAAGCTTAGCAAGCTTATTAGCTTTGTCCTGTTTGGCGCTAAAATCCTCCAACGCTTGCTGTTGCACCAGAAAGTATGCATCTGAATGCTCCAGGGACTTTCGCAGTCCTTCCACTTCTTGTCGCAGCACAGCTGATCGATGTCTTTCAGCTTGTAGTTGAGACTCAAGAAACCGAACTGATTCAGACAGTGAGTTTGAATATCTTGTGCAAGCAGTAGTGGCTAGTAACTCGAACACTAAACCAAGACAGGACTTTGGGGTTGTCTCGCTGTCTTCAAGATAGTCTTCCTTAGCTGTTTTATCAGCTTTGTTGGAGACCAACAAGGATGTGTCACTATCCTGAACCTTATCTGCATTACTTCCTTTACAATTGCTTAATAAGGTACTCTTCTCCAATATTCTGTCAGCATTCTAAAAGAAGAAACAAGCAGACACATAAGAAGTTTAGCATGTACTAGTATATGAAACTCATTTCGGTGAACCAATTCATTAGTAAGGTGGACATGATTAAACTACCAAGTCTTCTATTGCCAAGTACTACTACATAATAAAAGCATCAAAAACATATATCTATGTCCTATGGTCACTGCATTGTCCTGCCAAATCAAAATAGAGACACGGTTCAAATCATATAAGTTCAAGACAAAGCAGCAGTGAAAGAATACAAAGCGTGGGAAACTACATGGCACAACAAGATTTCAGATGGGTACCACGAATCTACATGCACAACAACACTATTGGATCTATTGTGATGCTAGTAATGTGCATGATATGCAAAGTCAACTGTATACACAATTGAAATTGAAATCAACAGAGCTATTGATAATCTGTTAAAGAAACATGCGTGAACATACCTGCTGTACCATTGGAGTTTTGATTGGATCCTTCAATTTAAAAATAAGTTTGTATGAGTAGATATAATGATACAAGAGCAAAGCAATCATAGTTAAAAAAGGCGCGCCTAAGCAAGTGCTTAAGCACGCCTAGGCTCTAGGTGTTGGCAAAACGCATTGCGCATAACTACGCTTAGTCTGTGCACAACTGCGCATAAGCATGCACTTTGGTCAGTAAAGCGCAAGGCGGTGGCAAAACGCACAATTAACGCCTAACGCTTTTTTGAACTATGATAGCAATGAAGTGTTAAATTAGAACAGTTGTTCTTCGGGTTTAGGCACTTGTTCTACATGAACAGAGTACAATAAGATGCAAGAATATAATACTTAAAAATAGAAAATGAGCTCATAGACCTTACCACATTACTAGTTCGGGACCAGTACAGAACAAGGCGTTCCCAGTCATCGTCCAGTACATGTGTCTCAGGAGAATGTAAGGGAATTTGATGAGTTTCTTTGTTGGTGAAGTATGTTTTCTTCAGGTAATTCAGATACTGACACCAAGCATTCTTGAAGATAGAAGAGGTATTAGCACAGGTTACCTCATCCTGATTTTCCAAATCAGTCCTTCTCTATAGAGAAAAATGGGAAAATTTGCTGTATTATAACCATCATGGAGGTAGGATGTATGGGACAAAACAAAGTATTTGCCATGAATAACATTACTTACACATAACTCCTGGACAAACACCTGCAACTGGCATTTTCCTTCATCTTCAGTATAATATTCCAAGATGGGAAGATACACACATACGATTTAACAACACCAAATGCGATAGATGCTAAACTACGACTAGTTGGTTGTGCTTCCTCCACGGGAATAGGCGTACAAACTGGTGGAGTTGGAGTTCGCCGTGATAGTACTGGCCCTTTGGGCACTGGAGCTGCCTTACTAACTGCTCTTGTTTGGGAGCACTGTGGTGGAGATGGTGCTTTGTCAACAGGAACTGGTTTACTATCGGCTGGGGTTGGGGTTAGATTGGGTGAAGCTGGTTCTCTGTCCATCGCAGTAGGGGTACAATCTGCGAGAGTTTGGGTTATGTGTGGTAGGGCTGGTTCTTGTGCATGTACAACTGGGGTGCTATCTCCACCAAGAGGTAGCACCGTTTTATTTGAAGATCGTGTTTTTAGTCTGCTAGATACTGGCATCACCCGCTCCAGTTCAAATGGCTGATAAACAGGACACATAGTTGAATGTACATACATTGTATGAGAGACAGATGCAATAGATAGTGTGGAAAAAAGAGGGCATGAAATAGTTGACATGTATATTATTTAACTAAAATGGATAGCATGACATAATTTCACATATATGATGTTTATCTAAACTGGATAGCATAGCATAACATAATTCAAAGATATGATGAATAACTAAACAGGATCACATGACACAATTCACCTACATGTTATCTAAGTAATCAGGATCGCATCATTTAATTCACATATGTGATTTATATGCTAAACAGAGGGCATTCGATATGATGTCTGAACTAAGAACATGGTGTTGAATATTGTGTATATGATGTCTCAACTATGCAATGCAAGACACCATATGCATGATATGAGTAGTATAACCATGCCAAGTTAGAGCATACACCTCAGTGGGGAAATAGGACTGGTCATCTGTCTCTAAATCCATCTCTGCGGAGCTATCGGGACCAAACAAGAGATCTGCTTCGACATGTAGCACTGTCTGCTCTGAAGGCCTTGTTTTCACTCCAGATTTTTCCATCTCCCACCCAAATGGCTGATTCACAGGAATAATAGTTTAATTTACAAACATTGTCTACAAATGGAAATGTAATGAAGAAAAGGATGGGCAAAATATCATTCAAATATATTATGCCTAGTTAAACAGGATGGCATTGCACATTTCACATATATTATGGCTGGCTAAAAGACATGAGACTGTATAATTCCCATATATGATATAGAAACTAAACATGTGGCATTAGAGAACATGTCTAAACTAAGCAGATGACATATATGATGTCAAAAGTAGGCACTGCAAGGCAACATATGCATGATATGACTAAATCATCATGCCAAGGTAGAGCAAACACCTTGAGGGGTAAATAGGAGTGGCCAGCAGCGTCTGAATCCGCCTCAGAACAAATATCTTCCTCTGGATTACAATCTGGAGAGGGGCGGGGATGGTTTGCCATTGAACCCACCATGGAGCGATGTCTGCATGACATTGTATTGCCATGCAAAACTCTTCTCTTTTTCTCTATATGTTCAGCATGACTGTGTACAATATCTGACATGCATACGAAAAAATATGGTGAGATTATGTAAGGAGAGCATGCAGAAATTTAGAGTGATGGTTACAACCAGTGGATGGATCCAAAAAAATTGATAGCAGGCTGATGATTGCTTTAATTTAATAAAAAGACAGATGATGATTGGTTTACTATTTGTTTCCCACCCAAGATGAACAACATAGGCATACCCTAGGTGAACCAGATATTAGACAGACATACTATTCATTGTTGCCTCGATATGTGCCCCACAACTAATTTAGAACTCAAGTTTGAACATTAATTTGGACCTGACTTGGAGTCCAAGAGGTTAACAGGATGATAAAGTAGCAGGTAATTTTAAGCAATGCATAACATGAGCAGAAACAAAAGAGTGCGACCTCTATTGTGGACCCATGTACTCCTCAGGTTCATCTACAGAGTCGATAATGGTGATGTCGTTGCGGTGGGTGCCGACGGCAGGGAAGGAGATCTGAGGCGGCGAAAGACGGCTAGGAGTCGTGATGTCTGGTTTGGTGGATGCTTCTGTCGATGGAGCAGCTCAGGTGAGGTGGACGACATCGCGGCAGAAGTAGGACAAACCACACAAAGTTCCCTTCGACACCTACCTGTAACTGAAGTAATTCTGTAAGGGCTCATTTGGCTGCATGATTCTAAAAACGCAGGGATAGGAAAAACACCGGAATAGGATAGGAATGCACATGGTAAACAGAGCATTTGTAAACACATGATTTCTGTCAACTTGGGTGTTTGGTTTACAGGAATTGGAAGAGCATAGGAATGCAAAGAAACATGGCCAAAATAAAGTGAAACCATATGAAAGCGTGTACAGTTAGAATGTTATTCTGCCACTAATGCACTTGGTCTTGTTTTCATGCATAGGATTTTCAAAAGTAGGTCCAGGTGGATTTTTTGCTTCATTCCTTTCAAAAAAATGCATGAATAATTGAATAGTAGAGTGCCATTGGAAAATTCCCTATTGCTATGTTTTTCTGTTGAACCAAAATAGCCCTAATGGATCGACATGAATGTATAGTAATAAGTGATGCAACAAGTGTACAACCTCTTTGCCGTAGCCATGTAGACCTCCTCATCATTGGGTTGGTCGCTGAAGCAGTTGAGGCAAAGGTGGCTGTCAGAGGTGTGGAGGAAGATCTGAGGAATCTGTAGACGGCGTCTAGGGCACTGCTCTGTTGTGATGGATCGTTCTGTCATTGGAGCAGCTCCGGTGAGCCGTAAGACGTCAAGGCTGAAGTAGCACAAGACAGACATTGTCAATCTCAAGTGCGATTCTAATAGCATCTCCAATAGATGATGTAAAATAGATGTAAAATTTACATCACCAAAAACCACCTCACTACAACAGATGAGGTAAAAACTGTTGACTCTGAAGTTAACTGTCGAAACTGAAATTTACTGTGGAATCTGAATGTTACTGTCTAAAGTGAACGCAATGGTAGCAGTGAGGCACTTGACATGTAGTTTAGGGAGGGCTTGCAGTTCATCTTCAACCTGCACCGCCCTGAGCCCCATCCACCACCGGCCGAACCGCCAGCCCCAGCGCCACCTCGCCGCCCTGAAACAACTTCCCACCGCTGCTCCGCCGCCTCCCCGGCCAGCCCTCTAGGCCCCCGCCCCCACCCTAAACCCTAAGATAGATAGTGGGGTACTTCTCCGGCGAGCCCCCGTACCCGCTGCGGGTGGTTCTTCCTTAACTCCGGCAAGCCCCCCCCAGCCCCTGAAAATTGACTGACCCAAAAGTCGATTCAGTCGACTGAAGTGTGGCTAAATCGGAGCAGAGTAGCAGCACGAGCGAGGGGGAGAGCAGCAGCTGGGCGAGCGAGCGATCGAGTGAGAGCCGGAGCAACTCCTTGGGGGTGCGGGATGGAGCACCATCGAAGGGGCCTCGCACTGGGGGAGAGCCGCCATGGAGATGTCGCCTGCGGCGCCGGCTTTAAGGTAGCTACTCCATGGGGGTGCAGGATGGAGCACCGTCGGTGCCGGGAGGTCGAGTTAAGGGGAAGTGCGATGCGATGAGTGTACAACCTATTTGGTGGCGCCGAGTAGGCGTCGGCTTCGTCTGAGGAGGTTGTGAGGAGGCTGCGGTTCTGGTGGAGCAGGTTAAGGCGGCGCTGTGGGGATGGAGAAGCCGCGATAGACGAGGCGATCATCGGAGCAGCTCCTTGGAGGTGGAGGACGGGGCGGCTGAACCAGCGGGACAACAAGATGGACGACGGATCCTCATCCTGGGAGGTGGACGAGGACGTCAGTAGCGACCAGACCTCAAACAGTCTGATCTCTATGTATCAGTGTCATCCCTGGATCGGTAATGCTGACACGCACAATACTTGAAGAATTTACAACAGAGTAGCAATCACACACCTATTACATCGAATGTCTCAAAAGAGAACTTATTACAATAAATATGGCTTGAGGCCATCTAAATACGATAACAGCGGAAGGCTTGGAAGATAAAGTGAGTCCATCAACTCCAACAGCATCACTGAGTGAAAGATCACGACCTAAGGCACCTTACTCGTCGTTTGAAAAGTCTGCAACATTAACGTTGCAGCCCGAAACGGGTCATCACATGGAATATGCTGGCAATGTAACACAAGAGAGTAATGAACAGAATAATGCTATCACTACATGCATATATGGCTGGTGGAAAGCTCTATGGTTACAGTTTTGCATAAAGCCAATTTTTCCCTACAACAATGGAATAAACTTTATTTAACTATCATGGTGGTTGTTAAACATTGATAAGGTTCACCCAACTCAATCCCAATTAAGCATCATCATTAAACCCAATCAAATTATATTAAGAGTGATGAGATCCACATGATAATCCAAGAACTAGATACTCAAAACGTCCATAACCGGGAACACGGCTAACCATGATTAGTTTGTACACTCAGTAGAGGTTTGCGCACTTCTCCCCACAAGACTCGAATACATCCATGGTCGGAGAAACGAGACACAGTCTTTCTGAGACAATAACTCTTTACTTTGGGTGGATAGTTACACCTACTTTCACCTACATCTGCTAGCCAACCACTGAAAGAGGTCTTGCAACTTACTAAACTATGCTAGAGCCCATAATAGCTTGTGGCTGCACACGGAAGTTTCTAGCATGAATAATCTTATGATCCCTTTGAGCCTTGATGGCGGTCCATAGGAGAATCACACGGTACCCCGGAATTTCCAAAAAAACAGGCAACACTAGGTTCCCCAGGTGCCTCAATCCACCCAGATGTGTATTAAAGTAGCCACCGTAAGTTAACCATTAAATAACAATACTCACATCTGTCATGGATACACTCACCCAATCCACATCTACAAGCATAGCATAACAAATATAAGCAACATAGAAGTAACTCCCAAAGGTTTGATAATAAACAAGACAATAGGTACTACCTCATGTACTTCCCAAAACCCACATATTAATCAGATCCTAACCATGCAATTGTTTGAGGATTGATCTAATTCAATACAACTGGGTAGTAAAGAGGTATGATCAAAGTGTTACTTGTCTTGCTGATGATCCGCGAAACCTAGAGACTCGTAGTAGCACGCTTCGCACTCCGGGTACTCTATGGAAACAAACAAGCATACAATAAGCACTCAACTAGAAGCACGGATAAAACTCAAATAAGAGATCTAACCAGAAAGTTCAACTTAAGAACTCTGGTTTGCAAAAAGAATCAAACCAAACGAAGCAACGAAACTCACACTGCGAAAGAAACAAGCTCCGTTAACTAATCTGGACTTAAGTCAAATTTTATAGTAGCAAAAACTTGTTTAAGTTGATTAAATAGAAAGAGGGCTTCGAGACGAAACTCTAGGCACTTGAATCGCCTGATTCCGATAAACGAGCGAAAAGCTAAACTAAAACGAAAATAATCGCGGAAAATCCCTGGGAAAAGAAAAACCGACGAACAGGCTAACGAACGAACGTTCGCTGTCTGTGACTAACGAGTGAACACCGTTCGTTAAAACGAAAGTACGGACGAACGTCCGCTAATTAGACTAAACCGAAAAAATAAAACCAATCTAATAAAAAAACGAAACTAGGGTTTAAATAAAAACCGGTCGGTTTTTACCTAACTGAAAAAACGGCGGCGGATCGGATCGGGACCGATGGCTCCGGCGGCATCTTCGATGAGGCGGGGCGCTGCGGGGCGACGGCGGTTCGCGGCTTGGGGTGGTGGTGGGGGTCGGCGGCGGCTATTTAAGAGGGGGGGACGCTAGCTTGGGGAAGGGGCACCGGGTAGGGGTCGGCCTAGGGAGGTGTGCCCCGGCCAGACTCGGCTTCGGCGGCAGCAAGGACTCCCTCCCTTGGGGAGGCGGTGGTGGCACGGGGTTGGCCCGGCTCGGCTGGGCCTTCGGCCCAGTCGGGCGCGCGAAAAGTTTTTTTAAAATAAGATTCCTCCGAAAATAAATCCTAGAAAAATTAATAAAAATATAAAAATGTCAAAACAAATTTTCACCGTCTAAACAAATTATTTAGAACAAGATGAACATTTTCTTGGCCTAAAATGCAATTTTGAAAACGTGCAATTTTTCTATTTCAAATAAAATTGCAATAAAATCCAAATAAAAACATTTATTTGATTTTAATATTTTTCCTCTAATATTTCAATTATTTTGGAGAAGTCATTTATCTCCTCTCATATATTTTTATTTTATAAATATTAGGAAAAGAAAAATAAGTAAAACCAAATGATCCTCTTTTCAAAATTTGACAAAGACTCAAATATGAAAATAAGGAAATCCCCAACTCTCTCCGTGGGTCGTTGAGTTGCATAGAATTTCTTGGATCTAGCCAAATGCAATAATATAAGATATGCAATGATGATCTAATGTATAACATTCCAAATTGAAAATTTGGGATGTTACAAACCTACCCCCCTTAAGATGAATCTCGCCCTCGAGATTCGGGTTGGCTAGAAAATAGGTGAGGGTGGTCCTTCCGTGGGTCTTCCTCTCGCTCCTAAGTGGCTTTATCCTCGGTATGGTGGCTCCCCTGAACTTTGCAAAACTTGATAACCTTGCTGCGTGTGACTCGACTGGCAAACTCGAGAATCTTGACTGGTTTCTCCTCGTAGGTCAAATCTCTATCCAACTGAATTGCTTCCAATGGCATTGTATCTCTCAGAGGAATATCAGCCATCTCTGTGTGGCACTTCTTGAACTGGGAAACGTGGAACACATCGTGAACTCCTGACAATCCTTCAGGAAATTCCAACTTGTAGGCAACTTCTCCCATACGTTCCAAAACTTTGTATGGTCCCACAAAAAGTGGTGCTACCTTTCCCTTAACTCCAAAACGCTTAACTCCTCGAAGTGGGGACACAAGAAGATACACTCTGTCTCTGACTTCATAAATTGTCTCCTTGCGTTTAGAATCCGCATAGCTCTTCTGTCTAGACTGGGCTACCTTGAGTCTATCGCGAATCAGCTTAACCTTCTCTTTAGACTCTTTAATCAAATCGGGCACAAACAACCGACGGTCTCCAACTTCATCCCATAACAACGGTGTTCTGCACCTCCTTCCGTACAAAGCTTCGAAAGGGGCCATCTTCAAACTGGCTTGATAGCTGTTTTTGTAAGAGAACTCTCCATATGGCGAATTGTCGTCCCAACTAGATCCATAATCTAGCGCACAAGCTCTCAACATATCTTCCAAAATCTAATTGACTCTCTCGGTGTGTCCATCTGTTTGTGGATGAAAGGTCGTACTCAACTCTAGCCTAGTACCCAAAGTTTCATGCAACTGATTCCAGAACTTTGAGGTAAACTGGGTTCCTCTATCTGATACAATGGTCCTCGGAACTCCATGCAGACATACGATACTGGTCATGTATATCTTTGCCAACTTAGCACTGGTGTAAGTTGTCTTCACTGGGATGAAATGATCTACCTTCGTCAAACAATCGACTACAACCCATATCGAGTCATAGCCTGAGTGAGTCCTGGGCAATCCCATGATAAAATCCATGCCTAGCTTATCCCACTTCCATTCGGGTATCGGCAATGGCTGTAGCAATCCTGCAGGCTTCTGATGCTCCGCCTTTACTCTCTGACATACATCACAAATTGCTACATACTCTACAATATCCTTCTTAATTCCGGTCCACCAGAAACTGTCCGTCAAATCCAGATACATCTTTGTATTTCCTAGGTGAATCGAATATGGCGAATCATGGGCCTCATGCAGAATCAACTTCCTGATCTCTGGGTCATTAGGCACATATACGCGGTCCTCAAACCATAAGGTATCGTGCTCATCCTCACAAAATCCCTTTTCTTTTCCTTTGCTCATCCTTTCCTTTATCTCGGCGATCTCCTTGTCCGTCTTCTGAGCTTCTCTGATCTTATCCATCAAAGTAGACTGAATCTCCAATGCTGCTACATAGCCTCTCGGAACTATTTCCAAACATAGCTCGCGAAGATCCCCTGCTCACTCCTTGTGTAACTCTCCGGTCATGAGTGTATTGACATGACTCTTGCGGCTCAACGCATCGGCTACTACGTTAGCCTTTGCAGGATGATAATGCAACCTCATATCATAATCCCTAATGAGTTCCAACCATCTCCTTTGCCTCAGATTCAACTCCTTCTGCGTGAAGATATACTTAAAACTCTTGTGATCCGTGTACACCTCACAATGGTTTCCGATGAGAAAATGTCTCTATGTCTTTAACGCATGCACTACGGCTGCTAACTCCAAATCATGTGTAGCATAATTCAACTCATGGGGTTTAAGCTGTCGTGAAGCATATGAAACAACTCTTCCCTCCTGCATAAGCACTTCTCCAAGTCCTCGATGAGAAGCGTCACAATACACTTGATATTCTTTGCGTTGATTTGGAAGAATCAATACTGGTGCTGTAACCAAGCGTTTCTTCAACTCCTGGAAACTGGCCTCACATTCCTCAGTCCATTTCAACTTGGTGTCCTTCTACAACAACTCCGTCATGGGCTTTGCAATCTTCGAGAAATTACCAATGAATCTCCGGAAGTATCCTGCGAGTCCAAGAAAACTCCGGATCTCTCCAACTGACGTGGGTGCTTCCCAGTTTGTCGCAGTGACAACTTTGGTTGGCCTACTTCTATTCCTTCTCCGGATATAACATGTCCGAGGAATCCAACTTCCTTCAACCAAAACTCACACTTGCTGAACTTGGCATATAACTGATGTTCTCTGAGCTTCCCAAGTACCAAAAGCAAATGCTCCTTATGCTCCTCTTCATTCTTCGAGTAGACCAGAATATCATCAATGAACACCATGACGAACTTATCCAAAAACTCCATAAACACCTTGTTCATCATGTTCGTGAAATAGGCCGGTGCGTCAGTCAGACCAAATGACATAACGGTATACTCATATATCCCGTACCTTGTGGTAAAAGCTGTCTTAGGTATATCCTGCTCTCGAATCTTCAGCTGGTGGTAACCTGATCGTAGATCGGTCTTGGAAAATACTTTAGCTCCTTGCAACTGGTCAAACAAATCATTGATCATCGGTAGTGGGTAGTTATTCTTGATTCTCACTTCATTCAATCCTCGATAATCAACAACCATCCTCAACGATCCATCCTTCTTCTCCACTAGAAGCACTGGTGATCCCCAAGGTGACGAACTTGGGTGAATATAGCCTTTATCCAGTAACTCCTTAATCTACTTCTTAATTTCCTCCAAATCCTTTACGGGCATCTTGTACGGTCTCTTAGATATTGGCCCTGTGCCTGGCAAAAGCTCAATCAAAAACTCAATGTCTCTATTCGGTGGCATGCCTGGCAACTCTTCTGTAAATACATCAGGGAAATCCTTCACCACTGGTACTTCCTCCTGTACAACTCCTAAAAAGGAATTCACTTGAGTCCTCTTCGGTACATGCCGGGATACATACTTAATCCTTCTTCCTTCTGGGGTGGTGAGCAAAATTGACTTACTGGCGCAATCGATGTTTCCTCCATACATCGATAGCCAATCCATACCTAGAATCACATCCAAACCTTGCGACTCCAAAATTATTAGGTCTAAGGGGAAAACATGCCTACCTATGGTCAATAGCATCTAAAAACATCCTTGGCTTGCCATATACTCCGCTCCTATCCAGCTCACTAACATAGGTGTTCTAAGAACTTTGGTGGGTAGTTTATACTTATCCACAAATCCCATTGATATGTATGAATGCGATGCACCAGTATCAAGAAGCACGATTGCAGTAAATGACTTGACCAAAACTTACCTATTATTGCATCTGGCTGTGCTTCAACCTCCTCCACGTTAACGTGGTTCAGCTATCCCCTGTTGAAAGGGCTGGGCTTCTTCCCAGAGCTTCCATTGCCATTTCCATTCTTTGCTTCAGGACATTGATTGGCATAATGTACAGTCTTCTGGCACCTGTAGCAAGTAATGTGACTTAGATCCTTCTTGGCGGGCGTTGCTGTTGGAATGGTTCTGGCCGTTACTTCCTCCATTACCATTTCCATTCTTGGGGCCACTATGGTTGTGCGAACTTCCTCCATTGTGGTTGTAACCTCCATGGTTATGCTGAAAAGGTCCTCCCGAGTTCAGGATAAAACGAGGCCTCTACTGAGCTCCAGAATTGTACTTCCCTTGTCCATACTTCCTCTCGTGGTTGTCAATCTGCTGCTGCTTCCCTTCAATCATGAGAACTCAATCTACCAACTCCTGGTAGTTGTTGAAGGTTGCCACCATCAACTGCATGCTCAACTCATCATTCAGTCCTTCCAGAAACTTCTCCTACTTAGCTGCATCCGTAGCACCATCATCTGGGGCATAATGTGCTAACTTACTAAAATCATCCACATACTGGCCAACTGTATGTCCTCCTTGGCGCAAGTTGCAAAACTCACGGTTTGTCATGGCCATAGCTCCTGCTAAAACATGGGCAGTATGGAAAGCCTGGTGAAACCGGTCCCATGTGACAGTGTCAACAGGGTAAGTAGCTGTGAAATTCTCCCACCATGATGTTGCGGGTCCATCAAGCTGATGTGCAGCAAAACACACTCTTTCCGCATATATGCATCCTGCAGTGGTCAACTCCCTTCCAATCTTGCGGAGCCAATCATCTGCAACTATCAGCTTGGTGCTACTGGAGAACACCGGCGGATTCAGCCTCAGGAAACGGGCTAAGTGATCAACAGGTGGTGGTGGTGGTGGGTTGTTGTTGTTGTTGTTGTTGCTGTTGTTCCCCTGATACCGATTCTGGACTAGTATCTGCATAAATGCATTCTGTTGCGGGATCAACTGAGTGAGCTCCGGCGGGAAAGAAAATCCATTGTTGCGTCTCGGAGGCATCTGATGGGTTTAGAAAAGATGAGAAAATAGAGTAGAAATAGATCTAGAGGGAAAACACTACCCATATGCACATGAGACAAACACAATCATATCACTTCAATCAATTGAAACAAGGGCATACATCGGTCTAACTATCATTACAAAAGTGCTCGGACTATACTATATACATGGGGGAATACTACTACAGATATGGTGGTTGACTAGAAAAATTGATCGGTCGAAGACTCCATGATATCTGCTCCAGCTTCATCAACATAGGCATCATCGCTATCATCAGGGTCCGAGTTGGTGTTGTCGATGATGATGTAGTTCTCCGAGCAAGTGGAATCATCATCATCTCCTCGTGGCGCGGGGTCTCCCATGAATATTCCTAGCTTCTTCGTCAGATTGTCATTCTTCTCCACGAGTATCATCATTTCCTCCTCATATCCATCGTGTGTGGTCTTCAGTTCTTCCTCCAGCTCCGTGACCCTGGTCATTGCCTTCTTCACATCTATCATGCCTGTGCACATCTAGTTCTCCTGGCGACGAATATGCTAGTTTAACTCCTGGATGAAAGCTGCAATAGATCTATCCTTCCTGGTGCTGATCATCTCCCATTGCTCATCTCGGCGCCCACAAATCTGGTAGATAGTATCATTGAGATCCTTGTGGTAAACTTCTCCAATGCGTCCCATGGTGATGTGGGCTGCCATGCTCTTTCCTAGACTCCAGGTTGGTGCATCAAAAGAAAACTCTAAGAGCTCAGTGACTGGCATGAACGTCCTTCCTAGAACTTGAACTCGAATCATCCAACGCTCCTCTTCTGGTAAAGTGGCGACGTAGGTCCCGGTGAAGCTTGGTAATCCGATATTCAGGTATCTAGTGACTTCCTTCAAGTGGCATCCAAAAGGTGTATCTTCATCCGGTTGCGTGAACTTGTTCCTTGCATCCGCCATCCTAAAGAGTAGAAAAGGGAGAGGAGTCAGAAATGTGAAGAGAGTAGTGATTTAGGGCTTTAGCTTAGTGTTCGTGTCCTACAGTTAGCGTGTGCTCTGATACCATCTTGTAGCGACTAGACCTCAAACAGTCTGATCTCTGTGCATCAGTGTCATCCCTGTATCGGTAATGCTGACACGCACAGTACTTGTAGGATTTACAACAGAGTAGCAATCACACACTTATTACATAGAATGTCTCAAAAGAGAACTTATTACAATAAATATGGCTTAAGGCCATCTAAATACGATAACAACGGAAGGCTTGGAAGATAAAGTGAGTCCATCAACTCCAACAACATCACTAAGTGAAAGATCACGACCTAAGGCACCTTACTCGTCGTCTAAAAAGTCTGCAACATGAACGTTGCAGCCCGAAACTGGTCAGCACATGGAACATGCTGGCAATGTAACACAAGATAGTAATGAACAGAATAATGCTATCACTACATGCATATATGGCTGGTGGAAAGCTCTATGGTTACCGTTTTGCATAAAGCCAATTTTTCCCTACAACAAAGGAATAAACTTTATTTAACTATCATGGTGGTTAATAAACATTGAGAAGGTTCACCCAACTCAATCCCAATTAAGCATCATCATTAAACCCAATCAAATTATAATAAGAGTGATGAGATCCACATGATAATCCAAGAACTAGATACTCAAAACGTCCATATCCGGGGACACGGCTAACCATGATTAGTTTGTACACTTTGCAGAGGTTTGCACACTTTTCCCCACAAGACTCGAATACATCCATGGTCGGAGAAACGAGACACAGTCTTTCTGAGACAATAACTCTTTACTCTGGGTGGACAGTTACACCTACTTTCCCCTACATCTGCTAGCCCACCACTGAAAGAGGTCTTGCAACTTACTCAAATATGCTAGATCCCATAATAGCTTGTGGCTGCACATGGAAGTTTCTAGCATGTAGAAATAACTCCCAAAGGTTTGATAATAAACAAGACAATAGGTACTACCTCATCTACTTCCCAAAACCCACATATTGATCAGTTCCTAACCATGCAATTGTTTGAGGATTGATCTAATTCAATAAAACTGGGTAGTAAAGAGGTATGATCAAAGTGTTACTTGCCTTGCTAATGATCCTTGAAACCTACAGACTCGTAGTAGCACGCTTCGCACTCCAGGTACTCTATCGCAAACAAACAAGCATACAATAAGCACTCAACTAGAAGCACGGATAAAATTCAAATAACAGATCTAACCAGAAAGTTCAACTTAAGAACTCCGGTTTGCAAAAACAATCAAACCAAATGAAGCAACGAAACTCAAACTGCGAAAGAAACAAGTTTCGTTTACTAATCTGTACTTAAGTCAAATTTTACAGTAGCAAAAACTTGTTTAAGTTGGTTAAACAGAAACAGGGCTTCGAAACGAAACTCTAGGTGCTTGAATTGCCTAATTCTGATAAACGAGCGAGAAGATAAACTAAAACAAAAATCACGGCAGAAATCGCGATCGAAAATAATCGCGGAAAATCCCTAGAAAAAGAAAAACTGACGAACAGGCTAACGAACGAACGTTTGCTTTCTACGACTAACGAGTGAACACCATTCATTAAAACGAACGTACGGACAAACATCCGCTAATTAGACAAAACCGAAAAAATAAAATCGATCTAATAAAAAAACCGAAACTAGGGTTTAAATAAAAACCGGTCGGTTTTGACCTAAACCGAAAAAAGTGGGCGGCGGATCGGATCGGGACCGGCGGCTCCGGCGGCGTCTCCGTCGAGGCGGGGCGCTGCGGGGCGACAGCGGTTCGTGGCTCGGGGTGGTTGTGGGGGTTGTCGGCGGCGGCTATTCAAGAGGGGGGCGCTAGCTTGGGGAAGGGGCACGGGTCGGGGTTGGCCTCGGGAGGCGCACCCCGGCTGGACTCGTCTTTGGCGGCGATGAGGCCTCCCTCCCGCGGGGAGGCGGCGGCGGCGCAGGTTTGGCCCGGCTCGGCTGGGCCTTCGGCCCAGTCGGGCGCGCGAACAGTTTTTTTAAAATAAGATTCCGCCGAAAATAAATCCTAGAAAAATAAATAAAAATCTAAAAATGCCAAAACAAAATTTCACCGTCTAAACAAAAAATTTAGAACAAGATGAACATTTTCTTGGCCTAAAATGCAATTTTGAAAATGTGCAATTTTTCTAATTCAAATAAAATTGCAATAAAATCCAAATAAATACATTTATTTGATTTTAATATTTTTTATCTAATATTTCAATTATTTTGGAGAAGTCATCTTATCTCCTTTCATATATTTTTATTTTAGAAATATTAGGAAAAGAAAAATGAGTAAAACCAAATGATCTTCTTTTCAAAATTTGAGAAAAACTCAAATATGAAAATAACGAAATCCCCAACTCTCTCTGTGGGTCCTTGAGTTGCGTAAAATTTCTAGGATCTAGACAAAATGTAATAATATATGATATGCAATGATGATCTAATGTATGACATTCCAGATTGAAAATTTGGGATGTTACAACGTTGAGCTATTGCGGTGGACGACGTCGTCGGGGAAGAGGCTCCGGCCGGGCAGCGGTGAGGTGGCGGACAGAGGAAGGTGGGGTTTGGCGGCTGGAGCGGAGAGGATATGGCGGCCTAGGATTTTGAATGGTGAAAAGGGGGCAATGGGAGGGGGTGAACCATGACTTAGGGACGCGCTTGTCCAAAATGTAGGGTGTGTTACAAAAGTACCCCCCACCGATTTGAACTAGCGGCCGTTTCGTCTCAGGGTTAGAAGGGGGATTTCACGTGTCGGGATTTGGCAGTAGGAGGGAATTTTTGCACGCATTGTAATTTCCGGATAGCAAGGCGCGGGTTGTGAACGTGCCAGTTTTGGGAGCACGATATCTAAATTTTTGGGATATAACAAGGCGCGGGTTGAATTTTAGGGACAAGCCTAACGTGTAGTAAAATTGTACTTGTACGTACCAAATCAATCCGCACTACCCTCAACCAAAAAGAAAAAATAAAACTATTCACACCACACAAAGAGAGAATCTTGCCCCGTTTTACTATACAAATGCTATTCAAAGCTACTCCCTCCTTCCATCCATATAGGGCCTAATTCGTTTTTTGATGCTAACTTTGACCAAATATTAGAGCAATATATGACATGCAACTTACACAAAGCACATCGTTAAATTCGTTTGTGAAAGGTTCTTTCAATGATATAATTTTCACATTGTGCGTGTCATTTACTATTAATCTTGTCAATAGTAAAATGCGGTCTTAGAAAACTCATTACGCCCTATATAGATGGAAGGAGGGAGTATGAATCCATGTTATGTCCAATTAAATTTTTTCGCTTGCTGTATAATGCATGTAACCTACTCATACCAACATTTTAGTGCATTCCAAATGTCTATACTACCGCTGCAATTCGAACTGAATTTGAATTCGTTTCTCTATTTCAATAAGAATCTACAATCATGATTGTAGCGAACTTCAACCATCATTCGTGTATTACCTTAATAACACACCGCATGATTACTATAGAGGTAGATATGAACTATCCGTACTACATGAACTAGAATTATATTTTTTGAATACACTTGATGTTGATTCCAAATAATAGTACATTTAATGTACTAACTATATATTCATAATCTAAACCATGTTCCATACGTACATCGTGTTTATCACACAAATTATAGTGCCCCGCCCCCTACGTTACGACAATTATTAAGACCTGAGTTGCAAAAGCCACACATTAGCCCAAATTATAATCAATTTTCTACATTATGATATCTTTTTCATGTATCTGTATCCACTTTTTTATAATGAATTATGATCTTTGTTCGTCTTTTACACCTTCACGATCCTGTTCTATTTGTAGCTAGCTAGCGCTAACTTTCTATCGTGTATGCACACGCCCGCCCCCCTCTCACCCACCCTTAGCGTCCCCTCCATCGTGCATATTCATTATTTCTCTTTAGGGCATCCACCCTCGGTGTCTGTAGGGCCCCAGCTCCTTCTTTCTGGCACACACCGGTCGATATACCTCTCTAGCCAAGTGTGCCTACAACAAACACATATATACTTACCCTCTTCTCTTCTCACCGTCCATGCCCCCCTATGTCCAATACGGTTCCACATAGGTGCACACTCCCGCCCCTCTTTTCATTGATCACATACTCGCACACTCCGCCCCTCGACATGGTAGGCCTCTCGCACCACCTACTAGCCGCACCCCTCTCCCCCTGTCTGTCTCTCCGGACCTTCTTTGCTTCTAACACATGCAGGCGTGCATATGAACTGATCTCCCTACATATAGCCAAGCCGACTATAATTCATTTTCCCCATGCACCGATACACTTACCTCGCTAGTTATGTCTCTCCCTTTCTCGGACACATGACGGTTGATCTTCCTATGTAGTTACGTATGCTTACCACAACCATATCATCTCCCCTCATCATCCTTGCATACCTCTCGACCCTCTCTCACACACGCGTGCATAGACAGACAGACATCCCCCACCCTCTCTTATTGATATTGCACTCATACCCTCCGTTTGTCTAGCAGGCCTCTCCCACCATTTGTGACACACCACTCCACCACCAATCCTCCGACGCTCTACCTTTATCTTTCTCCCGACATTATTCCTCTGCTACACATATCCATGGATGTCGATCGATCTCCCTCAATACATAGCTAGGTATCTCTCCTTCCCCACACATATACTAGTCGATCGGTCTTTGCCCCCCCCCCCACACACCGATAGTCGAACGTTGTAGGTAGGTATCCATGCCACGGAGAAAAGCTGCACCTCTGCCCTCTAAAATTCCAGTAGGCCAGCCGCCCTGTATCTTTGATGTGGGCAAACACAAATTCGATGGCACTCTTTATTGATCGCGCGGCCACACACTTTATCCCTATTTTCAATTCTATCGATATCTCACGTCCATGACTCTGTTTCACACACATTGCATATGTTACGTTTTTCTGTTTGAGATATCATCAACACATTGCCTCTATTTCGCACAAACCATCTCTCTCACACCCACCCATGTACGTACCTGCACCTAAATAAGAAGTGCACGCAGGACGCACGTACTCACGTCTCGTTCCCGGCCACACCCGCGCGGGTACCCAGTGGAGTTTGTTTCTGTACGAAAAGGCAGCCCACATGATAATTTGACGCGTGTAGCTGTTGTTTACTCGAAGAAGAGTCGGGTACCACGCCTAGACGAAACAAAGTTCGACTTGACGCGTTAGTATTAAATAAAGTTATATATTCCTCAATGGCACATACAGAATATAAAACGATTGCCGTGGGGAAAATGAAAAAATTGGTTTGTCTCTCGTCACACCATCTCACACAAGGCGGCCATGGCCTCTCTCTCTCAGCGTTGGTCAGTGATCCGGCTGCATCCCGTCCATCGGCAGAAAGGGAGGATGTGCATCTTCTCTCTGTTCGACGGCGTTGAGGCATCATGTCCCGATCTGCGGTACCCGCCGTTCTCTCTGACCAAGCTCCTGCGTGGTAGGGCCTTCGCCACTTGCTCGCTGCAGCAGTATGGGCAGATCCCGGCCGACGGCACCCTCCTAGTAACATCCTGATGACCCTCAGGTACAGCCTCCTCCGGCCTTGCTCCACTGCCCATCTTCCCACGTTGTTGCATGTGGATCTTCTTTAGTTGTTTGCTTAAATCGTATCTCGGCCGACATACTTTCCATCTTGCAATCTCGTCCTCAAACCATTTTTGATAAACCACCATGTGCTATCTTTCCCTTATTACATGGAATATGCTTCTTTTTTGTCGGCTTATGTGTCTTCAACTCGTGTTATTGGGCAATAATTGTTTCCTTTCTACCTCCTTTTGCAAACAGGGCTATCCATTTTCACCTCGTTGCTATTGCGACCTTTTGGTGAACTGCACACATCACTTTTTTCTTAAGAGTGTTTTGTGCAGTTCCGCCAAAATGTCACACGGGCAACGTTTTTACATTTCTGTGGGACTGCAGAAAGGGAGATTGGTTTTGCTATCCTCCTCATCCAACTCCGTGCCTAATCTTCTCCAACAAGAAGTTAGTCCTAAAGAGAGATCGTAGAGGTGATCGGTTTCTATTTATGTGTGTTATGTTTCATCATCTAGTTCCACTATTATTGTAATCACACTGACTGGATATCTTTGCAAACAAGGATGGTCCGCTCGATTTTAGTGGAGCTGCACAAAATGATCAGATTGTGGTGTCCTCCATACACCTCTTTTTTGGCTACAGAGCTGGGTGAAACTAGCTGCCAAGCAATGAACACTGTGCCAAGGAAATGGAGCTATCCCTATGAACAACATTGATCAATTATATTTTTTTCTTTATTTGTACACCTTCTCACAACTTTGTCTTCAGTTGTGATGTGAATATCGGCGCTGATCTGCAAATTATTGAGATGCATTAGCCATGGTAGCCATGGTAGTTTCATTTGTATTTGATGGAATGTTGTAACGAGATAATCTCGAGGCAAGACACATGAATCCTAAGTTGAAACCTTTTTTTCCTTGGGGAACCAAAGTTGAAACCTTCATAGCATCACAGTACAATTTCATTAAAATTATGTGTACATATAAACAAATCCTGAAGGATTGATAGCAATGCCAGAAACAATTCAACCTCGTTTCGCCGACATGTTGGACATCCTTCATCCGGCTCCACCAGCCATGCAGCAATATTGAGTGCACAACACAACTTCAGGGAAAGATTCACCCCGGTCGTTGCGCCGCAGTAGTAATGACTAGTGAGCAGTCAAATCACAGAGCCCCACCTTCACCACAGTAAGTTGCTCGGATGAAGAAACCATCATTTCTCTGTTCCTTGAATCCGCTGGTACTCCCATATTCCCACAGTAATAAGTTGCTCGGGTGAATCAACCATCACTTCACCTTTCCCATAGTAAGTACTAGTACCTCATTTTTTTACTCTAGAAACAACCACACACGAATATTGGACGGTAGTAGCAAAGCAACTGAATCACTCTATCCGATGGTCATAGTTGGAAAATCAAAACAAAACCAAGCATTGGATCAACTCTTTTAGCACTCAGATTGTCGCCGCCTGCTCAACCGCATGCCCACCTATATATCCGCTCACGTGTGATTACCACAGGAGCTATCCATTCAGATTGTATGTTAAAAAAATTAAGGTCGATAACTAATGCCGCAAACTTTCAAAAAAAACACTAATGCGGCACCTCGGGCCAACGCGGCTAGATCACATTTCGCACGAGAAATTACACACCATGTTTCGTTGACATGTGGTCCTGTTCCAACATGTCAGTGAGATGATGGCGAGTCCTTTTCTACTAGTATTTCTGAACGATCGTGTAGGCCGGGGTGCCTCTTCGTGTATCGTGGCAAACTGGCAACCGTCCACTGACTCTTCGCCTTTCCCTCTCGATTTGGAACTGCTGTCGCGCGCTCTTCCTCCCTCCTCCATTTGCCTTCACCCTTCCTTCTGCCATTGTTCGATCGTCTTCTCCATGGAGGGAACAGGCCGAAAACGACCCCGTTATTCTTGCCCCGATCTGAAAGATGACGTGGTGGAGGAACTCATTGATCGGTGCGATGTCATCACCTCGGCTAGCATGGCAGGTTCGTTCAAGACCATTCTCGACTCAACTAATAACATCATTACAAGGAACCCAAGGGTCAAGGAGCGGTTTGATCTCCCCTATCTTCTTCGCCGTGACCCTGATGACTGGCGCGGGGATGACGGAGGCCTCGCCTTGTGCAAGTTGATGCCGCTTGATAATGATACGTATGATGTTAAGATGCCATCGCTTGAGGGCAAGGATTGGGCAGGCACAAATGGAGATTGGGTTGTTTATATTGGGTACAACTGCGAGTGGGAACTTGTGAATGTGTACACTCGTCACCGGGTTCCACTTCGAAAAATCTCAGCAGACTGCCCAGACGTTGAGCACACCGGTATTGTACGCACGTTCAAATACGATCATGGTGACTGTCTTCTACGGAAGATAGCAATTTGTCGAGTTCCCAACCACTCTTGGAATTACAAGAACTATGAAGTTGTTGCTATCTTCGACAAGCTTGTTGCCGTCCTTTGTGGTTGGACTCGATGGATATTGCTCAAAAATCAGTTTCTATACAAGGATGTGTACTGTGATGCAATTCAATACGAGGGTCTTGTTTTTTCTTCCACCACTCATGGCAATGTTTTTGCATGGGATCCTCGTAGTTTCAGTATGTTTGTCTTCCATCGTAATTATAATTGTTTCATCCACATGCATGCGAGTTAGCAAGTTTCCCTTTACTAATTAACCTTCTTCTTGTGTTTCCAAGGTCCTATGAACATTCCACCACCTATACTTGGGGAGATGATGATGGTGATGGTCATGAGCATGAGGACAAGCAGAACTTATATACTCAGTGGCGCCTGGCAACTAATTCCGATGGATCACCTCTTCTTTTCTGTATACAGTGCACTGAGTTTGTTACTACTGAGGGAGCACGTGTTATCTCCCATGGTCTCACTCTCCGGACCTATTCCAGCACTCATTGCATGGTATTCGGGATGTATACTAGTGTGCTAGCACCAACACCTTCTCCCTGGTACAGAATTGATAGTCTTGGAGAAAACTCGCTCTTCCTTGGATAAAACTATCCGATGATGGTGAAAGGTGATCCAACTTCTGTTGACACAACGTTACTAGTACCATTTATGAGAAGCAACTGTCTCCATACCTCGGACATTTGGGTGGTTCCCTACCCAGGTACTGATATAGTAGGCCGCGTCAGCCTCGATGATCAGTCCTGCATTGGTCTCAAGATTGACAATAGATGGCCCGTCCCAGAGAATCACTTGTGGTTCAAAGCAAGCGTTTCCAACGCCGAGGATTGGTTGAGTTGAAGTTCATTATTTTTTATGTGATGAAAACTTTAGTATTTATAATGTATCCTCGTTGTCGTTGCGGGTTGATGACCTTTTGTATGTAATAAAATGATATGCCTGTGATAAACTTACTAAATTTATGAATGGCTTTCGAGTCGCTTCTCTGAGTGAGTGGTGCGACGAGGCAAAAAAATATTTTCCAAATACATAATTCTACGTGCATTGCAACAGGTTATCAGATGAGGCCAATCAACAATAGTAGTACACTATTTGTACTAGCTTCACATGCTTCGCTCATCGGGCATGTGTTTTTACTGTAGCCATATGTTAATGTATTCGATGTACGTAACCAGCACCTCGAATCCTTGATACTACTAGTACTATATAAGTAGTAGGAGTAGCAGGGTGGCATTTGATAGAACAAGCATTCACATCCAGGAGTACGACACACGCCACCAACACGACATCCATCTGACACCATATTTCTTGGAGTCCGTGCTAGAGCAATTTCTTCAACCTCGTCGTTTCTCTAACTCAGCCATCGCGTGTCGGGCGAGGTGGGGGTTTGCCGATAGTCGGTTTCCTCAACTGCGGTTCCACTTGTAAGTCCAACTCCAACACACGACCCCAAATGGACCTCCGTTTTGCATGAACTCCAACGATAATTTTGACTAGACAAGCAAGACCAAAGAAAACAAGAACCACAAGAATACATTTTAGAAGATATCCAACTTACATAACTGCTCCTGTAAGTTGGATTAGTGCCTTCTCGATGCATTCATTGTTGATCTGCGGAGGCTCGATCTTGCGTGCTTCTTTCTTCTTCGAGTGTAAAGAAGTAGACGTTGCTTCCTCGCATGTAGTCTCATGTCTAGCCTCTATTCTAGTATCAACAAGTGCACTAGTCTCATCTCTAGCCTCTATGCTAGCTAAAAGTGCTAGAACATCTACTAAATTGCGCTCTATCAATATATTGATGTACTCTTCTTCCCAATACCAAAACTTGCATCCATTCTAAACAATAAAAAATTTAAGTTAGCACAACTAGTCTAATCTGAGAGCACAACAGAAGATTTGGTCGGGTTCTTCCTCCTTTTGCCGACACGTGGGACATCCAACATCTAGGTCGTGTCATGAAATAAAATAGAATGGTAGTTGAAGCCACATGATGTGCATCTTGGGTTAAACTGTAAATAGAATCTTACTACTCTTGAGTAACTCCAAAAGCGGCCACCGAAGATCTTTATTGGATTTGTTTTTCATCACCAGCACGTCGAGGTGAAAGATGTGAAGGTTCAGTGGGTCCTCTTGCATTTTCACTGACATGTGGGACCTCAAATGAGAAAACAGATGATGGGCTCAGTGCGTCCGATGGCTGGCTGAGAAGAGAGATAGAGGAGGGCTGAGCATGGACTCCAGGAAATTTGTTCTACGTAACCAACATCTCGATATTCGCGTGTGGTTGTTTCTAGAATAAAAAAGGAGGTACCCCTACTTATGTTACTCCCACTAGGCCTAGCCTAAGGTTAGTAGGTGACCTTGCGCTTGGCTCTTCGCCTCTTCAGGAAGTCGATGGTTCTACAGTAGTACTTCTGGAAATCTGACACCAAATGAACTGTTGCACGTCCATCGCTTGTAAGCAAAAGTTTCTCCTCGTGCTGCGAGCCACTACGCATGTGTTGGCGAGGGAGAAGGCGTAATGAAGCTTCTCGTTGTTCTGCGAGTTGACGGGACACATCAAAGTTATTTAGTACGTACTCTCTCCAAAAAAGGGCTGACCATGTCATTGCTACCATCCCGTGCTTCGTCGTTGAGTACATGCACTATTCACGTGCCATCAAGGAGAAAAAATATTGTGTAGATGCCATCGAAGTGCATGACTCACTTACGCACTGCTTATCTGATTATCTCCATTTTCTTGCATGACATGTGCACCTTGATGCTAGATGTCTCGCGTGTTGGGAAAAGGATGCACAAAGCTCATGTAAAAGAAAAGAGTTGAAGAGCATAGATTCCCGACGACCGAGAAGGAGCAAGGAACCTCGCGGTGGAGCGTCTGCAAGGAACCTTGCACGTTTTCCCCTATTTTTTGCTGCATGCCCACTTATAAACAAATAAAAGAACGTGAACTCTTCGCTAACCACTAGAAATGGTACATCAGGATGCTAAGTTGAAGATGTTTTATAGTTTATATTGATAACCATGCAACAAGCCACGCATGTACAGGACGCATGCAGCCACGCATGTACACAAGCCAACGCACTAACTCCATCCGATCTAACTCATGCACATACGCGCATAGCATGGAGCACACAATGCACGTACACAACACGTGCATGCACACATACTCGGCCGCAGAATGCACGTGAATAACACATGCATGCGCACACGCTCGGCTGCATGGAGGCGTGCGCCATCTGCGGCAACGTCTGGTTCGTCGTGCTACGGTGAAGCTCACACACAACGGTGCCTACGCATCTCTTGCAGCACCTCTTTGCCGTCATTGCTCAACGACTAGTCGGAGACAAAGACGACTTCATCCTCGGCCTTAGAGCTAGCACCGATGGAAAAACACGCACGCTGCACGCACACGAGCACGTACGGAGTGCCCATGACATGGTGCGTCCCCAGTCGCCTCTACTCCTTCTGCGCACGTTGTCTATGAAGGTGGTTGCATGCCTAATGATGATGTGGGTGAGATCTTCTAGGACTCATATGATGACGAGGAAAATTATGAGACACAAGGTGACGTACACTGTCAAGGTCAATGGTCAAGGGGGTGCTAGTAAGTGCTTAGATGTGCTTAGATGAGGTGCTAAGTGCATTAAATGGCTTAGTTACTCAAGTCTTCAATGCATAGGTGCTTAGTTTATTGTTTCTAAGCTTGCTTCATTTAATTAGCTATAGACTCAAGACTGTCTTTCCACCGTTTCTTCCTGCGGTCACCAAACTAGTCTCTCTCTGCTTAATTAACTTGCCACATCATATTTTAGGCCAACGTTGTAGGCTTAGCAGCTGTACATGGTGGAGCACTGGGAGAGGCCAAGGCTGGTCATAGTGGGGAGTAACTTATACTGTAACATATTACTATGTTACTCTAAACATCTCTATAAACCGGAAAGGAGGGAGTAGTAACATAGACTAGTGTCATATGCAGAGTATGGGAGCACATGATATTTCCCCGTCCGGACCGATCCCAAGTTGGCTTATCACCATCTTGGCCCAACAAAAACCCCTCCCCCTCCCCAGCGCGCTTCCCGCCCGGCGCCAGCTGAGCCCGCCGCTCCACATTGATGGCAAGTCAGGGCGACGCGACCTCTCACTGCTTCCACCGTTGAAGCGGCGCGCCGACCGAGGGCACCGCCCGCTGCACGCCCGACATTTCAGACTACACAGTGGAGAGTAACTTTAGAGCAAGTACTACAATTAGATGACATAAGCAGGCTATAAGGATTTAAATATAGTATTTTTGCTTAGTTGAAGGAGAGAGAAGAGGAGAGAGAAGAGAAGCGGATTGTAAAGGTGTAGCCGGTTGTACTCCAACATACTTTGTGAGACAAAAGGTGGGGCCATTATTAATGATATAGTATTTATACTAAAGGGACTAACAGACGCCTGAATTACTCTATTTTTTTGAGACAAACCTTGGTGGGGCTATTATTGACATGGACGTGGGGTTTGGGGGCCAAAGGCCTACTATTATACTCGCACGACCGACCTGACATGCTCTACCCTAGCAGCCGCTGTATCATATGGTTTCGCACTGTTCCAGATCTTAGCGCCGCCACACAATTCTTCTCCAGCTCTCCTTCCGGCATGCACGGCGAGAAGGGACAACAGTCCTCCGAATCCCGCCTTTCGTGATCCTGTACGGGAGAGGGGCGATCAGGTTTTTGGCGAGCACACTCCTGTGACTGCTGCCAGCGATGGCTTCCTCAACGACAGCCTTCTTCACTGACCTGGGTAACCTCTTCATCAACGACATGAGTGACAGCATCAACCACAACGGTTCTGCTCCCGCTGTACAATATGTGATTCTGTCCTCCTGGTTTAGTCCGCATCATTACTTTGAAGTTTGCAATTGTCGTCATGATCTATTTACTGCTAATTTGGATTAAATCTCATACTAAATTGCTCATATATTCAACAATCCAGTCCAAAAACCTGATTATAGGCAATTTACTCCAATCCGAGTGGTTTTACTGCGCTTTTGAAGCCGGCTACTTTTAAGGGGGTGCAATATAAAAGGTGGCGCACAAGAGCAGTATATTGCTTTTAGATCATGTACTGCTATGACGCCACTAAGGGTAAGCCTGAGGGCGATCTTAATCCTACACAGCAGGAAGCTTTTCAGAACATGGATACCCTCTTCAAAGCCGCCCTGCTGAGTGTTCTTGACGATTCCATTGTGGATTCATATATGTCGTTTGACAGCGGCAAAGACATGTGGGCTGCGCTCGAGGCCACGTTTGGGCCCTCGGGCGCTGGCAACGAGTTGTACGTCATGGAGCAATTCTGTGACTACAAGATGACTGATGAGCGCTCTGTTGTTCAGCAGACTCATGAGATACAGTCACTCTCTAAGGAACTTGAGTACTTTAAGTGTGTGTTGCCGGACAAATTTGTTGCTGGGACCATCATTGCCAAGCTTCCACCTTCGTGGAACGATTTTGCTACTTCTCTGAAAAACAAGAGACATGAGTTTTCTGTTTTGGATCTCATTAGCACTCTTGATTTTGAGGAGAAGGCGAGAGCAAAAGACACACGTGCTCGGGTCGCTGAGGGAGCTTCTAGTGCCCACATGGTACACGAGAAGAACTTCCAGCCCAACCAGCCCCAAAACAACAAGAACAAATCTCAGGGGAAAGGCAAGTTTGATGCAAAGAACAAGCCGTCACATTCTACCAACTTCAAGAAGAATTCTCATAACGGGAAGGGATACAAACCTCAATTTTGGTAGCACCGCACAAAATTTATATGGCTGCATCTACCTGCTGTCAGCTAACCTCATGGTGCTCCAGGTATTCCTACATTCGTAACTAGGTACAATGACCACCGCAAGATGAAATTAGCTTATTCGTACGTTGACTTGCTGAATGCAGTGCGGAACGATCCTGTCATGTGTGGAGGAGCAAACAAGCAGTGCAGCCGAAGGTGGAAATCAACCAAGGACTTATGAAATTATATATAATCTTCCTCAGGCAGGTCAGTATCCCCTTCGTCCAGATGATCGTGTTTTGTCATGCCGAGCTATTGATATGTGCTACTGTTTTGCAACACCGTTTAAGTATAGCTACTGTTTTCCTATCTTTTCAGATTCAGGACAATGAATATGATTTTAGGGGAACTGCACAATATGGACTCATGTTGAGTCATCTCTATTGCCTCATGTGTTTGCTGCAAATGTGTCAGCATCAATTGCAAGATGAGGCAGCTAGCTAGCTGTGGAGTTGCCAACATGCTCAAAGTGCTCGCAACATTGAGAAGAAACAAGCATGCCCAGGAAATTAATGCGTGCGCAGGGAGGCCCTTTGCTCAGAGAAGCATCGACCGATTTTCTTTATTTCCACACCTTCTCACAACTTTGTATTGGTTATAGTATGGTGAATCATTGAGATGCATAAACATGCTGAACTTTTGTTCTTCTGAATGTTAGTATGCATACCGTATCTTCTGAAGCTTAGTTTAATGTGAGTGTCTGCATCCAGTACCGCATCCTCTAATTTGGTGGATGCACACAGAGAAAATAAATCTCCTTAATTTACTCCATAACCACCCTATTAAATAGGCCTAGTAACAAACCAGGCGCATGCAGTGGCCGGCGGGCACATGCATCCTTCATGCATGGCCAGTCAGCCAAGTCCATGCGCCAGCTCCAATGCAGCAACGCAAAAGAAGAGAGCGGTTCTTGGGAAAAAGCGAGTAGTTAGTGCAGCGGGCCTTATAAACACGAACAACTCGCTCTCCCGCTTCCGTCTCCCCCCCCCAATTCCCCCCGCTCCCCAATCTTCCTCTCTCGTCCAGAAAACCCCCGCTCACCTTCTTCCTCACTCGTACAAAAAACACTTGCTCGTCTTCTTCCACTCATACAGAAATCCCCAGCCCTCCTTTTTCCCCACTCACACTGCCACTACGCTCGTCTCTGGCTACTCTGCTCAAACCCGTGAGCTCGGCGCGACGCCCACAAGGAAAATGGAGTCGGCTGGCCCCAGCGCAAAGAAGGTGAGGCTCCCGCCAGCGGTGATCCCGGTTGTAGATCTCGCACCTGATAGCGCGAGGAGAAGCGCCCCCCACCCGGATCTGAGGAACCGGTAGAATCTCCAATGGACATCATCAGCGATCTCCCGGACGTCATCCTTGAGGAGATCATCCCGCTTCTCCCCACCAAGGATTGCTACCGCACACAAGTCCTCTCAACTCGGTGGCACTCTCTATGGCGCACCGTGCCCCTCAGTCTCGACTGTCGTCAGGTATCTGTCCTTCCTGAATTTGATCTCCTCAGAGCCATCGTCTCTTCTTACCAGCAGGGCCCCGTTCAATGCCTCTGCATCCTGACACGCTACCCGCTGACATCCCCTAAATTCGGAAAACTCCCCAGTTTGAGTTGTACCATTACCACAAAAGTTTCATACCACGAACACACCAAAAATTCGTTCCCACACCACCCTTGTCCATCTCGCAGTTTTCCTCCTCTCTCCACACCGCCACCTGCCATCTACCAGACGATCTGGTACAAATGCTTCGACTCCCACTGCTAAAAAAACTTTTGCTTGTGGAGGTTTATCTGTCGGAGGCCACTGCATAACATAATCCACTCCAGTTGCGCGGCCCTAGAGTGCTTGCTGATTGTTTTGGGAATAAAAATCCGTATCAGTTGTCTCCAAATAAAGTCTCCTCGCCTTAAAAGGATTGGAATTTGTTTTAAAGGACAACAACTCAAACATCGAAGATGCCCCTTCACTTCAAAGGTTGCTCCTTGATAATTGTTATACACCTTCACAAATAACTGTCGTCTCTGCACCCAAACTGGAGACCTTGGGTGTAATTTGTGACCGGTTTAATAATCACAAGGAGTTGGTGTTTGGCACCTCACTTTTTCAGGTACCGTATATTATCATCTACACATTTGTAATCATATGCTGCATTTTTCATTTGTGCGCATAAGTTTTATATCATCTTGGAGTACACTTTGGGTACTAATATTATGTTATATGCTCAATAAAGAGTTCGTCCATTGATAGCCTATCAATGCTGCTGGATTCTGTCAAGATCATATATATCAGAATGTTTAGTTTTGATCTGGACATAATTATTGGCTTGCTGCGATGCTTTTGATCTCTATAGAATTTATATATAGAGGTGATGATTTCATGCACATTGAAAGCCCGTATATATTGTACTAGAATTAACTGTTCAGCTATCGTTCTTTCGACATACTCTTTTTCAGACCTTAACTGTTTTCAATCTTCATGTCTACTTAGGCAGAACGACATGGAGAAAAACATATAACCAATCTTTGGCGTAATAAGCACCAGGATTTTGTCTGTTCTCATGACATTCGTTTGAGGACAATAACGATGGAACGATATGCATCCAACAGGCAAAGAAGCTTGTCACATTCTTCCTATTGAATGCGAGGTTACTATTGTCCATGAGGCTTAATTTTTACCGCAAGAGATTTCTCATGGACGGACATGTTAAACAGCAAAAAAGAAGTTTCAAGTGGACAAATGGGCTTCTAAACGCGCTCGACTTATATTACAACAAGTTGTAGTCATCATGAAATAATTTTTTTTGGACAGGATGTTGATTTTATGGATCAGACCGATCCATTTGTTTGCGACTGCTAAAAAGAGTGGTTGGGTTAGATGTTACTGTCATGTTCAATCTGCATTTTGTCTAAAAATTTGATGAACAATTAATCCTTGGGCTTTTTGTACCATTTGTCTGCTTGAGTTGCATGTTGGTTCCCTCGTACTCCCCTCCACCTGCCACTACACTGCCGCATCTTCCACGACTGCTATTCGTTCCCGTCCGAGGCCTCGCCGTCGTTCTCCGCCTCGGTTCGCTCGTTGTGCCCGCCGCCTTCTGGCGTTGTTAACATTGTCAACAACCAAGAGGAATCAGGAGATGAATTTACGTGGAGAGGCTAACAGTAGGGACCCACCAGGGTCATTGCATTTTGCAAGCAGGTGCCTCGTTATTACAAGCCAAAAAAATACTTCCTCCTAATTGTTTGACAACTAGGTCCCACGCCATTGTCAATGTAGTCAATAAACAAGAAAATTACACAATGAGCGGATAACACCAGGGACCCAGCAGCTCGCCCAGTAGTTTTTTAGTTTCACAAACGGAGCTCAACTACGCGTTGTGCCGGTGCTATGGCCCGTCTAGCCCATGTTTACGCTTTTATTAAGCACATGACGAGCCCAGTTGATATGTTTTTTCTTTCTGAAATTGGCTAGCCCAGTTCTTTATTTTTAGATAATACCAAAACCGAGGCCTACTTGCTTTTCTTAGCGCTGCTGGGCTGCAAATCTTTCAAGACAAGGAGGGATGTAAGTAGTAAGAAATGGGCTTCCCCAGAAAATGGGCTAAAGTTGTAAGAAATGGGCTGTAAATTTTTAAACCAAAGCCCAACCGGCAATTGCCTTAAAATATCATTTTTTCAGGATTTACCTACTCTCTACTCTTATAAAAACCAAAGCCAACTGGTAATTACATTAAAATATCATCTTTTCTCCCACAAGATAAACTACTCACACAAATGCATCTTCATGTTCCGTGCAACGAACGGGCATCTTGCTAGTTAAGATTCTAAATTTCATTCATTTTTTGGTAGAGATTTTTTTAGTTTTATTTTGATATAATTTTTTGAAAATTATTTTTAACGTGACTCGAAATTTCATGATTAAAAGAGTTCCGACCCCACCGAAATATGCAAAATTTTGTTGAATTTTTTAGCAGTGCCCAGAATATATTGTCTATAATGCTAATAAAAAGAATATGGGCTTCAAATATCCTTAAGAATTAGCAAATGGGCTCTAAATTATTGCAATAATGGCTAATGGGTTGTATGCTGTTTTCCACAGATTTGGAGGCTGACTTCTGGGCCTACTAGGTTGACGATGACGCTGTCCTAAATTTTTTTGAAGCGTACACAAGGCTTTGTCAACTTTGTCAACACACAGCAGTGACTGTTAGATGTCCATCCAACACTCGCCGTGCTTCTTCAATCTCTGATCTTCCAGCTCCAGCCGCCGAAACCAGCGTCGGCGGGACTGCCAGCTCCCTCCTCCCGTGGCTGGCTGTGCTGCCCACAGGCCATCCCTCTAACCACCCAAACATCATGTTATTTTCCGGCGACGTCAGCCTCACCCCACAGCTGACCAGTCAGCGCTCGTACTCCCCTCAGCATGGGCATCCGCTGCGGTGGCTTCGCCGACTCCGGGTGGTTCTCTTCCTGGGCCTCGCCCTCGTCCATCGCGTTTGTGCTCTCGGCACGGTGAGGTCAACATGGTCAACAAACAACAGCCATCAGAAGAGGCTGACAGTAGGGGCCCACACAGGGAAATGCCTCCTTATTACGCACAAAATAATGATTGCTCCACCTGATAGCTGGGACCCACCGGAAGGGCCTCTGTATTTTGTGAAAAAACGTTGCCCCCACTGTCAGCCCAGACCTGCCGGAAGTGCCTCCTTATTACGCACAAAAAAATGAATACTCGCCCTGCTAGCTAGGACTCACCTTGGAGGGAGGCTGACTTGTGGGCCTACTAAGTCGACGGGGACTGAGGGCTTTGTCTACTTAGTCAATATGAATGATTCTAGCTCCAGTTACTGTATGATGTCCATCCAACGGTCGTAATGCGTCTTCAACCTCTGGTCTTCGTGCTCCAGCGGCCCAAAGCAGCGCCGGTCGTGCCACATGCTCCTGCCTCCCATGGCCTTCTGTGATGCCGCGGAGGCCTCATCGCCCCCTACTACTCCCACCGCTGGCCAGGTCATCCCTCTACTCACCCACACCCCCTGTTATTCTGCGGCGACGACAGCCTCACACCGCAGCCGAACCAGTGAACCCTCGTAATCCTCTTCGCGTGGGCATCCACTTCCGCGTCTTCCCTGGCTCCGCGTCGTCCCCTTCCTAGGCCTCGGCGTCGACCACCGCCGTGGTGCTCTCGGGGCGGCGTGGTCAATGTGTTCAACGACCGACTTCCATCGGAAGAGTATTGTACGTGGAGAGGCTGACAGGTGGGTCCACGACAGCCACAAGGAAGTGCCTCCTTATTACACGCAAAATAATTATTCCTCCACCTGACAGCGGGGACCCACTGGACGGGCCACCATATTTCGTAAAAAAACGTTTCCCCCCTGACTGTTGGGACCCACCAGCTACAGTGCGCCCTGGAAAAAAATGATTTGCCCCCCTGACTGGTGGGACCCACCAGCTACATCTTCGCACGCAAGGAAGTGCCTGATAGTCGGGACTCACCTGGTCGAAATGTACAAGAAAGAAAATACAGCCACGTATGTACATACGGGCGGGGTCTCGAACGCCTACTCGCGCATACATACGGCCAGGGCTCGTGTACATGGCTGGGTCGGAACTGAGAAACTACATCGTAGTCCTGTTCATGGGGAGGCAACAGAATGCGTCGTATTCATTGGGAGGCAACGGAATGCTTCGTGTTCATCGGGAGGCAACGGAACGCGTGGGAGCCAACCAGCTTGGATGGAACAGGTGATGGAAACGAGGCCTGGCGTACCACAGAACGGAGGAAACGGCCTTGTGTTCGACCGACCACGTTTGAAACGGGATCCTGTTCATTGGGAGGGGTCTGGCGTACCGCAAAATGGAGGAAACGGACTTGTGTTGGACCTTCGACGGTCAAAATGGGGTCCTATTGATGGGAGGGGGGTGTGGTGTACCGCAAAACGGAGGAAACGGACTTGTGTTGGAGCGCTACGGTCGAAACGGGGGTCCTGTTCATCGGGAGGGGTGTGGCGGACCGCAAAATAGGACTCCACGGGATATTGTTCATCTCCACCGTTATCGGTGTCAAAACGGGTGGATCTCGGGTAGGGGGTCCCGATCTGTGCGTCTTAGGCTGATGGTAACAGGAGGCAAGGGACACAATGTTTACCTAGGTTCGGGCCCTCTCGATGTAGGTAAAACCCTACTTCCTGCTTGATTGATATTGATGATATGAGTAGTACAAGAGTTGATCTACCACTAGATCGCAGAGGCTAAACCCTAGAAGCTAGCCTAAGATGATTATGATTTTGATCGTCCCTCTAAGGACCAACCTCTCTGGTTTATATAGACACCGGAGAGGGCTAGGGTTTACGTGGAGTCGGTTACAAGGAAGGAAATATAATATCCGGATCGCCAAGCTTGTCTTCCACGCAAAGGAGAGTCCCATCCGGACATGGGACGGAGTCTTGAGTCTTGTATCTTCATGCCCCAACAGTCCGGACAAAGTATATAGTCCGGCTGTCCGGATACCCCCTAATTCAGGACTCCCTCAGTAGCCCCTAAAGCAGGCTTCAATGACGATGAGTTCGGCGCGCAGTTTTGTCTTCGGCATTGCAAGGCGGGTTCCATCTCCGAATACTCTAAAGTAATTATCGAACACTTAGACCGTGTCTGGATCTGCAAGATGATCCTCATACACCACCGTAGAGAGAATGATATTTCACAAATATAATCTGCTGACAACTTTAGACAAAGCGACATGATACTACGGTCGAGTCTTTATTCGAACCGTTTTTCCACAACGAGCCTCAACGCATATCGCGAGGCGGTTTCCTCTGCATGTTTTGCCGAAGCAGAGATCGTGTCCCCTTATTGCGGGATTCTCATCAATATAGGTACTGGTAACCCAAACGCACCACCAATTACGGCGAGTGGAGAATGAGCGGGTTCCACTAGGCAAGTGGGGAGGCGCAAAAGCTTTACTGCCCCTATAAAGAGATAAGATCTCTCCCTCTCTACCCACGCCTTTTCCCCCTGCTAGTCCATTCTCTACTGCTCGAGCCCTAGCGCCCAAGCACTCTTCTTCGTCACCGAAGAGAGGTTCTCCGATCCGGATCTGGAGCAGGAGGCAAATGGATGGCCTCTACCGTTCAGGAGAAGGATATCAAGAGGTTCCGAGAGGCCGGGTACCTGGCCAAAAACATCGGCCACCATCTTCCGCCGGCGGGACAGATCGTCCCTACTCCGGAATCTCATGAGAGGGTTGAGGGAGTCATGGATTAGGGGGTATCCGGACAGCCGGACTATATACATCGTCCGGACTATTGGAGTGTGAAGGTACAAGACTCAAGACTCCGTCCCGTGTCTAGATGGGACTCTCCTTTGCGTGGAAGACAAGCTTGGCGATCTAGATATTATATTTCCTTCCTTGTAAGCGACTCCATGTAAAACCTAGCCCTCTCCGGTGTCTATATAAACTGGAGAGGTTGGTCCTTAGAAGGCCGATCACAATTACAATCATAATCATCATAGGCTAGCTTCTAGGGTTTAGCCTCTATGATCTCGTGGTAGATCTACTCTTGTACTACTCATATTGTCAATATTAATCAAGCAGGAAGTAGGGTTTACCTCCATCGAGAAGGCCCGAACCTGGGTAAACATTGTGTCCCTTGCTTCTTTTTACCATCAGCCTAAGACGCACAGATTGGGACCCCTTACCCGAGATCTGCCGGTTTTGACACCGACATTGGTGCTTTCATTGAGAGTTCCTCTGTGTCGTCGCTGCAAGGGTCGATGGCTCCTTCAATCATCGTCAACAACACGGTCCAGGGTGAGACTTTTCTCCCCGGACAGATCTTCATGTTCGGCGGCTTCGGACTGCGGGCCAATTCGCTTAGCCATCTGGAGCAGATCGACAGCTACGCCCCTGGCCACCAGGTCAGGTTCGGAAACCTGAACTACACGGCCGACATCCGCAGGGACTTAATCTTTGACGGAGTCGGGCCAGTGCCAGGAACGCCAGACAGTCACGATGAGCACGGCTTAGACCCGCTGTCAGACAATGCTCAGGATATTACCCCTGCAGTAGTCCCGGACCTAAATCCGGATCAGATTGCATGGCCCAAGGGCGGGTGGATGGACCCTGCCCCGCAAGCAGCACACTCATCGGCCATAGAGCCGAACAAAGGCCTCATTTCTAAGTAAGCTTGTGACTCCGGACCCCCGGACTCGTATCCGGTTACAGGTTCAGGTCCGCGTGCTCTCGAGCCTGCCGAGCCTGGTGGGGCTCCGTTAATGGAGTTTGTCGCTGCGGATATCTTCCAGCACTCGTCCTTTGGCGACATGCTAAACTCATTAAAGCCTCTCTCTTTGTCTGGAGGCTCTTGGCCGAACTATGTCCGGCTCGAGTGGGAAGCAGGCAACGAAGGAATTCGTTGCCCACCCACAACCCACTTCATTGCCACGGTTAATGATTTAACCGACGTGCTTGACTTCGAATCCGAAGGCATCGACGGTATGGACGACAACGCAGGAGAAGATTCAGAATCTCTGAGGCACTGGACTACTACCTCGTCACACGATATATACATGGTGGACACGCCCAAGGAGGACGACAGCGACAATCCGGAAGATAAAACCCCGGGGCAAAAGCCAAAACGACGGCCCAGACGCCGCTCAAAGTCCAGCGACAGTAAGAATAGAAATAAGAGCGCTAGAAAGATCGACACACCAGTCAACTCCAAAGGCAACAATGACCATATGGACCCAGCGATGGAGCAGGACGAGCCAGGTGATACCGAACATAGTTCGGAGCAGACGCCCGATCACAATGATCCCGAGGGACGAGTTCATCAAACTGCCCCAGGACAAGAACAAAGTCCGGATGACGACGCATTCATCATCCCGGAAACACGCGTGGAACGAGATAAGCTCGTCAAAAATCTTATGGCCACCGCAAGAAGTCTAAAGATGCAGAAGCAACGAATAGAAGCCGCACAGGAAATGCTCAGTCACAGATGGAATAAAGTTCTAGAAACTGAAGAAAGATACGGTGACGATCGCCATACAAAGAGCTATCCAAAACGTAAGCTACTGCCAGAATTTGACGACGAGGCCGTTCCACCAAAGAATAATACGACCAGGAGGCCAGACGTACCGCTTCACAACCGCAACAGAGCAGCTACCGACGCCGCGCATGATTTACGTGAGCACCTGGATAAGAAAGACAGCGCAACCAGGTCCATCTACGGATCTAAAGGACACACCCCGGCAAGGGACTATGGTCACCAGAACGATCGTACCAACCAAATACCAGTCCGGAATAAAAACCGGACACAACAACAGCCGACGGCATGCCACAGCACGTCCAGATACAGAGGGGCTGCTCACCCCATGTGCTTCATCGAAGAAGTACTGGACCATGAATTTCCACAAGGTTTTAAACCTGTGAACATAGAGGCATACGATGGAACGACAGACCCAAGGGTCTGGATCGAGGATTTTATCCTGCATATTCACATGGCTCGTGGGGTTGACCCCCACGCCATCAAATACCTTCCCCTCAAGTTGAAGGGACCAGCTCGACACTGGTTGAAGAGCCTCCCCGAAAATTCAATTGGGAGTTGGGAGGAACTCGAGCATGCTTTCAGGGCCAATTTTCAAGGGACTTATGTCCGGCCTCCGGATGTGGACGATTTAAGTCACATAATCCAACAGCCCGGAGAGTCCGCCCACAAGCTTCGGAATAGATTCCTCACTAAGAAGAATCAAATTGTCGATTGTCCGGATGCCAAAGCCTTAGCGGCATTCAAAGACAGCATCCGAGACGAGTGGCTCGCCAGACACCTCGGCCAACAAAAGCCAAGGACAATGGTAGCCTTAACAAGCCTTATGACCCGCTTTTGCGCGGGTGAAGATAGTTGGTTGGCCCGTAAGGGCACCAGCGACCCCAGCACATCCGAAATAAGGGATGGCAACGGGAAGCCAAAGCATAATAAAAACAAACGTTAAAACAAGGACGGTAAACGCCGGATTTCTCGACCCGATCAGCAAAAGAAGACACTTAAAGGCAGTAAGAGGGACCGTCCGGTCTAAATAGAGTCCTGGACAGACTGTGCCAAATTCATCGCACCCCCGACAAACCTGCGAACCACACGCACAGAGAGTGCTCGGTCTTCAAGAAGGCCGGCAAATTAAATGCCGAACACAAGGGAAGGGAAACACCAAGTGAAGACGAGGATGAACCTCGTCAGCCGAACACTGGGGGACAGAAAAAATTCCCACCAGAGGTTAAAACAGTAAACATGATCCACGCGCCTCACACTTCCACGAGAAGGCACGAACGCGCGCTCAGGGACGCGTACGGTACAGAGCCCATCGTACCCACACCTAACTACTGGACGGCTTGTCCGATCACCTTCGATCACCTGGACTGCCCAACTGGTGTTCGGCGCGGAGGATCAGAGGCCTTGGTGCTTAACCCAATAATTTACGGATACCATCTCACCCACGTCCTCATGGACGACGACAGCAGTCTCAATTTAATATACGAGGACACTGTCCGCAGGATGGGGATAGACCCATCCAGAATTAGCCAAAGCAACACCACCTTTGAAGGGTTGATACCAGGCGTTGAAGCCTACGGCAGGGGCTCCGCCGTACTGGAGGAAACATTCGGCTCCCCAGGAAACTCCAGAAGCGAAGAACTACTCTTCACCATCCAACCCTTCCAAAGCAGCTATCACGCATTGCTTGGAACAACGGCCTTTGTCCGCTTCAACGCAATACCGCACTATGCCTACGTTACACTCAAGATGCCCGGTCCACGTGGCGTCATCACCGTTAACGGAAACATAGAGCGCTCTTCACGTGCAAAGGAACACGCGATGGCCCTAGCGGCCGAACTATAAGCAGCCTCCAATATCAGAAAACATGACTGGTCATTAAGACCATAGACACGGTTAGACGAGTCCGGCAGCCCGGATAAAACTGAACCAGGGCACCGTATATGTAATCCCATAGAGGACACCAGGGGCTATAAATACTTAATATAGCCCCATACTTGGCTCAACCTGATTGGCAGGCCAATGTCTTATACTTGCACTATCCATCGTATGCTTACGTTGTACTCTTCTACACGAGTTTTCTTTTTTACAGACAACATTCACGCGATACCCTTCCAGGATATGGCACAACGGAGACAAAGGCGTAGACGTGCAGCAGGGCCCCGCTCAAAAGGTTTCTTTTTAGATTAAGCCCCTGTGTAAACGTTTTCTATTGCCTCTTGTTGTTTAAACATCCCATGGGTTCCATACCCACAAAGGATACTGCCGTTATTGGCATTTCTCCACGACAGACTAATGCACGTACCTGGAAATACAGGGTTTACAATGAATGGGCATTCTTCAGCCCATTTTCGGTTATAAATCCCGAATACCTACAGGAGTGTTCGGCATCACGAGTTTGGCCTTATATGCATCAGCTCCGAATCATGTCTTTGGTCAAATGTTGGGTTTGCCTGGCTCCTGGGTTTGCCGCCTTATGTTCCGTTCTTATCGGCTAAGGCGGCCAAAGGAGAACTACTGCGATTGTGACCTGGTTATTCCAGATGAGCACCTCAGTACAGAAAGCCGAAAACTGACTGTCATGATACAACGAGAGACTGTTCAACCACTTGAAGACTTATCGGAATCTTTAGGATCCCCCGCATTAACGAAGGACCGTTTCCCCGTCATGTACACAAGCGCCCATATTCGGATGCATGGGAAGGTACCAGGGCTACATAGTAGCCCCACCATTAGACTCCCATGGCTAAGTGAAAGTGTTACAACTATATAGTCTGGTTGCCTAGTTCGACGTGCGATCACCTCCTTAATGGACCAAGATGTTGGATCAAGTGTGATTTTGCATATTTTTCGCAAACACCCCCACATTATATGCAAGGGGGCTAAAGCCAATGACTGCTAACTTTTGGATCTATATATATATATATATATATATATATATATATATATATATATATATATATATATATATATATATATATATATATATATAAACGGCCGCACAGGAGACACAATAATACTTTCGGGCAAAAAGTATAAATATAGCCTTATAACCAAAATAACATTGTTTTTACAATGATTCGATTTGTCACTCGAACAAGACATTCTTCGAGCACTGCGCCTCTATTAGGCGGGCACCTTTTGTGACGTGCGCCAAGTAGTGCTCGGCCGGATATTGGCCTCCCGCCGGATCCTGGGTCGCTACAATGGTGGCCTCCATATCCGTCCAATAGGCTTTAACGCGGGCAAGACCCATTCGTGCACCCTCTATGCACGCCGACCTCCTCATGGGATCGATCTGAGGCACAACCCCAAGGAATAGTTGCACCAAACCAAAGTAACTGTCCGGCTTAGGACCCTTCGGCCAAAGATGGTCTATTAGAGACCGCATTGCAAGCCCGGACAACCTATGAAGCTCCGCCACAGCAGCCATCTTCTCACTTAACGGCAGCGGGCGCGCGGGAGCATTGAATTGCGACCAGAAAAGCTTCTCCACTTCTTTATCACCTTGATCCTCGAAAAACTTGGCTGCATCAGCTGTACTCTTTACCAAGTCCGCATATGCATCTGCAGGACTCCAGCGTCCATCCCGGGGAGCATACTTCGGATCCAAAAACTTCGTCTGCAGTAAGTAGGAGCCCCTAGCCGCGATTTTACCGGCCTGTTGAAGCTCCTCCCGCACACCTCTGACCTCGGTCCGCATCTGCTTGGTGGCATTAAGTGCCTTGTTCAGGTCGGACGAACTAGCCTTACGCTCCTTTTCAAGGAGTTCATACCGGTCGGCGGCATTTTTCAACTCCACAGCCATTTCGGCTATCTTTTCCTCGCTTCGGCGATGAGCAGCCTGTTCGGCTCTCAATTCTTCGGCCGCCTTTAGGGAAGCCGCACTGCTAACCCGAGCTTGTTCCTTGGCCTGGGCAAGTTCTGCCCTCAGGGCTTCCACGGCAGCATCACCATCTGTAGTCCAAACATATTGCATTAATATTATGCCACTCTCATATTTTCCTATACAACATAATAAGGAAAGAAGAACACATACATTGTGACTCGTTCAGCCGCTCCTTCACCAGCGTGATATCAGCATCAATAGATCCAATTTGCCTCCTTAGTTCGGCAACTTCAACGGACTGTTCGGCAGCCGGATCCTTAGATACATGCGCATATGAACAGCGCAATCAGTACTTAAATAAAATGATCCTCCGTTTACCGCCTAGGGCGGGCAACCAGAGTCTCAGGGGCTACTATCCATATGGAGCACACCTAGCGCGTGCCTCACTGCCAAAAATTGTGTATTTTTCACTACATACCTCAAAGCCTCTGAGCAAACTCGTAAATGCTTCATTCAAACCGCTTGTGGCGGATGAAACCTTCTTGAGCACCACGTTCATTAATGAGCGATGCTCCTCCGAGAGCGCAGCTCGCTCCAGAAGGCCTGTCAGTATGTCTGGCCGGACATCGAACTATGCGGGACCCTTCTCATCGCCCCCCGTGGGAGCCGAATGCCCCGGGCTCAGGGTGGCTGACGGATTAGCTTATGACTTCGGCAAACCCGGACTCCTCCGTGATGACACCTCGGTGTCGCCCACCTCATGAGGCGGAGAGGCTGGTGGGGTCTCACTCTCCATCATCTCCGGAGGAAGATCCCCAAAAGATGAACTTTGTTATGAACAGCTGCTAGCCGGACAGCAAAGAATGGATCCTGGTTAGTGTACTTGGAGAAAAATAGTACCTTCGAATTTACGGTTAACTTACAGCTTGGTGGAGGGCTGCCCCGTTGGTGGGCACGACGCGGTGAGGGTTCCCATCGGGGCAGAGCCCCCTGGTGATACGTTTTTCCCTTGCTTGGGAATCTCTGTCTCCAAGTCTTCGGAGGCGGCCCTCTTCTTCCCGCGCGGGGAGGAGGCTTTAGCCTCCCCTTCCCGACTATCCTCCTCAAGGGAGGTAACAATTCCCCCGGTTTGGATGCGCAGCGTGTGAAGTTCGGCTTCTCTATTCTTCCCCTTGTCTTTCCCTGAGGGCATTCTGCTGAGCACTCGGTCAAGCATCTTGGCAATGGTTGGACTAGGCGAGCCTTCGGGAAGTGGCGGCGGACACCTGATTCTCTCCGCCTTGCTGAGCCATTCCTGGTCACGGATGATTTTCAGAATAACAACTATGGCAAATATAAAACATAGTGTTCGGTATCAAGGTTACTTACTTGGGTATCTAGGCGATTGCAGCTCAGGCCCGCATCCTCGGTGGTGTCCGGACACTCTACTTGTGGTCTGAAGAATAATTTGCACATCCCTTCGAGCTTCATACTGAAGAAGTGCTTAACAGTCCACGGACCCTCTGGATTGAACTCCCACATCCGGAGAGGCCGGCGTTGGCACGGCAACATCCGTCGGATTAACATCACTTGAATTATGCTGACAAGATTAATGTCCATCTCAAGAAGCTCCCGGATGCGGCTCTACAGTATTGGTACATCGCCAGCGGGCCCCCAATTCTGTCCTACATCGGTCCAAGACGCTAGTTGTGATGGAGGGCCCGAATGGAACTCGGGGGCGGCTACCCACTTTGTGCCTCTGGGAGCTGTGGCATAAAACCACCTCCGCTGCCATACATCGGATACTTCTGGGAAAGAACCCTCTGGCCATGGGGCATTGGCGTTCCTTCTTATTATGGCACCTCCGCAATCCACATGTCGCCCCTCGATCATCTTCGGCTTCACATTAAAGGTCTTGAGCCATAAGCCGAAGTGTGGAGTGACGTGGAGAAAGGCCTCACACACAATGATGAACGACGAGATATGGATGATAGCGTGTGGAGCTAGATCAGGAAAGTCCAACCCGTAATAGACATGAGCCCCCTCACAAAGGGATCGAGGCTGAGGCCCTAGTCGCGGAGGAAGTGAGGAACAAACACGACGCTCTCATTGGGCTCTGGCATAGGGATGACCTGCCCTGGAGCAGGAAGCCTGTGCTGGATGTTGGCAGTCAGATATCCGACCTCCGTAAGCCTCGCAATGTCCTCCTCTTGGATCGAGGAGGCCACCCACCAGCCTTGAGGGTTGGATCTAGACATATTTGAGGATCTGGGGTGCTGGAGCTTAGGTCTTGGGTGTTAGAACTCGAGGTGCGAGAAGGCGCAAGGGAGGTGGAAAAGAGGCATAGGCCTCGGCCCATTTATAAAGGGGGTGAATATCAAGAGCCCTCAGTGTGACCGCTTGAGGCTTATCTAAAAACACACGGAGTCATACCAATGGTCGTCATGGGGTTACGCACGCCCATATTGATGGAAGATCCCATAATAAGAGGAGCACGATCTCTGCTTTGGCAGGGCGTGCCAATAAAACCGCCTCGCAACGCGAGTCGGGGTGGGGCCAAGAAATGCCAGTTCAAGTTGGACCGGGCCATGATGTAAGATCATGACGTACGAAGATTGCCAGCAGATCAGATTTATGCTATGTTCCCTACAATAGTATGTGAGGATCATCTCGCAGAGCCGGACACTATTCGTCGTAACAGGTACTCTGGAGTATTCGGAGATGGAACCCGCCTTGCAATGCCGAAGACAAGACTGCGTGCCGGACTCATCGTCATTGAAGCCTGGTTCAGGGGCTACTTAGGGAGTCTTGGATTAGGGGGTATCCAGATAGCCGGACTATATAGATCGTCCGGACTATTGGAGCGTGAAGGTATAAAACTCAAGACTCAATCCCGTGTCCGGATGGGACTCTCCTTTGCATGGAAGACAAGCTTGGCGATCTGGATATTATATTTCCTTCCTTGTAACCGACTCCATGTAAACCCTAGCCCTCTCCGGTGTCTATATAAACCGGAGAGGTTGGTCCTTAGAAGGCCGATCACAATTACAATCATAATCATCATAGGCTAGCTTCTAGGGTTTAGCCTTTACGATCTCGTGGTAGATCTACTCTTGTACTACTCATATCGTCAATATTAATCAAGCAGGTAGTAGGGTTTTACCTCCATTGAGAGGGCCCGAACCTGGGTAAACATTGTGTCCCTTGCTTCCTATTACCATCAACCTAAGAAGCATAGATCGGGACCCCCTACCCGAGATCCGCCAGTTTTGACACCACGGCTGCTGATAGCAGCCAGGAGTGGGATCCCAGGGTCCAGCCCCTGGAAAAGTCGTAAGTATACGAAATCCAAACACGCATATGCGTCCGGGGTTGTTTGGGTATAGTAGTTTTAATTGTCGCCATATTTCGTACAGCCGGGCGAGGTCCTACACCGGACGGTCCTACACCGGACGAGCTCAGATGCCCTGGCAAGCGAGACGCCTCTAGAGGCCCCTTCCATGAATCCTAGGCGCGACACCGAGGTGTCGTCTCAGCGGGATCTGGACCAGGGGGTCATATCCCTGGGGCCGGACACATGGGAGCACCGACTCCTATGCATGTCGATGGCAGGAGTGATCTTCAGTCCGGACCCCAGCTGGACACAGTCCTGGAGACCTTTAGAGCTCCGGGATCGGGTAAGCAGCCGCCTTTGGGGGGCTTGCCTATTCAGCCAGCGGTCTATGCCCAAGAAGGGCTGCCGGTCGGCCTATCGACAATGCTAAGAAATGCGTCTATCATCGGTGAACATCGTGCCCTTATGGGCGCGGTGATTGAAAAGATTCAGTCCACTGAGAGCGGACTGAATGAATCCCGCCTTAGTCTTATAAAGGGCTTTGAGGTATGTTTTCTAAGAAACCTTTTTGGAATTGTCATAATATGAGTAGTAGCCCCTAATACAGTGTCCGGCGAAAGAGAGCCGAACAGGGGATCAAAATTTACCGTTTTTTGCAGGAGACTCAGCTAATGACGTGTATCCCTTTGTTTGAAAACAGGCGTCTGCAGGAACGTCCGCCGCTCATAGTGCGGCGGTGTCCAAACTAAAGCAGCGTGTGGAACGGGCCGAAGGGGAACTTGGCCACGTGAAGAAGCAGTTGGAGCACAAGCAAGGTATGCCGGAACCCTGTGCTAAGTAGAGCACAAATTAGAAGTTGTGCCTAATTAAGATATTTGCATTGTCTGCTCTAGGGGCGAGTGCCGAAATTGAGGCACTGAAGAAGGCTGTGGCCAAGGCTGATAATAAGGCTGCCGCCGAACAGGTTCTTCGTGAGAAGCACGAGGCCAGTGAGGGAGTCCTGGATTAGGGGGAATCCAGACAGCCGGACTCTATACTTCGTCCGGACTATTGGAGCGTGAAGATACAAGACTCAAGACTCCGTCCCGTGTCCGGATTGGACTCTCCTTGGCGTGGAAGACAAGCTTGGCGATCTGGATATGATATTTTCTTCCTTGTAACCGACTCCGTGTAAACCCTAGCCCTCTCCGGTGTCTATATAAACAAGAGAGGTTGGTCCTTAGAAGGCCGATCACGATCACAATCACAATCATCATAGGCTAACTTCTAGGGTTTAGCCTCTACGATCTCGTGGTAGATCTACTCTTGTACTACTCATATCATCAATATCAATCAAGCAAGAAGTAGGGTTTTACCTCCATCGAGAGGGCCCGAACCTGGGTAAACATTGTGTCCCTTGCCTCCTGTTACCATCAGCCTAAGACGCACAGATCGAGACCCCCTACCCGAGATCCGCCGGTTTTGACACCGACATTGGTGCTTTCATTGAGTGTTCCTCTGTGTCGTCGCTATGAGGCCTGAAGGCTCCTTCGATCGCCAACAACACGGTACAGGGTGAGACTTTTCTCCCCGGACAGATCTTCATGTTCGGCGGCTTCGCACTGCGGGCCAATTCGCTTGGCCAACTCGAGCAGATCGACAGCTACGCCCCTCGCCACCAGGTCAGGTTCGGAAACCTGAACTACATGGCTGATATCCGCGGAGACTTGATCTTCAACAGATTCGAGCCTGTGCCAGGAGCGCCGGACGGTCACGATGAGCATGGCTTAGACCTGCTGTCGGACAATGCTCGGGATGTCGTCCTCGCGGTAGGCCCGGACCTAAATCTGGAGCAGACCGCGATGCCTAAGGACGGATGGATGGACACTGCCCCGCAGGCTGCACACTCATCGGCTGTAGAGCCGGACACAGACCTCATCCCCAAAGAAGCATGTGACACCGGACCCCCGGACTCGTATCCGACTGTAGGTTCCAGTCTGTGCTCTCCTAAGCCCACCGAACCTGGTTGGGCTCCTGTAATGGAGTTCACCGCAGCGGATATGTTCCATCCTTCGCCCTTTGGCGACGTGCTAAACTCGCTAAAGTCTCTCTCTTTGTTAGGAGGCTCGTGGACGAACTATGTCCGGCTCGAGTGGGAAGCAGGCAATGAAGGAATTCGTTTCCCACCCACCACCCACTCCATTGCCACGGTCGATGATCTAACCGACATGCTTAACTTCGACTCCGAAGACATCGGCGGTATGGCCGACGATGCATGAGAAGAAAAAGAACCACCGCTCACGGGGCGGTGGACAACCACCTCCTCATACAATATATATATATGGTGGACACCCCGAAAGAAACCAATGGCGATGAGGCAATAGAGGATAACCCATCAGGGAGAAAAGAAAAGCATGGGCATCGTCGTCGCCGCCCCAAGCCCCGCCACAGCAATACCGGCCCAAGAGACGAAAACAATCCGGATGGTGCAAAAGAGGAATACAACCCTGATCAGCCTTCCTTCGAGCAGGACGAGCAGGAAGACAGGTAGGTCAGCCCAGACGAACAGGCGACGGACGAATATCCGGAGGAGGAAAACTACATGCCCCCCTCCGAAGATGAGATTAGCCTCGGCGACGACGATTTCGGCGTGCCTGAGGACCCCGTCGAGAAGGAGCGCTTCAAGAGTCGGCTCATGGCCACTACGAGGAGCCTGAAAAAGAAGCAGCAGCAACTTCAAGCTGATCAAGACATGCTCACAGATAGATGGACTGAAGTCCTGGCAGCCGAGGAATATGGACTCGAGCGCCACACGGCTGACCGGCCACCTCGTGGCCGGGATAAAACGACATATCAACCCGAATACCAGCCCGCACCCCCACGCCAATACACTACGGCCCGGGGCAATAGGCAAGACCTGCAGGATATACTGTAAAACAAAGCAGGACATCCAAGATCGATCTACGGATCGCGGGGGCGCGCCCCAACATGCGACGATGACCGTCACGCCGGATACACTATCAACAACTACGGCCGTACCGAACACAGCCACCCAGACCAATTCGAACTGCGTAGCCACATAGCCCGGCACAGAGGTGCCGCACACCCCCTCCGCTTCACTGATGAAGTGATGGATCATGAATTCCCAGAAGGGTTCAAACCCGTAAACATTGAATCATACGATAGGACAATAGACCCCGCAGTATGGATCAAATATTTCCTCCTCCACATTCACATGACCCGCGGAGACGATCTACACGCCATCAAGTATCTTCCCCTTAAGCTCAAAGGACCCGCCCGGCACTGGCTAAACAGCATGCCCGCAAATTCCATTGGCAGTTGGGAAAACCTGGAAGACGCATTCCTCGACAACTTCCAGGGCACATATGTGTGACCACCGGATGCCGATGACTTGAGCCACATTACTCAACAGCCCGGAGAGTCAGCCAGGAAATTCCGGACTCGGTTCCTAACTAAAAAGAACCAAATAGTCGATTGTCCGGACGCTGAAGCCCTGGCGGCCTTTAAGCATAATATCCGCGATGAGGGGCTGCCCGACACCTCGGCCAGGAAAAACCCAAGTCCATGGATGCTCTCACGACACTAATGACCCGCTTTTGCACGGGCGAGGATAGCTGGTTGGCTCGCAGCAGCACTACGCCACATTCTGGCACTTCGGATGTCCGTGACAATAACGGCAAGCCACGGCGCAACAGACATAAGCGACAAAACAACGGCGACAACACGGAAGACACGATAGTCAACGCAGGACTCAGCGGATCTAAATCCGGTCAGTGGAAGAAGCTGTTCAAAAGAAACAATCAGGGACCGTCCAGTCTGGACCGCATACTGGAACGCTCGTGCCAAATTCATGGAACCCCGGACAAGCCAGCCAACCACACTAATAGAGACTGTTGGGTGTTGAAACAGGCCAGTAAAATAAACGCCGAAAACAAGGACAAGGGGCTACACAGCGACGATGACGAGGAGCCCCGGCGTCCGAACACGGGGGGACAGAAGAAATTTCCTCCCCAAGTGAAAACGGTCAACAAGATCTACGCCACCCACATTCCCAAGCGGGAACGGAAGCAAGCACTACGGGACGTCTATGCGATGGAGCTAGTCGCCCCCAAATTCAACCCATGGTCAGCTTGTCCGATCCCTTTCGATCGTAGGGATCACCCTACCAGCATCCGTCACGGCGGCTCGGCCGCATTGGTCCTAGACCCAATCATCGACGGATTCCACCTCACGCAAGTCCTCATGGACGGTGGCAGCAGCCGGAAACTGCTTTATCAGGACACAGTGCGTAAAATGGGCATCAACCCTTCAAGGATCAAGCCCACCAAAACCACCTTTAAAGGTGTAATTCCTGGAGTAGAGGCCCGTTCACTACAAGAAATATGTCAACTAGTGACCTTCTGTGAGTGACCCTGGAAGAATTGGTCATAGATCTATGACCATTTGAGACCAATTGGTCAAAAGCTGTTCGGGGGGCTCCAAACCCTAAACCATTGTGACCATTTTGGTCAGAAAGGTCGTAATTTCCTTACACGAAATTGTCATAAAGCAAACAATGCTGGTCCGCTGCCTTATTTCTAGTTGTTAATGACCAATATGGATGGTCATAGCCTTGTAGATTGTGGTGGGTTGTGATGACTAGGCGCCATCTCATCAGTTTTGTCTATGTGTCATGTCCATGTCTCAATTTTTGCCCTAGGTTGTGAAGCAACCTATATTTCTGTTATTCCTAAAATTCCCAGAAAATTCTCATAAATTTTTTGGATCAATTCTTCATCAAATATGTCAAAAACATTCCTTGACTAGTTCAAAAATAACTCAACAATATTCATTTTCCTATTCTGTTCAGAGCAGCACTTTATGAAGGAAGTACCACTTTGGCATGTCCAAATGGTATCCATTTTCTACAGTGCTTTCCTATGCCTAAATAACCATCCTCCACCAAATGCCAGCTCAATCCATTCATTATTTTGAGCCCAGCTTCAACATTCGTATTTATGTCCAGTGTGGTACTTTGCAAAGCAAGTACCACCTAGGCTCCTCCTTTTGAGGTGAAAATTTGTGAAGACGGTCTTCTTAGTAACTGATCATCCTCAGCCAAAACTCACGCCCATTAGCCATGTGCATATCCCGTACCGCAAATCAAACACTTGGCTGCTTATTCATGTTTGAGCATCGATCGGTCTCCTCGTGAGAATCTTATGTTGTGATTTTCTTCCTAGCACCTACCTCGGGAGTGCCCAACCCACTAGACATGCCTAGGCTGCCCAGAACACATGGCAACGCCACGGTCACGCGGTGACCACATGGCGGGCATGCTAGTTTACGCGCTCTAGAGTTGGAGCCCTCGGCCACCGTCCAAACCTCGACGTATCTCCACCAAACCATGTATTTATGATTAAATAGGTACTTATGTAACTAGAAATGATTTTTGTAAAAAATAAATAGCAAACTATGAGGCAGCTGCAGTTCAAATTTTACCCGCTTCCTGCTGAATCGGCGAGAATTTGCGTTTTTCACCAAAGGTGGATCAAAACTTTTGACACCCAACCATTTTGTCCATTGTGCATTATATATGGCCTAGTATTTTATAAAATTGATTAGGTCCAATTTTACAACAAATATATGGTAGGTCCTTCACAAAAAAACCTCATTTGGGGCACTCAAAAAATGGAAAATGGCACTTTTGTGCAATGAAAGTGAAAACTCCCTTAGGCAACATTGTTTGGAATTCCAAAATGTACCCTTGTGCACAATATGAGATCATTTGAACAAACTATGCCATGAATGTGGCCATAAGATTGATCATGTGGCTTGAAAGCCATGAATCTTCACACTTGATAGCTCGTTTCTGAGAACACTTTTTTATAATAGTTGCCGTATTACAAGTTTATAATTTTTGCTGGTAACTTGGCCACATGTAATGACACAATGTGAAGGTTTTCCAATTTTTTGATTTTTTTGAATTTTTTATGCCCGTTCCAGAATGTGGTCAAAATGGCGGGAATAACCATTCCAAGCTAGTGGTTGAATCTTGAAATTCTTTTGGTGTTTCTCTGATTAAATAGATACTTATGTACCTAGAAATGATTTTTGGAAAAAATAAAGAGCAAACTACGAGGTAGCTACAATTCAAATTTGACCCTCTACCAACTGAATCGGCGGGAATTTGTCTTTTTCACCAGCGGTGGATCAAAACTTTTTACACCCAATCATTTTGTTAATTGTGCATTAAATATGGCCTAGTATTTTATAAAATTTATTTGCTACAATTTTGCAACAAATATATGGTAGGTCCTTCACAAAAAAAACTTCGTGCCAGACTCATCGTCATTGAAGACAAGACTGCGTGCCAGACTCATCGTCATTGAAGCCTGGTTCAGGGGCTACTGAGGGAGTCCTGGTTTAGGGGGTATCCGGACGGCCGGACTCTATACTTCGTCCAGACTATTGGAGCGTGAAGATACAAGACTCAAGACTCCGTCCCGTGTCCGGATGGGACTCTCCTTGGCGTGGAAGAAAAGCTTGGCGATCCGGATATGATATTTTCTTCCTTGTAACCGACTCCATGTAAACCCTAGCCCTCTCCGGTGTCTATATAAACCGAAGAGGTTGGTCCTTAGAAGGCCAATCACGATCTTAATCATAATCATCATAGGCTAGCTTCTAGGGTTTAGCTTCTACAATCTCATGGTAGATCTACTCTTGTACTACTCATATCATCAATATCAGTCAAGCAAGAAGTAGGGTTTTAACTCCATCGAGAGGGCCCGAACCTGGGTAAACATTGTGTCCCTTGCCTCTTGTTACCATCAGCCTAAGACGCATAGATCGGGAACCCCTACCCGAGATCCGCCGGTTTAGACACCGACAGCCAGGGTCATTGAAGCTGAGCGAGAGCTCCTGGAGGCCGTGAAGAAAAGCGAGGGCTTGGAGCAGAGTCTAGTAGGGAAAGAATCTGAACTCTCCCAAGCTCTCCAAGCCACGGAGGATGCTCTGGAAGAAGCCCGAGGTGCTTTGCGGGACATTCAGGAGGCCTGGAAGGTTGCGGCTGGTAAGGCCTTTTGTATTCATGGCCATTTTTACATGATAATCGGAGGAACTCTAAGCGATAAGCTGAATTCTTGTTTTTCCAGGGGCATTTGCGGATTTGCCTCGCAGCATATCAGATGCCGCCCAATTCTATCGGACCGAGGAGAAGAAGTCTGCGGAGAAGGATTTCTGGTTGCAGTATTTGGCGCCGAATTATCTGGTGCCCTTTATCGATCAGCTGAAGCAGCTGGTCGAGCTGAAGCAGCCGGTCGAACTGCACCAGGCGGCTGAACTAGCCATGAAGGACTTGGTTGTCCGGCTGTGGCCTGCGGAGCCAATTCCAGGCAGTAACTTTGGACTCGTGAAGCGGATTGTTGGCGCCTACCCCCGGCTTGATGTCATTTAGCGATCGGTATGTATAGAGGGTGCGCGCATGGCGTTTGCCCGTGCGAAGGTGCATTGGGGGAAGCTTGATGCTGAGAAGCTAATGACTGAGGGGCCACCTGAGGGTAAGGAGCATCGCTAGCCCGAGTTGTACTATGAAGGTGTACTAAAGGGAGCCCGCCTTGTGGCAGATATGTGTACCAAAGACATTATATTTCCCTGAAAATTTGTTCTTCTTGTGCGGCTGTTTAGTGTATGTGAATCCTGAGAGTTGGCCAGTCGTCGGCTTCTTCCCCCATGCAAAAAGTACGGGGTTGTTCGGGACATACCTGAACACTCTTTATCCCATTGTTGGGTCCTTAGAAGGAGGTGTTCCTCACCACGAACCAGGCAATCAGACTATAGGGCTTTATCTCAAACTTAGCCATAGGAATAGGAGTATGGTGGGCGCAGCCCCTATTGTTCGGAAGGCCGAACTAGGGGCTCTATCGGCGCCTGATCGGAAGACTGATCCGTCGCACTTTGCATTTATAATGGCATTATGCGGAATAAATCTTTAAAGATTTTACAACCTCTCGAACAGCTGACCAACTCTCGCTGTACCATGACAGTCAGTTTTCGGCTTTCTCTACCGAGGCGCTCGTCCGGAAGAACCGGGACACAATCGCAGTAGTTCTCCCAGCGCTACCTTAGCCGATGGGGCGGAACGTAAGGTACCAAAACATGGGAGCCGGGCAAACCCAACTAATGACCCAAGACATGATGCGGAGCTGATGCATATAGTTCTATAAGTGCGGGGTGCCGATCGACCGAAAAGGTGGTCGAACTTTATTGCCTTACTATGAAGCCCCTGGCATAATCGGGCATAACACAAGGCGTGGGTGCCGTTTGTGAAAAAGAGGCGTCACTGAAAAACGACGGCCGGTAAGTGTTATTTGAGTCTACGCATTGTAGTAAAATTACATCTGTATGCATACTAGTGCGTTTTATGCTTATGAAGAGGAGTATTTTGGGCGGAACCTGTCGTGGCCGGACTAAAGGAGGATGTGTGTGGATCTGAGGTGTATCCGGACTGCCTGCCTTGTGCGCCCGAGCTGATTCCGCGTTGCTAGTCCTGTTCTGCGCCAAAGTTAGTCTGTAAAGACAAATGCTTTAAAGGCAGCTGCATATACCGTTGTGGTTGAACCACGGGTGCCTGAGCGGAGCCTGGCTGAACCACGCCATAAAGTAGTTCGGATTCCTCAATTGGTGTCCGGGTGTTCGGCTGCCGAATCAGAATTTGATAAACGGGCATGACTCGCTATTTCAGCGGCGGTATGATTTCCACTCTAGTGGTGGGGTTCGACCTTGCCCATAGCTGTGACTATGTCGCGCGGGACTGGCCTGATGTTGTACCTCGTTGATTCTAGCCAACGTGGTTCGTCCCGGTAGTATATGGTAATTACTATATAAAGGGATGATACCGAAGACTTATTCTTCGGTGTGGTACTTGTTTGGTGATCCGAAGATAACCATTAGTATGGTGGGTTAGTTAAAATCTGTCCTTTGCGCCTTACATCTTTGAGGAGATGTTATTGATAGTTTTATGCCTGTGGTGGCTCATGTAAAATGGAGCCCCCAGGCTAGTGGGTAGATGTGAGTGCAATAAAATTGCTATGGCTGGTGTTGTACGAACGGTCGATGTGATTAGGGACGATCCGCCGTATTTTTGTGCTGTGAGGGGATTTTCCTCACCATGTTTGACTGGCCCTTTATTATGTGAGACCTCTCTTCATTGTTTCCGGTGCAAGATCGGACGTTCTATTTGGAAGATCTTGCATTCTCTATTGGTATGCTTGGCCGCCCTTCTTGGGGTACCATGAATTTCACATGGTTGATCGAGTATGCTGTCTGGGCCGGATGGGCCTGAGCTGTTCTTTTTCCGCTGACCGGATTAAGGACCGCTGAATTCGGCACCAACTTCCCTGACTTGACGTTTATGACGATTGCACCGAGGCTTGAGGATGCCTCCTCGTGTATCCTTCGTATTGTCTTGGACCGTAATGGTGTGTTGACGTCGGGGTCTGTGTCTTAGGTTCTGCTTCTTAGGTTGAGGTAGCGGATTATGCCGTGTGTGCCCTTTGTTGGGGCGATCGAGTCTGTATTCCTCGGTGGCCAGGACCTTAGTCCACTGTCCACGAGCAAATCTTGGTCAGCTTTGAGCTGTTGTTGCTTCCTTTGCAGGCTCGTTGCAGTGGCCATGAGTCATCGCTTGAAGCGAACTTGTTCCACGGGATCCTCAGGCACGCCAAATTCATCATCGCCGAGGCTTACCTCGTCTTTGGAGGGGGGCATATAGTTATTCCTCTCCAAGTATCCGACCGTGGCCAGTCCGGTCTGCTTGAAGGCAGGCTGATCAAGGTTGTTTTCATCTTTGGCACTACCGGGATTGTTTTCGTCTCCTGTGCCAGTATTGTTGTGGGGAGGCTTGGAGCGCGTTAACGACGTCCATGCTTAGCTTTCTTCCCTGAGGGATTATCCTCCATTGCCTCGTTGCCATTGGTTTTCTTCGGATTTTCCACCATATATATATATATATATATATATATATATATATATATATATATATATATATATATATACAAAAACACTATTCTGATCACGGGATCAGAATAATATTCTGATCACAACATGAACTGCCTGAGTAACGCGCCTGAACTTCCCTCTGTACTGGGTTGAACTTCAGCTAAAAAGTGTCCAAATGGGGCTTGCGATATACCATTGGAAAGCTATGGACACCAATATCATGATCCAAGTTAAATTTTTGGCAAAATGTAAATGGTTTAAGAGCAGTTTTGAAAACCGTTTTTTCTTCATACAAAAAACGTGAATCGTATTTTCGATCGCATTTCTAAACCGTTTATCGGAATGAGGTAAATAATATAACGTTGGAAAGCTGCTGCAAAACCTCTCCTTCGACATATTGAAAGTTTTCTCTAATTCTCTTTGGATAAAGTGTAATTTTGAAAATCGTAAAATTTCACAAACCAAACAGCCGAGTTCGTATTTTCAATGTAATTTCTAAACGGCTAATCCATTTGAGGCAAATGATACGGCATTGGAAAGCTTGTGAAAAAGCGCTACTTTCTTATGTTAAAAGTTTTTTCTAATTTGAAACGGTTTAAAAGTAATTAAGAAATTGGTACAAGTTCCACCGAGTTCGTATTTTCGAGCTAATTTTTTAACCGTACGTCCGAATGCAACAAATGATACGGTGTTGGAAAGCTTGAGCAAATGCGAAACTTTTTTGTATATATTGTTTCTCCTAATTCCTTACAGTTTTAAGTCAAATTGGAAAATGAATAAAAACGTATTTTTGGCATAATTTCTACATACTTTCTCGGAATGGGGCAAATAATATACCGCTGAAAAGCTACGGAAAATGCGAAACTTTTTCATGTTGATGGTTTTCTCTGATTCCTAACCTTTTTCAAGTAATTGCGAAAATAGCGAGATCATTCGTTCTGCCTTTATCGCGAAACTGATTCTTCGAAAATGCACCGCATGAAGAACCTGAACATCTCGGCACGTGTACTTGAACTTCACTCTGTTTTTCACGTGCTTTTTTTTCCTCATATATCTCTATTCCCTGCTCCTAGCTCTCCATCCACTCACCGGAATTGAGCAAGTGATATACCGATGGAAAGCTGCTGTAAACACGCAACTTTCCCGTGTTGATCATTTTTTCATACTCGCAAGGATTTTGAAAGTTTTTCATCTGAAATTCATTCAGCGTAGTAGTTGAACTTCATGCTATTTTCACGTTGAACTTCTGTGACGTATTTTTGTTTGTACACGCGCCTGAACTTCCCTCTGTACGAACCCGACCTTCGGGCTATCTTCGCAACCGTGGCTTCCCCCGCGAATTATTGTTCTTAGTCATGTTCTATATGATGTTAGTGTAATCTGCAAACGATTTTTAGCAACTAAATACCCGTTTTAAATAGGAATCTCGCTCATAGGCGGATTTTGCACTCAGGTCATGATGAACTCGCGTTTTTTTTGTAATTTTACTGCCTGAGTTGTTCGACCTGAACTTCCCCTTGTGCTAGGTTGAACTTCCGTCAACATTGCCCAAATGGGGCTTGCTATATACCGTTGGAAAGCTATGGACACCAATATCATGACTCAAGTTAAATTTTTGACAAAATGTAAACGGTTTAAGAGCAGTTTTGAAAACCGTTTTTTCTTCATACAAAAAACGTGAATCGTATTTTCGATTGCATTTCTAAACCGTTTATCGGAATGAGGCAAATAATATGGCGTTGGAAAGCTGTTGTAAAACTGCTCCTTCCACATGTTGAAAGTTTTCTCTAAATCCCTATGGATAAAGAGTAATTTTGAAAATCGTAAAATTTTGCAAACCGAGCAGTCGAGTTTGTATTTTCGATGCCATTTCTAAACGGCTAATCCAATTGAGGCAAATGATATGGTGTTGGAAAGCTTACGAAAATGCGCAAATTTTGCGCATTCAAAGTTTTTTCTAATTTTCAAGTGATTAAGAGTAATTTAGCAAACGGTACAACTTGCACCGAGTTTGTATTTTCATGCTAATTTTTTAACCGTAAGTCCAAATGCAGCAAATGATACGGAGTTGGAAAGGCTGAGGAAAGGCGAAACTTTTTATTATGTATTATTTCTCCTAATTCCCTACGGTTTTAATTTTATTTTGAAAATGGCTGAAAATATATTTTCGCCTTAATTTCTACAAATTTTACCGGAACGAGGCAAATAATATACTGTTGAAAAGCTACGGAAAATGCGAAACTTTTTCATGTTGACGGTTTTCTCTGATTCCCAACCATTTTCAAGTAATTTCAAAAACGGAGAGATCATTTGTTTTGCCTCTATCGCGAAACAGATTCCTAAAAAATGCATCGCGTGAAGTGCCTGAACTTCTCGGTATGAAACCTTGAACTTCACTCTGATTTTCATGTGCTTTTGTTGCCCGTAGCTCTCCATCCACTCACAGGAACACTCACCAGAATTGAGCAAGTAATATACCGGTGGATAGCTAATGTAAACACGCAACTTTCTTGTGTTGATCATTTTTTCATACTCGCAACGGTTTTAAAATTTTTTAATCTGAAATTCATTCAATGTAGTAGTTGAACTTCTAGCTGTTTTCACGTTGAACTTCCGTGACGTATTTTCGTTTGTAATTTTCTCATACATTCGTCAATGTCACACAAATGATATTTCGTTTGTACAAACCTCTCTCACAATAATTTTTTGAACTTTTTTCGACCGAGGACTTGTACTTACACAAATGATTTCCTACTATTTTGAAGTAAATTAGAAAATGACGAGATCATGATTTCTGCCTTCATCGCGAATGGGAATACACTGCATGAAGTAGTTGAACTTCTCGTGCATGTCTGTTCGAATTTCACACTGTTTTTAACGTGTTTTTTTGCACTGCGTGAAGTAGTTGAACTTCTAGGACGTGTTTGTTCAAACTTCACTCTTGTTTTGACGTGCTGACTTTTTACGTGGTGTTTTTTGCACTACGTGAAGTAATTGAACTTCTGGGGCATCTCTATTTGAACTTCACCCTGTTTCACTTTTTTGTATTTTTTCTTATATGAAATACACACCATGTAGTACGTGAACTTCTGATTGTTATCATTTGAACTACTCTCTGGTTTGAGAGAATTTTTTTAAAACACAAAAATAACATATTTTTATGTATTTTGGACATCTAAATTACACGGTGAATCTCTCTCAGAAGAATTTTTCAAGTTTTCCTCGCCGAGCACTTGAACTTCTAGCAACCATTTTTTCGTTTATGAGCTGTCTTTAAAAGTGCAAAAAATGGTGTTGTGTTTTTTATTTTTTGAACAGGTAAATCCTATGTTTAATTTGGACTTCTCTGATTTTTTGAAATGCTCCTCTTTTTTAATTTGGACTTCTCTGATTTTTGAAATGCTCCTATTTTTTAATGTGGACTTCTCTGATTTTTTTTATAAACGAGGAAAATCCGTTATAAAGATTTTTGAAGTACCTTTTTATTTGAACTTCTTGCTCAAATTTTCGACCTTCCAAATTTGACTTCTAGATATTAAAAACTTCATTTTTTTTAACGTCGACCTGCTTTGGTTTTTAAATTTGAACTTCTTATAGAATTTTGTCGTGACATTTTTATGCATTTTTTGCTTTTTAGTGAAATGGCCTCGGCGGGTTTTTTTTCGTTTGATGATTTTTCTTCTGTATGTACTACACATGAACTTCGGAATTTCTGAAACACGAACTTCCCGTGCTATTTTTTATGAAACTCCATAGTTTTTATTCTTTGAATTCCAACCTTTTTTTTGTTTACATTTTTTTGGTTTGAACTTCGTTGTTCGTTACACCTGAACTTTCGAAATCACCCCTTTTTTATACACATTTTCTCTTTGAATTCAAGGTCTGCAAAATCAATCAAAAAATTGGGGTCAAATCTCATAAGCAAGTTTCCCATGGGCAGTAATACACAAAAATTCTCATGTACAATACTGTTTGTCTTTAGCAATAGCGGGTGGAGAGTCACAAGTGGACGGCGGCGTGCGTTGATGAACAGGAAGAGAAGGAAGATTGCTGATGCCGGGGGAAGGTCTGATTCGGTCATCGCTGCAGTCCAAACACGGCTGCGAGTGCACCGGTGGTCGCCGTCTGTGTCCATCAATCCCATCCATCTGCTGTCATCGGAGACACACACGGTGTTTTTACAAATTTTTAACTGCTCTATGTTTTTAATTTGAACTTGGGTTTTTTGTTTACCGAATTTTGTGGTTTTGTAATAAACATCTAACCTTTTGTATCGGGTTTTGGCCAGGGCTAGTTTTTGAAATGAAATGAATCCCTGGGCTGATCAACACCAAGTGCATGTACGCACTCAGATGGTACAGCTCTGAGAAGTAGCAGCCACAAAGAACCCACCAATCCATAGGGATGGAAAGCAAAACGAATAATCCTACGCCTCATATGGCGGCAATAGTATCTGCCACCAATGACAAAAGCCTGCGAAGGCAAAAGGCATTTTTTGCCTAGAAACTTAATTAAGCAGCACAAGCTGAACTGACAGGGAGGCTCCGATACGAGAACACATTCAGTCAGGCAAATCTACGGTAGAATAAAGCATCGTGTGTGGGTGCATATTATCACCGAGTCCAGAAGGCTGGGAATCAAACAGAAATACTGGTGCTTCACATCCTTGCACCCCCAAACACACTTAGCATCGTAGCAGTAGTTACCAAATGATTTACAATTTTTACAGACTATGTGACGTCGATACATCAGACGAGATGGGAGGAGGAAGTGGGGAGAAGAGAGAAGGAGGAAGATGCAGCAGGAGGAAGATGTTCGGGGGAGGGAGGGTGGGGATGGAGCTGTGGCGGAGGAGTAGCAGGGCGCGCCGGAGCAGAGGGCAGGCCACACCGGAGGGGAGGGAAGGTCATGGCGGCTTACAAGGAAGGTCACGCCGGACGGGAGGGGCGCGCCGCAGGGGAGGTAAGGGCGCGCCGCACGGCACCACCGGGAGATGGACAGTGACATCGCGGCGGCCGAATCCCGCAGTGGGGCGGCGGACGGATCCCGCGGTGGGGGCGGCGGACGGATCCCTCGGTGGGGGCGGCGGTCAGATCGTGCGGTGGGGGGTGGCGCCGCGGCCGGATCCAAGGCGTGTGGTGGAGTGGCAGCCGGGTCCGGAGGACGGTGGCGGTAGGGTGTCGGCGGGGTTGCAGGAGGAGACCGGCGGCGGGACCCTTGGGCAGGGGAGCGCTCTGGGAAGATGGCAGCAGCGCGCTGGGGAAGATGGTGGAGGCGGCGGGGCGACGACGCTCTGGGGAAGAAGGGGCGTCCAGACCTGGCGCGGAGCTGGATCCGCTCGCCGCCGCCGGCGGTAGGTGGCTGGAGTCAGGCGGTGGTGGGGTGGTGCGAGGGGCACGGGGGTGGGGCTGCGCCCGTGGGAAATGAGGCGTCTATTTTGTTTTGTGGAGTTTCGGAACATCCCATCGCGCCTATATATGGAGCGTCGTGATCCAAATAACTATTCTAATCCTGTGATTAGAGTAGTGCTACTCTCTCTCTCTCTCTCTCTCTCTCTCTCTCTATATATATATATATATATATATATATATATAGGGTGGGTCTATTATGATAACACCCTTAAGACCTTATTCTGCTAACACTAAAACTTTATTCTGCACATCCCCACCAAACTGCAAAAACGAAAACAAAAAAACCCACCCCAGCCGGCAAGCCCCACGCACCCCACCCCACCGAACCCACCTTTCTTCCCCGGTCAAGCCTCCATGGCTCCATGCATCTATCCCTCAATGCCCACCTCCCGACCACCACCCACGCCCCAGCGCCATTATGCCCATAACCACGAGCATGGCGCCCCAGCAACCACCCGCGCCGCCCGCCTCGGGCTGCGTCCCGCTCCACCCCGTCCCAGCCAGCACCATGCACCGCCCGCCCCAAGGACCACCCACGCCGCCCGCCCCGGCCAGCATAGAGCGCCGCCCCGCGCGTCGCCTGCCCCGTCCTCCATCTCCTGCGCCGCCCCACTGGATCCATCATCGCCGTCACCGGCTACTCTGGATCTGGCGATAGGGAAGCCCCACCGCCTCCTGGTGCAGGTGCAGCGTTGCACCGCCTGCTGCCCTGCCTCCAACTCCAGCGACCGACTGTTCCCCGGAACCTCGACGACGTCCTACTAGATCCGGCCGCCGCATTCTACCTTCTCTACTGCAAAAAAAGTGGGCGCCCCGGCTACATCCGACGACCTCCTGCCGGTCGCCGCGGCCGGATCCAAACCTCCAACGACCAGATCCGTCACGGCCATGTCTTGCCTCTCCCACCTACTCGCTGATCCGTGGCTCCAAGTTCTTTCTTCATGCATGTGAAGTTCGCTAGTGTTCATCGGCTCCTGTTCGTGCATGTGCAGTTCTCTTTGTTTTTGCAGAGCAGCGACAGAAGATCCAGCAGAGGGTGGTGACCCCTCTTCCAGCTACCTTTGCCGGCGTGCACTGAAGGCAACAGCGGCATGCACTGCAGGCAACGGCGGCATGCACTGCAGGCAGCAGCAGCATGCACTGCAGGCACCAACGGCATGCACTACAGGGAGCAGCAGCGTGCATTGCAGGCAACAGCGGCGTGCACTGTAGGCAGCAGCAGCAGCGTGCACTCCAGGCAGCAGTAGCAGCGTGCACTCTAGGCAGCTACAACATGCAGTGCGGCGGCCATGTGTGTTCAGTCCGCGAAGGTGTTTGATTTGTGCGTATTTTGCTCAGAATTGACATTTTTGCGTATTTCATTTTTTGGTTGTAGTCCCATTGGTGCGCAGGTGCAGTGCTGCGGGGGTTGGACATGCAGTGCACAAGCACCGGCTTGCATTTCACGGGCAAAATTATGAATTTATTTTTTAAGTCCTTCGTCATTGTGATTTCTTTGTGTTTGTACTCTGGATAAAGAGAAGCATTGCAGCCCTGTCTCTTAGCCCATAGACCCACCAATCACAGCTCTCCCAGGAACGTGCATTGAAGAAAACAAAACAATACTTTTTTTGAAATGCAGCTCACTTGTTTGATTGCTGCAGTGATTTTCTTTTTCCCAGACATTCACTATGTTGCCAAAGTGCAAAAAGTCGATTTTTTTATGCAGCTCACTCTGTTGTTGTGTGTCGTAGAATTTTTTTGGAAGAAAAGTTGATGGAGTACACTTACCTCCTCTCAGTAGTCAGGGAGCATTCCTAAAAAGATGAGAAAGAAAGAAATGAAAAATAATAGCGCAGTTTACTAACCTCAGCCGTGCAAACTTACAAAAACATTTTGCAAAACAATGCAGTACACTAGCCTCGATAATTCAGTTTAAATATATTTGATAAAACGTAGTTTGAAAACGTCAAAAAATCCATTCAATCCACTTTGATTTGTGTAGATGTTCACTTTCCCTCTCATATGCACTTCGCTCATTCCACGAGGTACGGTGTGTTTCATGTTTCATAAAAAAGTGAAACATGAAACAATTGGTTTTCAGTTTAAAAGTAGTGTGGTTTTCTTCCTTGTCTTCAAAAATTTATGTCCCATGAAAAAAATCATGCAGTCTGCTAGTCCACCTGATGCGGTGCGGTTTTTAGTCTAAAAGTAGTGCGGTTTTCTTCCTCGTCTTCAAAAATTTACGTCCCACAAAAAAGAAACCATGCAGTTCTCTTACCCGTGTGACGCAGTGCGGTTTTTCCTCCGTTGCAGTGCGGTTTTCAGTCGGATGAAGTACCCACGTCCATTTGGGTGTCGTGAAAAACAGAATGTCCGCTTTTCGGTAAAACCGAAACTGCTCTTAAACCGTAAGGGATTAGAGAGAGTGTTCCACATGAAAAAGTTGCGTCTCGTCGATATATTTCCAATGGCATATTATTTGAATCATTCCGACCAGGCGTTCGTAAAAAATTCGTGAAAAAACAGCCGCTGCCTCTCGAAGTCAGCCGCACGATTTTCAAAATTAACTAAAAACCGTAAGGAATCTCAAAACCATTTCAACATATGAAAGTTGCGCCTTGTCTATAGCTCTCCAACGGCATATCACACGCCTCGTTTAGACAAACGGTTGAAAAAGTGGAGCAAAAACAGTACCGAAAATTTCAATTTTTTTGAAAAAACAGAGTTCCGCGATTTAGTAAATTTGAAACTGCTCTTAAACCGTAACGAAATAGAGAAAGATTTATATATGAAAAAGATGCGCCTCGACGATATCTATCCAACGGCGTATCATTTGCTTCATTCCGACAAGGGTTTAGAAAAAACACGAAAAAACGCTCGCTGCCACTCGTCTTCCGCCGCACTATTTTCAAAACTGCTCTTAAACCGTGTGGAATCTCGAAAAGTGTTCAACATGTCAAAGTTGCGCCTAATCCATAGCTTTTCAATGGTATATTACATGCCTCATTCCGATAAACGGTTAAAAATTAGAGCGAAAACAGTACCGAAAAAATAACGCGTGCAGTTTTTTCCGACGAGAAGTTCACTAGTCTCTATTGAAGTGCTCGTCGTCAAAATGATGCAGTGCGCTTCTGTTTGAGCGTGCAGTGCCGAAGTGGTGTGTAGAATAGTTATTCTGCTCATATTAGCAGAATAGATATATATGTCATATGATGAGGTGGCTGTGCACCGCCCCTTGAGCGGTGGTTCCTGTTCTTCTCCTGCATCGTCGTCCATACCGTCGATGTCTTCGGAGTCGAAGTCAAGCACGTCGGTTAAGTCCTCGACCGTGGCAATGAAGTGGGTGGTGGGTGGGCAACGAATTCCTTCGTGGCCCGCTTCCCACTCGAGACGGACATAGTTTGGCCAAGAGTCTCCTGACAAAGAGAGAGACTTTAACGAGTTCAGCATGTCGCCAAAGGGCGAGTGTTGGAAGATATCCGCTGTGGTGAACTCCATTACAGGAGCCAACCAGGTTCGGCGGGCTCAGGAGCGCGCGGACTGGAACCTACAGCCGGATACGAGTCCGGGGGTCCAGTGTCACAGGCTTCTTTGGGGGTGAGGCCTGTATTCGGCTCAACCGCCGATGAGTGTGCGACCTGCGGGGCGGGATCCATCCACCCGTCCTTAGGCAACACAGTCTGCTCGGGATTTAGGTCCGGGGCTACCGCAGGGGCGACATCCCGAGCATTGTCCTACAGTAGGTCAAAGCCATGCTCATCGCGACTGTCCGGCGCTCCTGACACAGGCCCGAATCTGTTGAAAATCAAGTCTCCGTGGATATCATCCATGTAGTTTAGGTTTCCGAGCTTGACCTGGTGGTTAGGGGCGTAGCTGTCGATCTGCTCCAGTTGGCCAAGTGAATTGGCCCGCAGTGCGAAGCCGCCGAACACGAAGATCTCCCCCTGGACCGTGTTGTTGATGATTGAAGGAGCCATCAAGCCTTGCAGCGACAACATAGAGGAACTATCAATGAAAGCACCAATGTTGGTGTCAAAACCGGCGGATATCGGGTAGGGGGTCCCGATCTGTGCGTCTTAGGCTGATGGTAACAGGAGGCAAGGGACACAATGTTTACCCAGGTTCGGGCCCTCTCGATGGAGGTAAAACCCTACTTCCTACTTGATTGATATTGATGATATGAGTAGTACAAGAGTTGATCTACCACGAGATCGTAGAAGCTAAACCCTAGAAGCTAGTCTATGATGAATATGATTGTGATCGTCCCTCTAAGGACCAACCTCTCCGGCTTATATAGACACCGGAGAGGGCTAGGGTTTACATGGAGTTGGTTACAAGGAAGGAAATATAATATCCGGATCGCCAAGCTTGTCTTCCATGAAAAGGAGAGTCCCATCCGGACACAGGACGGAGTTTTGAGTCTTGTATCTTCACGCTCCAACAGTCCGGACAAAGTATATAGTCCGGCTGTCCGGATACCCCCTAATCCAGGACTCCCTCAACCGTCGACCTCCTCCAGCCTCCATGGGCTACTGTTCATCCATCGTCAACCTCCTCCAGCCTCCACCTGCGACTGTTCATCCACGGGCTCCTGTTCATCCAGCCTCCACCGTGCGCTACTCCACCGGCTACTGTTCAACCACCCCTCTTCACGGGCTCCTTTTCAACCACACCTCCACGGGCTACTATTCATCCACCCTTCCAACGTCTACTGTTCATCGAGCCATCCACGGGGTCGTCCTGTTCATCCAGCCCTCCATGGGGTCCTATTCATCCAGCCCCAACCGGCTCGATCAATCGAGGTCATGTTCATCCAGAGGCAACACCACGGGGACCTATTCATCCACCCCCACTGCTCACTGTTCATCCACCCCCCCCCCCACAACACTCACTGTTCATCCAGAGGCAGCATCGATCGGCTTCAGTTAGCAACAGTAGCGAAGGAATCACTCGATCGGGTTCAGTTAACAGCCATTGATCGATCGCTCGGGTTCAGTAACGCGTAGCTTGTAGTGTGATCGCTCTGGTTCAGTTAGAGCCCAATGCCTTGGTCGGGTTCTGTTAGATCCAATGCCTCGCACACACACGCGTACGTGTATGAGAGAAACACGCATCGCTCGGCCCCCGACCACCCACCATAACCAGGAACTCTCCGAAATTTTCCTTGCCCTCGCTTCTACCACGGTTTTTTCCGTCATGGATGGCCCAAAGAATGAAATGCAGCTGCGTCTCCGGCCCGCCCAGGACAAAAAGCCCATTTTCTGTCATGATTTTTTGTCATAGAAGTAGGAGCTCACCACATCTATGATGATACCGGGTTTTGTCACAATTATCGTCATAGAAGTGTCATAAGTATGACAGAATTTTTTTCTTTTGGCCCAAAATGTCACAGATGTGTCTTTTTTTGTAGTGCACGGTGCAGTCCCCACCATGGAAGACAGCGTGAGCGCAGCAGAATCAAGACCCTGACAATGTCTCAATGGCCTCTTCTGACCCTCAACCACGTCCAGGCAGACGGCGAGCCCCAGAGGATAGGCGGGTGGGAGAACCACTGAAAGTGCAACTAATCCCTGGGTGGTTTTGGTAATTCTTAAGAACATATAGCTCATTGAACTAATACTCTTTCAAGATGATCATTTCAGAAAGTTCAATGATTGGCATGGCATGGACTAGAGATGTGGACCCCTCAAAATGCTTTGGACACATATTGGCAAAAAGCTGAAGACTCTACATTTTCATTTAAGTGATCCAAGATCACATTGAGTCCATAGGAAAGCCAATACTATTAAAAGGGGATGAGGTGTTGCTTAATGGTTTACTTGCTCAAAATGCTTAGTGATATGCTCCAAAAAACCTTCAACCACTTTCTCATATCCACACATGTTTTAAACCTAAAGTAAAACTCGGCCCCACAGATTTGATCTATCCGGTGCCATCGAGTTCATTTGTCATAGCCACTGCCACAAACCCTAATCACTTCGGTCTCACCGATAGGGATCTCGGTGTCACCGAGATGGGATTGCAAACTCTCTGTTTCCCTTCATAACTTTTCGGTCTCACTGAAATGATCGCTCGGTCCCACTGAGGGAGTCCCGGATTAAGGGGTCCTCGGACAGCCGAACTATATGCATATGCCGGACTGTTGGGCTATGAAGATACAAGATAGAAGACTTCGTCATGTGTCCAAATTGGACTCTCCTTTGTGTGGAAGGCAAGCTTGGCAATTTGGATATCAAGATTCCTTCCTTTGTAACCGACTCTATGTAACCCTAGCCCCCTCCGGTGTCTATATAAACCGGAGGGTTTAGTCCGTAGGACAAGAACAATCATAATCATAGGCTAGCTTCTAGGATTTAGCCTCTACGATCTCGTGGTGGATTAATTCTTGTAATACTCATATCATCAAGATCAATCAGGTAGGAAGTAGGGTATTACCTCCGTCGAGAGGGCACGAACCTGGGTAAACATTGTGTCCCCCGCCTTTGTTACCATTAGCCTTAGACGCACAGTTCGGGACCCCCTACCTAAGATCCGCTGGTTTTGACACCGACATGGTGCTTTCAATGAGAGTTCCACTGTATCGTGACCGTAAGGCTTGATGGCTCCTTCAATCATCTACAACAACGCAGTCCAGGGTGAAGTTTTTTTCCACGGACAGATTTTTGTATTGGGCAGCTTTGCACTGCGGGCTAAATCGCTTGGTCAACTGGAGCAGATCGACAGCTATGCCCCTGGCCATCAAGTTAGGTTTGGAAGCTTGAACTACACCGCCGACATCCGTGGAGACTTGATCTTCGACGGATTCGAGCCCATGACAGCCGCGCCCTGCTGCCACGAGGAATATGACCTAAATCTGTCATCAGACTGTGTGCAGGAGATAGCGCCTATAATCGCTTTGGCCCTAGATCCAGAGCAGAGCGCGCCATCCAAGGAAGGGAAGCTCAACCTTGCCATAGAGGCCGCAGACTCAGCGGCGCTAGAGCCGAACATAGATCTGACCTCCAACGAGGCCTATGTCATCGGAACCTCGGACTCATCTCCGGCCATAGGCTCCAAACCGCGTGTATCCGCACCCATCGAATCTGACTGGGCGCCGATCTTAGAGTTCAGCTATGCGGACATCTGCCAACACTCACCCCTAGGTGATGTGTTAAACTCATTAAAGTCTCTCTCCTTGTTAGGATATTCTTGGCCGAACTATGTCCGGCTTGAGTGGGAAGCGGACGATGAAGAACTTCTTTACCGACCCACCACCCACTTGATAGCCACCGTCGATGATTTGACTGACATGCTTGATTTCAACTCCGAAGACATCGACGGTATGGATGACGATGCCAGAGAAGAACAGGAACCATCGCCCACAGGGCGCTGGACAACCACCTCTTCATACGACATATATATGGTGGATACACCCAAAGAAGACAATGCTGATGACAAAAAGGATCCAGTTGAGGATAAACTTCCTGAGAAGCAGCCAAAGCACCGACGTCAGCGGCACCGCTCTAAATCACGCCATGGTAAAAATAGAGATACCGCCACAAGAGAAAATACCACCCCGTACGATGTCGAAGACAATGAAGACCCTGCCAAGCCAAGTTTTGAACATGCTGCACGGGAAGACGGGCGAGCCAGCCCTGATGAACAGGCCATGAACGACGACTCGGAGGACAGCAATTACATGCCTCTCTCCGAGGATGAGGTGAGCCTCGGCGACAAGGAATTTATCGTGCCAGAGGATCCCGTCGAGCAGGAGCGTTTTAAGCGCCGGCTTATAGCCACGGCAAAGAGCCTGAAGAAGCAGCAGCAGCAGCAGTAGCTTCAAGCTGATCAAGATTTGCTCACTAATAGATCGACTGAGGTCCTGGCAGCCGACGAATACAGACTCGAATGCCCAACCAAAAGTTACCCGAAGCGCAAATTGCTACCTCAATTCGATGATGAGGCACTGGAGCCAGTACTACCAACGCATAATACGGCTGACCGACCACCGCGTGGCCGAGATAAAACGGCAATTCAGCCCGAACACCACCCAGCACTGCCTCGCCGAACAAATAGAAACAGAACAGCTCGGGGATACGCACATGACCTGCTGTACGACTTGGAAAATAGAGCAGGACAAACCAGATCGATCTATGGATCACGGGGGTGCGCCCCAACGCGCAACGACGGCCACTAAGCCGGATATAACAAATACCAACCTGTCCGAGCCGAATACCGCAGACCGGCTCCATCTGAGCGGCGTCTCGATGTAGCCTGACACAAAGGCGCCGCACACCCCCTATGCTTCACGGATGAAGTAATGGAGCATGAATTCCCAGAAGGGTTTAAACCCGTAAACATTGAATCATATGATGGAACAACAGATCCCACAGTATGGATCGAGGACTTCCTTCTCCATATACATATGGCCCACGGCGATGATCTCCATGCCATCAAGTATCTCCCGCTAAAACTCAAGGGACTAGCTCGGCACAGGTTGAACAGTCTGCCCGAAAACTCCATTGGCAGTTGGAAGAACGAGGAAAATGCATTCCTTGGAAACTTCCAAGGAACTTATGTCCGACCTCCGGATGCCGATGACTTAAGTCATATTACCCAACAGCCCAGAGAGTCAGCCAGGAAATTCTGGACTCGGTTCTTAACTAAAAAGAACCAAATCATCGACTGTCCGGATGCCGAAGCCCTAGCGGCTTTTAAGCATAACATACATGACAAGTGGCTCGCCCGACACCTCGGCCAAGAGAAGCCGAAGTCCATGGCAGCCCTTACGACGCTCATGACCCGCTTTTGTGCAGGCAAGGAAAGCTAGCTAGCTCGTAGCAATAGCACATCAAGTAAACCTGGCACTTCTGAAGCCAGAGACAGTAACGGCAAGCCCCAACGCAGTAGACACAAGTGTTGAAATACTGGCGATAACTCTAAAGACACGACCGTCAATGCCGAATTCAGTGGCTCCAAGTCTGGTCAGCGGGAAAAGCCATTTAATAGAAACAATCCAGGCCCGTCCAGTCTGGACCGCATACTCGATCGTCCATGTCAAATCCACGGCACCCTTGTTAAACCAGCCAATCATACCAACAGAGAATGTTGAGTCTTTAAAAAGGCCGACAAGTTAAATGCCGAAAACAAGGAAAAGGGATCGCAAAGCAATGACAACGAGGAGCCCCGGCCACCGAACACAGGGGGACAGAAGAAGTTTCCTCCCCAATTTAAAACGGTGAATATGATATATGCTACCCATATCCCCAAAAGGGAGCGGAAGCGCACACTAAGGGACGTCTATGCGATGGAGCCAGTCGCCCCAAAATACAACCCGTGGTCCTCCTGTCCGATCACTTTCGATCGAAGGGACCATCCGACCAGTATCCGTCATGGCGGTTCAGCCGCACTGGTGCTCGACCCTATCATTAATGGATTCCACCTCACACGCATCCTCATGGGCGGTGGTAGCAGCCTGAACCTGTTCTATCAGGATACAGTGCGCAAAATGGATATCGATCCCTCAAGGATCAAGCCCACCAAAACCACCTTTAAAGGTGTCATACCAGGTGTAGAGGCCTGTTGTACCGGCTCAATCACACTGGAAGTGATCTTCAGATCCCCGGATAAATTCTGAACCAAAGAATTAATCTTCGACATCGTCCCCTTCCGCAGTGGTTATCACGCACTTCTTGGATGAACCGCATTTGCTCGTTTCAACACGGTGCCGCACTATACCTACCTTAAGCTCAAGATGCTCGAACCTCGCGGTGTTATAACAGTCAATGGAAATACGGAGCGCTCCCTCCGTATGGAGGAGCACACCGTGGCCCTTGCAGCAGAAGTACAGAGCAGCCTTCTTAGGAAAAACCTCAATTTGGCAATAAAGCCCCCGCACACCATCAAGCGATTCCGAGATACTCTGTAGCAGGACCGTCCGGCTCATCTAGAGCTCATCTAGCAACCCGGCCTTCGTCCCAGCCCCAATCAAGCGGTGAAATTCGTGCCGTGCGTACAAAACTACACACTTAAAATACCATGGGCCCGGGTGGAGGCACGGCTAGACCGCGGTCCACAATGCGGCTCAACCGCTCCCGGATCTGCATACCTTCACTCTTTCTCTTTCTTTCAGGTTTTTTCTCCTCTCGAGGCTTTTTCTGATAAGCCTGATCACCGGATCCATCGTGGGACGGATACACCAAGAAAGCTAGGGGCTTGGACGTACAAGGGAATACCTAGGTGGTCTCTGCTAATGATCGTCATACCTGTTTTAAATACCCGCACGCAGCTCGATCTTGGTCGTGGCATGTTAAATAGCCTTATTCGCTTATTGCACTACTTGTACACATACACCTTGACGTATTAATCAAATTACAACAACAAAAAATTATAGCGTCAGCTTATTACTTAATTTTTTCCTTGTCTGTTTATTTATTATCTATTGCACCCGTACATTCTAGTACGCCTTAATTCACCAGGGGATTCATTGTACCCCATAACACGGCAAGAAAGTCCGAACACTTTTACAGTACAGTTCGGCACCCCGAACTTATAGCATTATATGCATTGGCTCCAAATCATGTCTTTGGTAAACAGTTGGGTTGCCCGGCTCCTGTGCTTGCTACCTTACGTTCCGCTATATTGGCTAGGGTAGTAAAGGGAGAACTACTGCGATTGTGTCTCGGTTCTTCCGGACGAGCACCTCATTAGAGAAAGCCGAAAACTGACTGTCATGATGCGGTGAGAGCTGGTCAGCTGTTCGAGAGGTCACAAAATCTTTAGCGATTTCTTTCACATTATGCGATAACTAATGCATCGTGTGACGGATCGGTTTTTTTTTGATCAGGTGTTTTACAATACCCCAAGTTTGGACTTCCGAACACTAGGGGCTGCGCCTAGCTTTCTTTTGTCAAACTCCTATGGCTAAGTGATGGTGCTAAAGCCTTATAGTCCGATTGCCTGGTTCGTCGTGCTAAACACCTCCTTTAAGGACCAAAATTCTGGAGTAAAGAGTGTTTAGATTTATCCCAAACACCCCCGTACTTCATTCGTGGGGGCAGAAGTCGACGACTGGCTAACTCTCAGAATTAATTTAAAAACAACCGCACAAGAGGTAAAAATTCAAATAACAAGCATTATTTTACATAACGACCTTGTTTCATATTACAGCACCAGATAACATGCATATATTCATGGGAATATAATATCCTTGACACGTTGTTCCGCCACAAGGTGGGATCCCTCCAGGACACTGTCGTAATACATCTCGGGTTTGCGATGCTCTTTCCCTCCAGGCGGTCCTTCAGTCATCAGCTTCACGGCATCCATCTTGGCCCAATGTACCTTGAGGCGGGCAAAGGACATTCGCGCACCTTCGATGCAGACCGACCGCTTGATGGCGTCAAGCCGAGGGTAGGCACTAACTAGCCGCTTCACGAGTCTGAAGTAACTACTGGGAATCGCTTCGGCAGGCCATAGCCGGATAATCAAATCCTTCAGGGCTAGTTCTGCCGCCCTATGCAGCTCGACCAGCTGCTTCAGCTGATCGGTAAAGGGTACTGGATATTCTGGCGCAAGATATTGCGACCAGAACAACTTCTCCATACAGCTCCCCTCTTAGGCTCGGTAGAATTGTGCCGCGTCAGACACGCTGCACGGCAGATCCTCAAACACCCTTGGAGAACTCCGAATCTGGGTTAGTAAACGAAATCTTTCCTTCCCATATTTGCTCTGCATAATAAAGGCCTTACCCGCTGCGATCTTTCTGGCCTCCTGGATTTCTTGGAAGGCGGCTTGGGCTTCAACCCGGGAATCGTGTGGGGATTGACGAGCCTTGGTGAGTTCGGGCTCTTTATCCGTTATACTCTGCTCCAAGGTCTCGCACTTATTTATAGCTTCTTGGAGCTCTTGTTGAACTTCAATGACCCGGGCCTCATAGTTTTCATGAGTGGCCTGCTCCTTGGACGCATTCTTCTCGGCCTCGACTACTGCCTTCTTAAGAGCCTAGACTTTTTTCACCGCTCATAATACATATCATGACATTTTTTAGTTAAAATAACTATTGACTTGTATTTAAATACAAACAAAGTTATCCCATACATTGGTTATCTTCCAATTGCTTGGTTACTTGGCCCGGAGACCTCCGCAGTATGAGAGGTTGCCGTCAATAACGACGCCTGATCATTCACATAGGTATTTCCTAATTAGTCTCCTGCGAAATATATTTGATCCTCTATCTGGCTTTCTTTTCGAACACCGAATAGTGTATCAGGGGCTAGTATCTATATTGTGACATTCTTTTTACTTCATTACTTACCTCAAAGCCGATTAGTAGGCTGGTGCAAGCTTCGGTCAGCCCGCTTTTGGCGGACTGGACCTTCTCAATCACCGCACCCATAAGGGTACAGTCCTCTTCAATAATGGAAGCGCTTTGCAGCGCCGCCAACAAAGTATCCAGCACCTTTGGGTGGACTAAGCTCACGGTGGAATAGGCGCACCACCTTCTGTTGAAGAAGGTTGCTGGCCTGATTTTGGAGCCGTATTGGTCCCCACAATTGTCTCTAGTTGGGGGCCGAATTAAGGACGGCCCCGCCATAAGCATCCATGGGGGTATGCTCCCCCATGTGTCCGGCTACCGAGGTTTGACCCTCCGGCGCCGCCTCAACGGTCTCCTGAGCTTTGCCCTGGCCTGGGCCCCTTTGGGACGACACCTCTATGTTGTCCATGCCTTTGGGGGAGGAGGCCGTTGGGACGGTCTCGCTGTCCATCGCATCCGGGTCTAACGAATCTTCTGACGAAGATCGCTCGATGTCGGACCCGGCTGGACTGCAGAATGTGTGACTCAATACATTAATGCTATGTAAAAGTGAGACTGGATATATGGATGTGTCCGGGTTTCTTTGTACTCACGATTTGGCCAGGGGCTTGACCCTGGGTTCCCACTCCTGGCTGGGGTCGGTGGCTGCAGTGGATTCGTCTGGAAAGGAAGTTTTCCCCTTCTTAGACGTTTCGGCCTCCAAACGTGTGGAGGCCGTCCTCTTCTTTCCCCCCTCAGAGGGGGGACTGCCTTTCCTCTTCTTCCTCCTCCTCTTCCTCGTCTTTTTAGGCGGAGGAGTGGGCCTCGGTGTCTTCGGACATCACGTCCGAAGTACCCTTGCGGCGGAGCCCGCTCCTAGTCTCCTTGGCCTCCTTCTTGGCCTTCTTCTTCGGCACTTTATATGGCGCCGGGACCAGCATCTTCATCAGAAGTGGGCCGGCTTGTTCTTCAGGCAGCAAAGCCGGACAGTAGATCCGCTCTGCCTTCTTCGTCTAGCCCTGGGAGAATCGTTAGGGAAATATTAGGTGTTTTCCCCTAGGTATACAAATAAATGATACACCTTGATAACATATAAAGACTTACCGAACTTGCGGGCGGGAAAATTTGTGCCCGCGGTCCTCGATGGTATCCGTCCATGACTTGCCGGTCTTGAATAGCACCTTCCAGATGCCTTCGTGCGTCATGCCGAAGAACTCTAGCAAGGTTTGGTGCTTGGCCAGATCAAACTCCCATAGATTGCAAGTCTGGCGTTGACATGGAAGGATCCGACGAGCTAGCATCACCTGGACCACATTGGCAAGTTTGATATTCTTGTCCTCCATGCCCCTGATACGCGCTTGGAGTGTCGTCAGCTCGTCTGACAAAGACCAGTCTACAACCTTTTCGGGCCAGGACATGAGCCGCAGTGGGGCGCTGGATCAGAATTTGGAGGCTGCAGCCCATTTGGTGTTGCGTGGCTTGGAAACATAGAACCATTGTTGTTGCCAACCTTTGACGGACTCGTTGAATGTACCTGATGGCCATTTGACATTGGGCATCTTTCTCACCATGACGCCTCCGCACTTGGCGTGTTCGCCACCTACCAACTTGGGCTTCACATTGAAGATCTTTAGCCACTGTCCGAAGTGTGGAGGGATGCGGTGGAAGGCCTCGCACACGACGATGAATGTCGAGATATTGAGGAAGGAATTGGGGGATATGTCATGGAAATCTATCCGGTAGTAGTACATAAGGCCGCGAACAAATGGGTGGAGGGGTAACCCCAGCCCACGGATGAAGTGAGGGAGGAATACAACCCTCTCGTGGGGCTCCGGAGTAGGGACGATCTGTCCTGCCGCCGGGAGACGGTGTGCGATCTTCTTGGCCAGGTATCTGGCCTCCAAGAGTTTCTTGATATACTTCTCCTTGACGGAGGAGGCTCTCCACTTGCCTTGCACTCCGGATCCAGACATGGTTGGAGTGCTTTTTGGGCGGCAAAGATGGGTGCTTGGGCGCTGGAGCTCGAGAATGAATGAGCAGAGGAAGAAGAAGGTGTGGGTGAAAGAGGGGAATCATTATCCCTTTATAAAGGCAGTAAAAATCATACGCCTCCCCACTTGCCCTAAAGCTCGCTTATTTCCCAAACGACGTGCGAATGACATGGTTGGGTTACCCATACCCGCATTGATGAGAATCCTGTGATAAGGGGACACGATCTCTGAATTGAGAAGACGTGCCAATGGAACCGCGCCTCGGGATACGAAGGGGCAGGATAAAAACGGTTCGAATAAAGACTGGCCGTGGTGTGATGTCACGCCTGAGTTGTCAGCAGATTGGACTCGTGGGATATTATACTCTCTAAAGTGGTATGTGGAATTTGTTTTGCAGAGCCAGACACTATTCTTATGTTCAAGATCTACTTTGGAGTATTCGGAGAAGGAACCCGCCTTGCAATGTCGAAGCCAATCTGCGCGCCGGACTCATCGTCAATGAAGCCTGGTTCAGGGGCTACTAAGGGAGTCCCGGATTAAGGGGTCCTTGGACAGCCGGACTATATGCATATGCCGGACTGTTGGGCTATGAAGATACAAAATAGAAGACTTCGTGCCGTGTGCGGATGGGACTCTCCTTTGCGAGGAAGGCAAGCTTGGCGATTCGTATATGAAGATTCCTTCCTTTGAAACCGACTCTATGTACCCTAGCCCCTCCGGTGTCTATATAAACCAGAGGGTTTAGTCCGTAGGACAAGAACAATCATAATCATAGGCTAGTTTCTAGGGTTTAGCCTCTATGATCTCGTGGTGGATCAACTCTTGTACTCATATCATCAAGATCAATCAAGCAGGAAGTAGGGTATTACCTCCATCGAGAGGGCCCAAACCTGGGTAAACATTGTGTCCCCTGTCTCATGTTACCATTAGCCTTAGATGCACAGTTCGGGACCCCCTACCCGAGATCAGCCGGTTTTGACACCGACACCCACCGAGTTCGCAATGCAAACTCCATGTTTCCTTTTCGTAACCGGTCTCACCGAAATGAGCGATTTGTCCCACCGAGTTTGGCTGACCCACTCTCTATTTGCCAATTACTGAAATCGGTCCCACTGAGTTCATGTGATCGGTCTCACCGAGATCAAATTATGCCCTAACCCTAGCACATCGGCCCCACCGAGTTGATCATGTTAGTCCCATCGAAAAGCCTAACATTTACATTTTGAATCGAATCGGTCTGACCGAGTTTCACCATTCGGTCTCACTGAGTTTGGGAATCTGTGTGTAACGGTTAGATTTTTTGTGGAGGCTATATATACCCCTCCACCCACTCTTCATTTGTGGAGATAGCCATCAGAACGTGCCTACACTTCCAGCATTCATTTTCTGAGAGAGAAGCACCTACTCATGTGTTGAGACGAAGACATTCCAATAGAACCACAAGAATCTAGATCTGTAGCCTTCCCCAAGTTTCTTTCCACTCAAATCATCTTCCCACCATAGCCAAATCTGTGAGAGAGAGTTGAGTGTTTGTGATACTATCATTTGAAGAACAAGAGGAAGGAGCTCATCATCAACACACCATCTATTACCTTTTGGAGAGTGGTGTCTCCTAGATTGGTTAGGTGTCACATGGGAGCCTCCGTCAAGATTGTAGAGGTGAACCAAGGAGTTTGTAAGGGCAAGGAGATCACCTACTTCATGAAGATCTACCCAAGTGAGGAAAGTCCTTTGTGGGCGATGGCCATGGTGGGATAGACAAGGTTGCTTCTTCATGGACCCTTCATGGGTGGAGCCCTCCGTGGACTCGCATAGCCGTTACCCTTCGTGGGTTGAAGTCTCCATCAACATGGATGTACGATAGCACCACCTATCGGAACCACGCCAAAATCTCTGTGTCTACATTGCGTTTTCCCCCTCCAAACTCCTCCCCTTTACCTTCATATGCAATGATTTACATTCCGTTGATATACTATTAGATTTGCATGTGTAGGTTGATTGCTTGACTAGTGCTAAGTTGCTAAAATCTACCAAGACTTCGAATTGGGAGAAGGGTAGATTTTTATTTGGTCAAGTAGTCTAATCACCCCCCTCTGGACATACTTTTGATCCTACAAGTGGTATCAGATCTTTGGTCTCCATTTGCCTTTATTTCCATAGCTATGGTGATCATAGCCTTGGTCACAACCTAGGAGAGTATGGTGTCTAGCAAGGGAAATTACCACCGTGGAGGTCCCTTACTTTGATGGTACTAATTTTGCTAGTTGGAAACATAAGATGAAAATGTATATTCTTGGACATAACCCCACCGTTTGGACCATTGTGTGTATTGGTTTGCAAGGTGAATTCTTCGATGGGAGAGAACCGAATCGTGAAGCTACCGCAGAAGAATTGAAGATGTTGCAGTACAATGCTCAAGCTTGCGATATCCTCTTCAATGGAATGTGCCCCGAAGAATTCAACAAAATCAGCCGTCTTGAGAATGCAAAGGAAATTTGGGATACTTTGATTGATATGCACGAAAGTACCGACTCTGTCGCGGAATTGTCATGACACATGTCCTAGCATTAGGACTTAGGTGTGGAGCCATCGCAACGTAGTTAGCTTGAAGGGGTTAAAATGGGACAAGGGACACAGAGTTTATCTAGGTTCGGCCCCTTGCAACGAGGTAAATGCCTACTCCTGCTTTAGGTTGTATTGCTTGGGTTTCAATTACTAGGGAGCAAATATGCTTGACCTAGTTCTCGACTTCTTGTTTCCTTCCTTAACCCGCCATCGGGTCACCCCTTTATATACACAGGCTGATTCCCGGCGGCTTATAGAGTCCCGGCTGGCTCATACACAACGTGTCCGGCTCACTAACAGAACTAAACCTTCCTTAACATACAAGTTAAACATATGGCGGTCTATGCCCGTGGGCCTCAAGTCTCCTCCGGGTCTTGGGCCTTCAGTAAGCTTGCTTCATGAGCTGCCATCTTCAACATCTTCTTGGGCCTTCTCGTTATGAACGGCTAGTGGTATGACCCGGCCCCTCCTGGGCGGGTCATACCCAATAGTCATATCCCCAACATTAGGCCCCAGGTTGATGTGAACTTATTCATATTTATCTTCAACACTTGACTTAGAAAAATCCTTCACTCACAAACCTTATGAAATCATGTAACCCGCCATGACGTCAGCTCTCAGAATTGTGTTAACCCGCCGTGACGTCATCTCACATCAATATCACACGAGGCCCAAATCTCATAATATCTTCATTTTTAATGAACCTCCCGAGAATCGAGGCATCTACGCTATCACATAATCATTTTTTCAACCTCCTCGATTCCCACGCATGTCATCCATCCACTGCCTTATAAATAGGGATAGGGGTCCTTTTCATTTTCCCCCTTGCTTCCTCGTCTTCGTCCTCTTCCTCACAATGCCTCAAGCGCCCGAGCTCCGCCGCCACCGTCGACCTTCGTCCTCTGCCTCAACCTCAGCCAATGCATCAACCTCAACACACCAGAGCTCCTCGCGTGCCTCCGCTGTCCAACAACCCCGGTAAGCCTTCCTCTTTCCTCACCATAGATCTGCATTAGGGTTTACTCGAGTTCTTCAGAGTTCATCTCCGTTCCTCTTTGTTCCTCCCTGTCTTTTGTAGTTTTGATCTGAGTTTAGTGCTCATCTTGCGTGACATCATTTTTAGCACTCATTTTTTATGTTTGACCACCCCCCCTCCATAAGAGATCTCATCTGAGCTCGTGAACTATCCTGCTGCCACCACTTAGGTTAAATTTTTTCTTCATTATCTGAACTGCTGTAGATCCAAAATTATAGCGCCGATCTGTGAAAAATGTTTGTCCAACACTTACAATTCTTCACTTATAGATCTGAAAACTGATAGTTGTGTAGGCGGCTTAACTCATAAGCCATAACCCGCCAGGTTCCATTAGTCCCCTCTTAAGCCGCCATAGATTGCCTTGCATAACTCTCACACTATCCTCTGGTTTATCAGACTACATGTTTATAATTCTTACCCTTGAACCAATGGCCGGCTTAACAACATAATCATAAATCGGCAAAATTTTCTTTTCAGATCATCATCAACAATGACTAAGACATTCACTACATGCAACTGGGTATCATCACGGGTCACCGAGGAAGATTTGAACAATTTTGTTGAAACTGACGTCTTAGCCAAGAAAGACGACATCCACTAGAGGGTCCCAGGCACCGAAAATCCTCATGAACCCAATGAAGGAGAAGTAATTGTTTTTACTGATCATATGATCCGGGGGTTTACCCCGCCTGGCTCAAAATTCTTTCGGGATGTGCTACAATTCTTCCAACTTCATCCTCAAGACATTGGGCCCAATTCTGTCTCCAACATTTGCAACTTCCAAGTCTTTTGTGAAGCTTATCTTGAAGAGGAACCCACTGTCGAACTATTCAGGGAATTTTATTATTTGAACAGGCAGACGGAGTTCACCGACGGGCCCAGCTTGGAGCTAGGTGTAGTTTCAATTCAGAAATGGAAAGAGGCCACCTTCCCATATGCCAAGCCGCCCAGTCATCCCAAGGACTGGAACCAGACTTGGTTCTATTGCCAAGATACACTCCAGAGGGCCCTGCCGTGCTACCGTGAACACGGGCTCAGCAACACACATCAGCTCCCATAGCGGATCAGCATGAAGGAACGAGCCATGTATGCACCCACTTTTTCAAAGATCAGAGCCTTCATGGCTAATGGCTTAACCGGCATCGACCTTGTTCGGTGGTGGGTCTCCTGGAGGATCCTTCCCTTAAGCCGCCGCCCCGGCTTAATGTGTGAGTACACCGGCAACTTGAAAGATCCCCAACGCCACTGCAAAATCCAATTATCTGATGCAAAAATTAATCAAGTGACCAAGCCTTGGTTGAATGAAAGCTGGGCAGAATGCAGTTAAACCGGACTTATTCCTTACTACACCTTCAACCAGCCGCCAACTACAAGTGTTGCACACCATGTTCCAGTTTGAATCATGTTTTCATAAACACTGTCCACTTATGATCATCTGATCTCGATAGGACGATTTTCCTTTTTGGAAGAAGAAGCTGCAGGATAAGACAGCCAAGCAGACCCGAACCAAGACCAAGGTTACCCAAAAACCTGCCAAGAAGAAGAACGACCCCTCTGAGTTACTAAACTTGGATGACGATGGTGATGATGATGAGTCAAAGGTAGAACTTGATTCTCTTGTCTCATTTTTGGTACATCTCATTGACGATGACTATTATTAGGATAAAGCAGAAGCCAGCCGTGTGGGTGACGAAGAGGTAATTGTTCTTTCCTCTGGCTCAGAATCTCTGCCAAAACAGAAAACTCGCCAAGCAAGCCGGAAAGTAAGGTTTTCTCATCCTTTGGCTTATCTGGATCCCAACTTTATTTTGAAGAAGGAGCAATATGAAGCTCACCGCACAACCCGGAACAACGGAAGCGGGATCCTTTCCTACGGCTTACCAAACACTCCAGCTCCCCGCAAGCGTCGTCCAGCAGTCTCAACAAATTCCGACTTAACTTATCCCAAGGCCGATCTTTTTTGACAACCTCTTAATCCTTACGATTCAAATTATCAGGGAACATCTCATTCCTCCTCTGGCGACTCAACGGGGACTCACGTCCGAATCTTCAAGACTGTGCCTGGGTAAGAATGTTTTATCTCTGCTTTCAATCATATATTCAGTTGTTGTGCTAACCTCGTCTTTGTGCTCTAATCAAAGAGCTATGGCAAAGCCCAGCAAGAAACCAAAGGTGACAAAGACCACTGACAATCCTTCTGAACCACAGAAGCAGTCAGCAGACACTTCCTTCCACGCCCCTGAAGCCACAGCTGATGAACTGCCTTTGGAAGAGCACAACGTTTCCATATATTATATGTACGTTGATCCAGCCACCACCAAGCCACAAAGTCCCATCAAGCAGCCAAGCCCCATCAAGCCGACCGAAGAAAAAGCTGATGATGTTACCATTACTGTGCTTGGTTACACAGCACCAGGCAACCCCACTGTCTTGGCAAAGCACATCACCAAGGAAGAAAATTCTATTGCTGACAAAGGCAAGTGGTCAGCCAATTTAGAGAGTTATGCCCACTTCAGTGCTTAAGAGATCCACTCTGGGTACTTGAACCGCCTGCACACAAGCCACGATTTTGAAGTCGGCTTAGTGAACTTGATGAAGGAGAGCTTTGAGGTAAACACTACAGCTCTCTTCATAGGAATATACTTCCATTAGCCGTTGTCGGTGTCAAAATCGGCGGATCTCGGGTAGGGGGTCCCGAACTGTGCGTCTAGGCGGATGGTAACAGGAGACAAGGGACACAATGTTTTACCCAGGTTCGGGCCCTCTTGATGGAGGTAAAACCCTACGTCCTGCTTGATTAATATTGATGATATGAGTAGTACAAGAGTGGATCTACCACGAGATCAAGGAGGCTAAACCCTAAAGCTAGCCTATGGTATGATTGTTGTACTGTATGTTGTGTCCTGCGGACTAAAGCCCTCCGGTTTTTATAGACACCGGAGAAGGCTAGGGTTACACAGAGTCGGTTACAATGGTAGGAGATCTACATATCCGTATCACCAAGCTTGCCTTCCACGCCAAGGAAAGTCCCATCCGGACACGGGATGGAGTCTTCAATCTTGTATCTTCGTAGTCTTGGAGTCCGGCGGACGATGATAGTCCAGCTGTCCGGACACCCCCTTGTCCAGGACTCCCTCAGCCGCCAAGTTTACTGGACATGATAGAATGGAATGTACTATAGACTTTAAATTGCCTTGTAGATCAAAACCAGTAGCCCCCAAGGGCCGTCTTATACTTTCAAGATAAACCGGGACCTTCAATAGTAATACTTCAACTTTGCACATGTAGACCCCAAGGGCCGGCTTAATCTGTCAAGATGAGCCGGGACTTTGAATATTAATGATTCAATTTCACCTGTAGCCCCCAAGGGCCGACTTAATCTATCAAGATAAGTCGGGTCTCATTACCATATTTGTCCATAAAATCCAAGCATATAGCCCCCATGAATCGGTTATAGCCACCATAATGTAGTCAGGTCATCATAAAATTGTCTTCAAAAAAGAGCAATGTGCATTAGCCCCCAAGTGCCAAGTGAAATACTTGTATTGTGCTTGGGACTTTGAAATAGGACAACGCTAATGCCCTCACATGTGGTACGAGCGAAACCCGCCCACACGCCCTATAACACATAGACTGCGCCACGTCACCGCATGCATGCATGTGGGAATCTTTTTGGATTTCCAGTTTTAAAAATGTTTTATCTCTTAAACAAAAATCCGGATTGAAGATCCATTTTCACCATTAAATCCCTCGCGACGAGATCTTCAAAACAAGATCCCATGTTGATATGTTTCGACAAATTTTTTTTTCGGTTAAAAGTTGCCATGTATATTGCACATGAATTGCCATGGTGTTTACATTAATGTTGCCATGATATATTTCAGCTATTTTCTTCTACATTTAAAAATAAATTTTAACATTTATAAAACGGGGAATTAAGAAACTAGACTTGCCATGAACCATAAACTAAAATTGCCATGATACATGCACTTAAAATTGCCATGGTGCATACAAAAAATAATTTTTATAGTCAAAGTACTGGAGTTGCCATCATCCAAATATTAAAAGTGCCATGCTCTATAAACTGAAATTGCCACATGGCAACTTTACTCTAAGACCTATGGCAACTGCAGTGTAAACATCATGGCAACTTTTGGGCAAAATTTTTTTTGTCGAAACATATCAACATGGGTTCTATTTTTGAAGATCTCGTCGAGACAGATTTAATGGTGAAAACGGATTTTTAATTCGATTTTGAATTAGGATATAAAACATTTTTAAGCCGAAAACCAAAAAGATTCCTGCTAATGTCATCTGTTCACATGTGGCAAAATAAGTGGTAAAGGGGGCGTGTGGGCGATGTGCAACATGCCACACGTGTGGGCGTTAGTTTTTTCGTTTAAATAAGATGATTGTAACCCGCCTATGGTTTATATATGATGCCAGCTGAACTTAATACGAAAGAATCCCAAGTCACCGATCTTCAAGAGAACATAAAGTCTCAGCAATCTGAAACCTCCAAGGCCAAAGCCGAATTGACCACCGCCTTGGCGGAGATGGAAAAAATGAATAAAGACTTCAAGGCTGACCAGGCAGGTTGGGAGGAAGAGAAATCAGCTCTATTAAAGAGAGTCGAGGAAGGAGAAACGAATCTTAAGCCGGTAGCTGAAGAGCTTGCCGGTTTAAAACATCAAATCAATGCCATGACTGCTGCCATATTCGGTAAGTAACTTCATATCAATTTGTTACTACCAATGCATTGCCATCATTATTCATCCGGCTTATAGATTTACTTGATAATACAGGCTCCAGGATCGCCCACCTCGGCTCAGATGTGCACAAGAAACTGAAAGCCGCCTATACTCTGATAGAGCAACTGTACACTGGCGCGCAACGAGCTACCTCTGCTGCCTCACACAAAAAAACCCACCAACCCTCATCAAGGACACGTTTGAGAAATTATCCGTGCTTCCCCAATGAGTTGAAGAACTGAAGAAATCAGCTGCTAGAGCCGGTGCAATCACTGTGCTAACCCGGGCCAAGGCGTGGCAAGCAGATCTTGACCTGGAAGACTTGCCCCACGGTTGCCCCAGTGTAAAGGAGGACAGGTCTCCCTTCAGTGCCGAGGACTTTGCTTCAATAGCAAGAGAAATGCGTCCTTTAGCCAGCAAGTTAGCTGAAGATACCGACCTGTCTCATTATCAGGAGGTTTATGATGCTGACAACAAGAAGGTTAAAGCGTCGATATATGACTCTTAGGACCTTACTCCTCCAATTCGTAAGCACACTTTTGCCAGTGACATTGACCCGTCAACATGTAATAGTGACGAGGCTGTATTCAAAGCTTTGAATGGGATCAATTGGACAACCTCTGACTTCCAGCCAATGGGTGAAGAGGAGGATGATGAACCGGTGTTGGATGACCCACAACCCTCAACTCACGAAGGCCAAGACCAGTAAACCGCATGCCGGCTTAGCATCTGCCAGTTGCGATACTTTGTGAAAAAACTTATTCTTTTGGGCCGTCTATTACCTGGTAATAGGCTAGCTTGAAAAACAATTATTTGTCATGCCATCGCTCATGTTTATCTTCATAACAATTATGAATCATTTTGATCTTCTTTGACAATCCACTATTTATACTCATACTCATTATCAACTTTACTTAATCATGTTGTCATAAACCCTGCATACAAAATAGATCACAAGTGCCTTGGTAGTTTACCCCAAGGCGGGTCATAATGCCCCATGTAAAAAACCACTGGTGACTGCATTGTCCTTAACCAGGGCCGGTTTATCAAAACCTCATATAAAAATAAATATCATACATGTGATACTTATGCGTCTTGTCGGCTTACCATGCCATATGCAATAAGGGTAACAACCCAGTCGCAGAGCGTAGGGCTCTGTGCAATTTATTTATACTGCCGGCTTACAACGCCATAGACAACAAAGATGTAACATCCCCAATCTTTAGAGCACATGAATCCAAACATATGATAATCATATATTGGCGACTTAACGTCCAAAGGCAGGCCGGGTTAACAAAACACCGGATATTATTAAACAAAGATCAAGGCATCATGGCCTGAATCAAGTTTCAACCGTATATCAATATGGTACAAACAGAAATTGTCCAAAAAGATTCAGAGTCAATATAAACCAGAAAAACAAGGCATTTAAAGGCTGCCAAACTTCAACATCAAGTGCTATTCAAGGGCTGCACATCCACTGAGTTATTCCTTAATTCAAACCTTTAAGCCGGGCCTCACATGATCAATTGCCGTTTTAACTTTGAAAAGTTCAGGGTATTTACAAGATTGACTGTCAAGAGTACGGTGAGTCATTCTAGGATTACCTGGTCGAAGTGGTAAGCATACAAAGGCAGGATAACCCGGATTTTTGGTGAATACACCTGGCGTCCAAGCCTATTACGAGGGACAACAAAGCTCTTATTCATTTAGCAAGAAGCCCCCAAATAATATTTTGATCCAGGCGTACAAGCCGGATCAGTAGGGTAGTCATAGCTATGCTCAAAGAGTAGGAAGCCGCTAAGTATTTGCAATCAAGATGTACAAGCCGGATCAAAAGGGTAATCATAGCTATGCTCAATAAGCAGGAAACACCCAAGTGACCTTATGAAGAAACAATAAAGACTCAGATTCTCAGAAATGAAACAACAGAGGCCTTGAATAATCAGGGATGCCAACTTTATTATACTAATCATAATATATACATTGGTAAAAGTATGTACATCACAAGAGCCGGTGGCTCGGGTGTAATAAGGCCGAAGATGAGCAATATTCCACGGTCGGTGGGTCTCCTCGTCCGACGTGCGTGAGTCCTTGTGGTCTCGAACATCGATAAGGTAGTATGAACCATTATTTAGATTTATTTTGACCACAAAGGGTCCTTCCCAAGGTGGGGATAAGTTGTGCATGTCAGTTTGATCCTGAATGAGCCGGAGCACTAAATCTCCTTCTTGAAAGGTTCTATTTTTAACTCGACGGCTGTGATAACAACGCAGATCCTGCTGGTAAATCAACGAACGAGCCACCGCAAGGTCACATTCTTCATCCAATAGGTCAACAACATCCTGACGTGCTTTCTCATTATCAGCTTTAACATAAGCCGCCACATGAGTTGAATCGTGACGGATGTCACTATGGAGAACCACCTCTGCTCCGTTAACCATGAAGAAAGGCGTGTAACCCGTGGATCTGTTGGGGGTGGTATTGATACTCGAAAGCACTGAGGGAAATTCTTCCACCCAACAACCCGGCGTCCTTTGTAAAGTGACCATAAGCCAGGGTTTGATACCTCTCAAGATTTCTTGATTGGCTCTTTCAGCTTGACCATTAGACTGGGGGTGAGCCATCGATTATACATCTAGCCAGATATGCTCTTGTTGATAGAAATCTTTCATTGCACCCTTAGACAGATTAGTACCATTATCAGTGATGATACTACGAGGGTATCCAAAACGAAAGATCACCTTTGTGATGAACTGAACCGCCATTGCTGCATCACATTTGCTGACCGGTTCAGCTTCTACCCACTTTGTAAATTTGTCAACAGCTACTGGGAGATGAGTCTTTTTATCCTTGGGCCTTTTAAAAGTCCCAACCATATCCAACCCCCAGACTGCAAACGACCAAGTAATTGGAATCATCCTCAATTCTTGAGCCGGCACATGAGCTCGTCTTGAATATTTCCGACAACCATCACATTTACTGACCAGATCTTCCGCATCAGCATGAGCCGTCAGCCAATAAAACCCGTGACGAAAAGCCTTAGAACCGAGAGATTTAGAGCCGGCATGATGACCGCAATCTGCTTCAAGAATCTCTATTAGAATTTCACGGCCCTCCTCGGGAGAAATGCATCGTTGAAACACTCATGTAACACTGCATGTATGCAACTCACCATTGGCAATAGTCATTAAGTTAGACCTCCGGGTTATTTGCCTAGCCAAGGTTTCATCTGCAGGTAACTTGCCCCGGGTCATATAAGCCAAATATGGAATTGTCCAATTAGTGATAACATGGAGAGCCGCCACCAACTGTGCCTTCGGGTCAGAAACTGCCAAATCTTCCTCCATAGGCAACTTAACTAATGGGTTATGCAAAACATCAAGGAAAACATTCGGGGATACCGTCTTACGCTGAGATCCCAGCCGGCTTAAACCATCAGCATCTTCATTTTTCCTGCAATCAACATGCTCCACTTGATTACTTTTAAAATGACCAGCTATAGTATCAACCTCTCGGTGATAAGCCGCCATGAGTGAATCCTTTGAATCCCAAGTTCCCGATACTTGCTGAGCCACCAAATCTGAGTCGCCAAAACACCTCACCCGGCTTAGATTCATCTCTTTAGCCAAACCGAAGACCATGGAGCAAGGCTTCATACTCAACTGCATTGTTATTACAAGGGAATATCAACCTTAGAACATAACAAAACTTATCACCTCGCGGGGAGGTTAATACAACTCCAGCCCCCAAGACTTCCAATTACCCGGATCCATCAAATTGAATAGTCCAATATGTGTTATCCGGCTTATCCTCGGGCATCTTAAGCCCTGTCGAATCATTAATGAAATCCACAAGTGCTTGAGATTTTATAGCCGTCCGAGGCTCATACTTTAACCAATGGGGTCCATGTGACGCCCGGATAACTAGGCTACAGTAACCCCACGTTAACGATGCCACGTCACCTCGGATTACTGTTGATAATCTCGCGTTAGTTCAAAACGATTTGAATTCAAATTTGAATTTGAGGCAAACAACAAAAGTTCTTAAAATATTAAACTAAAATGTTCGAAGTGTGCAAATAAATGCTTAGGTATTTATGGTGAGGGAACCATGCTTATATAAAAAAAACTAAATACATAAATGAATTAAAATAGAAAAGAGAAAAAAATAAAAGAAAAGGAAAATACTAAACAGAAAATAAATGGATAAAAGAAGAGAACCCCCTGGCCAATTGGGCCAGACGACCCAGCCGGCCAGCCCATCTGGCCCTAACCGGCCTAGCCCCACTCCCTTAACCACCCATTACGACCGAACCCTAACCCCTATCCACCCCACTCGCTGCCCACGACCCCCCTCTCTGTCGGTCGCTCCTCTCCCCCTCTCCCGATCCGATCTGGGGGGGGGGGGATCGAACCCCCCAGCGCCCGAGGCCGCTGCCCCTGACGCCGCCCCAACGGCCGCGCCCCGCCACCCAGTGCTGCCCGACGCCGCTTGCCGTTGCCCGCCAACGTCGTTGCTCGTCGCCTCCCCGACCCCGTCGCTGGTGCCGTCCCAGACCGCCGTCGTCGCTCGCCGGAACCACGCTGCCACGACTCCATCGCCGCCCGTCGTCCCCGACTCCTCCTCGACCCCCACAGCCCTGGACCCTACTCCCTGCAGTGAGCACCGCTCCTCCCTCCTCTCTTTCCCTCGCCCTTGCGATGCTGTTGCGGCACCGCGGTTGACCCGCCCGCGCCGCGCGCCCTCCTTTCCCCCGTACGCCCCGCGCCCGAGCTCCGGACGGGCTCGTGTCCGCCGCGTCTGCCGCACCCGTCGCCGTGATCCCCGCCTCTGCCGCAGGCCATGCCCCGTCCTTCCCGCTGTAACACGCCGGCGGCTACCCTCGCCCGGCTCTGGCCGCAACCTGGTTCCCCCGTCCACTCGCCGGCCGGCCTCCTTTCCGCGGCGGGTGCCCGCCGCCTGACCGCCCCTTGCTCCGGCCGGATGCGCCCCTGGCCACGGCCTCTGTCTGCGCCCCGAAGCACCCACGACCTTGTCGTGCCCCGTTGGACGGACGCCCCTGCTGCCTTCCTCGCGCGCCCTGCCGGGCCCCTCGCCGTGCGGCCGCCTCCCCGCCACGCCGGCTTCCGTCGCCGGAAACGGCCGGCCGATGAGCCCCGTCGTGGTCACGGCCTCGCCCCCTAGCGTCCTCTCGCTCGTGCCCGTTCAGCCGAGCGCCCCGCTCCTCCAGCCCCGATAGCCCGCTCTAGTGGCCAGATGGGCCACTGCCAGCGGGGCCTAGCCCCTGGAACATTTTATTAAAAAAAAGGAAGAAAAGAATTTTAAAATAATAATAATAATAATAATGTTAATTAATTAAGTAAGTAGTTAATGACAGCTGGGACCCACACTCTGGGACCTAATCACTTAGGTTAGTTAACTAATCTGTTAGGTTAGTTAGCAGTCAATGACAGCTGGGACCCACACGTCAGGTTGACCAGGTCAATGGTCAACGTTGACGGCTGACATCACTCTGATGTCATGCTGACGTCATCATTTACTATTCTGGATAATATTGGATTTATATAATTAATTAAATTCCAGAAATTAATAAAATCTTTAGAAAATCATATCTTTTAATCCGTAACTCGGATGAAAATACTTTCTACATGAAAGTTGCTCAGAACGACGAGACGAATCCGGATACACAGCCCGTTCGTCCGCCACGCGTCCCTAGCATACAGAACCTGCAACATAACACCTCCGGTTCATCTGTCCGAAAACACGAAACACCGGGGATACTTTCCCGGATGTTTCCCCCCTTCACCGGTATCACCTCATACCGCGTTAGAACACGTCTAGCTCTGCTTATTGACCTGTTATGCACTTGCTTGCTATGTATTTACTGTTTCTCCCCCCTCTTCTCTCCGGTAGCCCCCGTGACGATGCTGATGCCCCTGTGGACGACTACGTCACCGACGACCCCTCCTTCTTGTCTGAGCAACCAGGCAAGCCCCCCCCCCCCTTGATCACCAGATATCGCCTATTCTCCTATATACTGCTTGCATTAGAGTAGTGTAGCATGTTACTGCTTTCCGTTGATCCTATTCTGATGCATAGCCTAACATTGTTGCTATATCTGTTGATACCTTACCTGCAATCCTAAATGCTTAGTATAGGATGCTAGTTTATCATCATTGGCCCTACATTCTTGTCAGTCTGCCTTGCTATACTATTGGGTCGTGATCACTCGGGATGTGATCACGGGTATATACTATACATACATACATACTATACAGATGGTGACTAAAGTCGGGTCAGCTCGATGAGTACCCGCAAGTGATTCTGATGAGGGGGTTGAACGGACAGGTGGCTCCATCCCGGTAGAGGTGGGTGTGGGTTCCCGACTGTTACTTTGTGGCGGAGCGACAGGGCAGGTTGAGACCACCTAGGAGACAGGTGGGCCTGGCCCTGTTCGGCGTTCGTGGATACTTAACACGCTTAACGAGATCTGGGTATTTGATCTGAGTCTGGCCATTTGGTCTATACGCACTAACCATCTACGCGGGAGTTGTTATGGGTATCCCGGCGTCATGGTATCAGCCGAAGCCTTCGTGACGTCAGCGACTGAGTGGCGCACGCTGGATTGGACTGGAACGCCACTAGGCTAGGTCTGCTTCCGGCCGCGTACGCAGCGTGCAGGTATGCAAAGGGCGATGAGCCCAGACCCCTGCACCATAGGAGTTAGACCGGCGTGCTGACCTCTCTGTTATGCCTAGGTGGGGTTGCGACGTGTTGATCTTCCGAGGCCGGGCATGACCCAGGAAAGTGTGTCCGGCCAAATGGGATCGAGCGTGTTGGGTTATGTGGTGCACCCCTGCAGGGAAGTTAATATATTCAAATAGCCGTGTCCCTCGGTAAAAGGACGACCCGGAGTTGTAACTTGACCTTATGACAACTAGAACCGGATACTTAACAAAACACACCCTTCCAAGTTCCACAGACAACCCGGTGATCGCTTTTCCACAGGGCGACGAGGGGAGGATCGCCGAGTAGGATTATGCTATGCGATGCTACTCGAGATGCTACTTGGAGATGCTACTTGGAGATGCTACTTGGAGGACTTCAATCTACTCTCTTCTACATGCTGCAAGACGGAGGCTGCCAGAAGTGTAGTCTTCGACAGGATTAGCTACCCCCCTCTTATTCTGGCATTCTGCAGTTCAGTCCACTGATATGGCCCTTTACACATATACCCATGCATATGTAGTGTAGCTCCTTGCTTGCGAGTACTTTGGATGAGTACTCACGGTTGCTTTCTTCCCCTTTTTTCCCCTTTCCTTTCTTTCTGGTTGTCGGAACCAGATGCTAGAGCCCAGGAGCCAGACGCCACCGTCGACGACGACTACTACACTGGAGGTGCCTACTACTACATGCAGGCTGCTGACGACGACCAGGAGTAGTTTAGGAGGATCCCAGGAAGGAGGCCTGCACCTCTTTCGATCTGTATCCCAGTTTGTGCTAGCCTTCTTAAGGCAAACTTGTTTAACTTATGTCTGTACTCAGATATTGTTGCTTCCGCTGACTCGTCTATGATCGAGCACTTGTATTCAAGCCCTCGAGGCCACTGGCTTGTAATATGATGCTTGTATGACTTGTTTATGTTTTAGAGTTGTGTTGGTGATATCTTCCCGTGAGTCCCTAATCTTGATCGTACACATTTGCGTGCATGATTAGTGTACGATTGAATCGGGGGCGTCACAAGTTGGTATCAGAGCCGACTGCCTGTAGGAATCCCCCTTCCACACTTTTGGCCGAAGTCGAGTCTAGACATTGCAAAACTTTTACTAACATGGCTGTGTGCCTTACGGGCCCACGTCGCCATTTGGGTGGTACTAGGATCTTTTACTCCTCGACCTTTACTCTGGGACTCTGAACTCTCTTCTACTCGTGTTAAACAATTTTACTAACTCTGACTCTAGGTTCTCGTAACTATTTCCACCCGGAGAACCCCTTATTATAGGTGATGGCGTGCTTCACCAGAAGATTCCGAAGATACTCTTTGATATTCTCTCGAGACTTTGTGCCCATCACTCTTGCTATTCCCGACCACCGATAAATCCTTATGGATAACTACTTACACTTGCCATTCATACGATCATCCCGCCATTGATCTTGTAATTACAAGATACCCCGAAGTTTTCTCTATTGTTCCGAGAATACTTTGTGCCTACTGCCTAGCAGTTCTTTGCCACATGAATACCCCTTCAAATAAATCCTCGCACTTGTTGAGTATCCGCTCATCCTCAGTTGTTCTTGTGTTTCACAAAAGTCTTCAAATTACTATTGATCTTCCGAAAATCCTCTGGAGCCTTTGGCTCTTGAAATTCTTGCTTGCTTGCATTATGGTTAATCCCATAACTCTCGTAGTCTTATTGACATTCCTTGTCATTATGATTTTGAGTATGTTGACTCAATATGTTTGCAAATACACGCAATCATCTTTTATCCTTATAAGTTACTTTTCCGGCTGAGCTGCCATTCTTTTAACTGGAATTGGTTCTCGACCAATCCAATTGTCATTGATTGTACCATAAGGCTATTCAACTTATCCATCCCTAATCAGAGCATTTCTTCTGATCCCTTGATTTGGAAATCATAATTCCTTTGCATTTGACAAATTGAGTTAGTCAGTTGTTTCTATAATCTAATCTCATTGCATTCTTCTTCCTCTAGCTGAGTACCGATGCTCACGTCAGATCCCTTGTGGACCACCAGATCCCTTGTTGGGTTTTATCTGACAACGCCCTTCATATTCAATAACCTTGTGAGCATTTCCTCTGATACATCATGCCTTTGGTAAATGGTATCCTCTACTTTTTTTTCAAACATGCTCTACTTTGAGCTTGTGTTAATTACTCCTGAAGTTCATGGTATATGTTCTAAGAAGCCCCAATGCGTTGAACCTATGCCTTCCTTAATCTGCATGAACTCGAAAGTTTTCACGGGTCATACTCCTCTAGTAATTCACCAGGTAGGTTTTTGACACTGGAATCATTTTTTTAATAAGAGCAGTGAATGAATGGTCATGCATTGGAAAAGTGGGAGTCGACCTTGAACTTTGTGTTCATGCCCATGGACACGATGTAGATCTTATCATGGAAGCTTCTCTTAAAGTAATTATTCCGTTGGTATAAGTTCATCTTATATCTTGGATCTGGTCTTTTGCAATCATGGTTCTGGCAATATTATTATTCATTAATTCCTTTTCTCGGACAAGTTAAATTACTTGTCTTTTGTAGATTAATACACCTGTGCAACCTCTATTCTGCTCTACCTTCGAGTAATACCCTCTAGTATCTCGAGAATATTACAAAACTACATAACTTCCTATGAGTTCTTCATCAACTATTATTCTCGCCGATTCCAATTTCCCTCGGGTCTGAGTTATTTGTCACTCAAGAACACCGATAAGTGAATCGAATCCGCACTCCGGTTCAGTAACTCAAGTAATTTTCGTTACTTATGATTTAATAATCCTTGAAGTCATTCCTAGCCTAATTGGCTATATCATTATCGTGCTGAATTTAACTGTGCTACCTGGTCCTTATTCCCGGAGCATAACTTTCGGCGATGAGCTAAGCTTACGTCGATCTTCCTCGTCTTATCGTTTCACCTCGAACAACAAGCTTGGTTTCGAGTCTATGTCGTATCCGTGATTCCAATAACCCTTCGCTTCACCATTGCTTTTGCTAGATGTCGTCGCTGTTCGATTGCTTCTTCGTGAAGCCTCTCGAAAAAAAATTGTCGTGATGATCATAATCAACATTTTGACTCCTTCCAGGATATCAACCAAATTCATGATGGTAAGTACCATCCTCGTCCCTTGGTAATTTGAGTTACCATCGACAACATCCTTATCTCTCTTTCATCATAAACTTGTTTATGTTGTGGATGCAACTTGCTATCGAGCTTGTATTATGTTCTACCTTGAAGTATTACCACCTTGTATGTCAAGGATGTTGTGATAATTGCTCCACCTCTTGAGAATTCTTGATATATTATTACTTCTCGCCATCTTCGTTCATTCCTTGGTCCCTCCCTGTTGTTTCTAACCGGAATACCGACAACTGGACTATGATGTGTGAATTCAAAACTTCTAGCAACCCTATTGTTTGAAGTTAATGGTCGGTATTTCATTCTTAGACCATTGGTTATCGAATCACCATTCTAACATTGATCATGCTACCTAAGTCCATATTTCGGGTGCACCTTTCAACCAATGTTTAACTGGGTATGTTTTTCCTCGAGCATACCTCATTATATCATTTGATCTGACAATTGTTATCTCCTTGTTCACATGGTTGTGGAAATCCATCTTTTGGAAATCTCGATGACTTGTGGTTTAGTTCATTAGCCACCCCCTCATCCTCTCCTTGGTTTGATGATGAACTCTTGTTGCGGAACTCGTTTCCATAGTCCAATTCCCGAGAATCTTACATTGTCATCTCGGCAATTTGTGTTGCACCTTTTCTTCTCAGACATCCTGAGTCTGAGGTATCATGACACCAATCATATCTGAATCTCGGTCAGATATGATGGTTGCCACATATTTCCAGGAGTTATAAACATCTTTACATGACCCGGTAAGGTGATGTCAGGCCTAGCACACCTGGCCGGAGGCCCTATTGTTATAGATTCCTTTTCTGCAAGGTTATCCTTTCTTCCATGAGGAAATTGTAAGGCTTATTCTACAAGTTGTTCCTGATGGATCCTTCCTTTATCCAAAGTCCGGCCCTTGATTGAAACACCATATCATCTCTACCTCGAAGCATGACTATGATACCCCGCTCATCAACAAGAACATTGGAGGCGCGATGCTAAATGTTTCTTGGTCAGTTATCCAAAGACCTTTGTATGGGTAACATCTTGATTAATCCTTGCCTCTTTGTCTGAATGGTTGAGTACTTGCTCTCCCATCCTGTATGCCATGCTCTGCTTGTACATGGGAAGGATATACTCCTAATAATTGTGTGTAATCACAATTTTTCTTTCCATTTTTCTGTTTAATATGATAATCACGTTTTCCTTTCCATTGCTTTGTTTAACCTTTCCGGTAATCTGACTTAACTGAGCAGAGATAATTCCCTGCTTAGGTAAGCACCTTGTTGTACCACTCTGTCTGTAAGACCCTGTTACTATTTTTGATGACATTCCGGTAACCACCGATTGGTGAGAACTTCGCCAGTTGGTTCGCCTCGTTCAACTAGCAGGAAAATGGTTTCTCTTTGTTCCTCGTCCTTGGTACCGACATTGTTGCCGACATAGCTGACAAGCTATCCACTGACATGCCTCCCTGTCGTGGCTGTGCAAGATGTCACCACCTTTCCTACTTTCAACCCACATGGTGGGCCCATAACCCACAGGTCCACCGGATCGAAACCTGACTATTCTTCACAACCCGGATTCTAATGTATCCTTTGCACCTGGCTTCGTATGTGATTCACAAGCTGAATGCTATACCATTATTCATCCTGGGATCAAACACCATGTTATTCTCGTTGTTCAAGCCCCCATTCCAGCTTCTGGCTAGTCATTGAATGATCGCCTACCCGTTTGAAAGTTTGGTACCATTGTATATTGCACTCAACGAATTCACCGAAATACAACTCGTGGGGTACCTTGTGTATTTTCCATTGAGTTCACCGTCAGATGCTCATCTTAGTGGAGATGCGTTCTTCCGAAGTTTTTCACCTTGATCACGTTCGTAGGACGATGGAGATCCCGAAGAAAGGATGACGAATTGATCATGATGACCTGGAGCAGAGAAATGAAGACTTCAACGTAATGGATCCACCTCTTCGAGAAGAGCAACCAAAGACGAGAAGATTCGTTAGGGTTTCGTAACCTGACCTTCCCCCTTAGTCCCCCTCTTAAATCTCGGGACGAGATTTCTTGTAGTGGAGGAGATTAGTGACGCCCGGATAACTAGGCTACAGTAACCCCACGTTAACGATGCCACATCACCTCGGATTACTGTTGATAATCTCGCGTTAGTTCAAAACGATTTGAATTCAAATTTGAATTTGAGGCAAACAACAAAAGTTCTTAAAACATTAAACTAAAATGTTCGAAGTTTGCAAATAATTGCTTAGGTATTTATGGTGAGGGAACGATGCTTTTATAAAAAAAACTAAATACATAAATGAATTAAAATAGAAAAGAGAAATAAATAAAAGAAAAGGAAAATACTAAACAGAAAACAAAAGGATAAAAGAAGAGAACCCCCTGGCCAATTGGGCCAGACGACCCAGCCGGCCAGCCCATCTGGCCCTAACTGTCCCAGCCCCACTCCCTTAACCACCCACTACGACCGAACCCTAACCCCTATGCACCCCACTCGCTGCCCACGACCCCCCCCTCTGTCGGTCGCTCCTCTCCCCCTCTCCCGATCTGATCTGGGGGGGGGGATCGAACCCCCCAGCGCCCGAGGCCGCTGCCCCTGACGCCGCCCCAACGGCCGCGCCCCGCCACCCGGTGCTGCCCGATGCCGCTTGCCGTTGCCCGCCGATGTCGTTGCTCGTCGCCTCCCCGACCCCATCGCTGGTGCCGTCCCGGACCGCCGTCGTCGCTCGCCGGAACCACGCTGCCACGACTCCGTCGCCGCCCGTCGTCCCCGACTCCTCCTCGACCCCCACTGCCCCGGACCCTACTCCCCGCAGTGAGCACCGCTCCTCCCTCCTCTCTTTCCCTCGCCCGTGCGATGCTGTTGCGGCATCGCGGTCGACCCGCCCACGCCGCGCGCCCTCCTTTCCCCCGTACGCCCCGTGCCCAAGCTCCGGACGGGCTCGCGTCCACCGCGTCTGCCGCGCCCGTCGCCGTGAGCCCCGCCTCTGTCGCAGGCCATGCCCCGTCCTTCCCGCCGTAACTCGCCGGCGGCTACCCTCGCCCGGCTCCGGCCGCAACCCGCTTCCCCCCTCCACTCGCCGGCCGGCCTCCTTGCCGCGGCCGGCGCCCGCCGCCTGACCGCCCCTTGCTCCGGCCGGATGCGCACCTGGCCATGGCCTTTGTCTGCGCCTCGAAGCACCCACAACCTTGTCGTGCCCCGTTGGACGGACGCCCCTGCTGCCTTCCTCGCGCGCCCTGCCGGGCCCCTCGCCGTGCGGCCGCCTCCCCGCCGCGCCGGCTTCCGTCGCCGGAAACGGCCAGCCGACGAGCCCCGCCGTGGTCACGGCCTCGCCCCCTAGCGTCCTCTCGCTCGTGCCCGTTTGGGCGAGCGCCCCGCTCCTGCAGCCCCGATAGCCCGCTCCAGTGGCCAGATGGGCCACTGCCAGCGGGGCCCAGCCCCTGGAACATTTTATTAAAAAAAAGGAAGAAAAGAATTTTAAAATGATAATAATAATAATAATGTTAATTAATTAATTAATTAATTAAGTAGTTAATTAACTTAATTAATCCTAATTAGGTTAACCTAATCACTTAGGTTAGTTAACTAATCTATTAGGTTAGTTAGCAGTCAATGACAGCTGGGACCCACACGTTAGGTTGACCAGGTCAATGGTCAACGTTGACTGCTGACATCACTCTGATGTCATGCTGACGTCATCATTTACTATTCTGGATAATATTGGATTTATATAATTAATTAAATTCCAGAAATTAATAAAATCTTTAGAAAATCATATCTTTTAATCCGTAACTCGGATGAAAATACTTTCTACATGAAAGTCGCTCAGAACGACGAGACGAATCCGGATACGCAGCCTGTTCGTCCGCCACACGTCCCTAGCATGGAGAACCTGCAACATTTCACCTCCGGTTCATCTGTCCGAAAACACGAAACACCGGGGATACTTTCCCGGATGTTTCCCTCCTTCACCGGTATCACCTCATACCGCGTTAGAACACGTCTAGCTCTGTTTGTTGACCTGTTATGAACTTGCTTGCTATGTATTTACTGTTTCTCCCCCCTCTTCTCTCCGGTAGCCCCCGTGATGATGCTGATGCCCCAGTGGACGACTACGTCACCGACGACCCCTCCTTGTCTGAGCAACCAGGCAAGCCCCCCCCCCTTGATCACCAGATATCGCCTATTCTCCTATATACTGCTTGCATTAGAGTAGTGTAGCATGTTACTGCTTTCCGTTGATCCTATTCTAATGCATAGCCTAACATTGTTGCTACATCTGTTGATACCTTACCTGCAATCCTAAATGCTTAGTATAGGATGCTAGTTTATCATCATTGGCCCTACATTCTTGCTATACTATTGGGCCGTGATCACTCGGGAGGTGATCATGGGTATATACTATACATACATACATACTGTACAGATGGTGACTAAAGTTGGGTCAGCTCGATGAGTACCCGCAAGTGATTCTGATGAGGGGGCTGAAAGGACAGGTGGCTCCATCCCGGTAGAGGTGGGCCTGGGTTCCCGATGGCCCCCGACTGTTACTTTGTGGCGGAGCGACAGGGCAGGTTGAGACCACCTAGGAGACAGGTGGGCCTGGCCCTATTTGGCGTTCGCGGATACTTAGCACGCTTAACGAGATCTGGGTATTTGATCTGAGTCTGGCCATTTGGTCTATACGCACTAACCATCTACGCGGGAGTAGTTATGTGTATCCCGGCGTCGTGGTATCATCCGAAGCCTTCGTGACGTCAGCAACTGAGTGGCGCACACCGGATTGGACTGGAACGCCACTAGGCTAGGTCTGCTTCCGGCCGCGTACGCAACGTGCAGGTGTGCATAGGGCGATGGGCCCAGACCCCTGCGCCATAAGAGTGAGACCGGCGTGCTGAACTCTCTGTTGTGCCTAGTTGGGGCTGCGACGTGTTGATCTTCCGAGGCCGGGCATGACCCAGGAAAGTGTGTCCGGCCAAATGGGATCGAGCGTGTTGGGTTATGTGGTGCACCCCTGCAAGGAAGTTAATCTATTCGAATAGCCGTGTCCCTCGGCAAAAGGACGACCCGGAGTTGTACATTGACCTTATGACAACTAGAACCGGATACTTAATAAAACACACCCTTCCAAGTTCCACAGACAACCCGGTGATCGCTTTTCCACAGGGCGACGAGGGGAGGATCACCGGGTAGGATTATGCTATGCGATGCAACTAGAGATGCTACTTGGAGATGCTACTTGGATGACTTCAATCTAATCTCTTCTACATGCTGCAAGACGGAGGCTGCCAGAAGTGTAGTCTTCGACAGGATTAGCTACCCCCCTTTTATTCTGGCATTCTGCAGTTCAGTCCACTGATATGGCCCTTTACACATATATTCATGCATATGTAGTGTAGCTCCTTTCTTGCGAGTACTTTGGATGAGTACTCACGGTTGCTTTCTTCCCCATTTTTTCGCCTTTCCTTTCTTTCTGGTTGTCGCAACCAGATGCTGGAGCCCAAGAGCCAGATGCCACCGTCGACGACGACTACTACACTGGAGGTGCCTACTACTACATGCAGGCTGCTGACGACGACCAGGAGTAGTTTAGGAGGATCCCAGGCAGGAGGCCTGCGCCTCTTTTGATCTGTATCCCAGTTTGTGCTGGCCTTCTTAAGGCAAACTTGTTTAACTTATGTCTGTACTCAGATATTGTTGCTTCCGCTGACTCGTCTATGATTGAGCACTTGTATTCGAGCCCTCGAGGCCCCTGGCTTGTATTATGATGCTTGTATGACTTGTTTATGTTTTAGAGTTGTGTTGTGATATCTTCCCGTGAGTCCCTGATCTTGATCGTACACATTTGCGTGCATGATTAGTGTACGATTGAATTGGGGGCGTCACAGTCCAAGCTCAATGGCCCACTTAGCTACCCAACCTGTGGCTTCTCTATTTTGAATAATAGCCCCCAATGGAGCAGAACTAACCACAGTGATGGGATGACCAAGGAAATATTTCTTCAAGTTGCGACTAGCAATGAACACGCCGTAAACCAATTTCTGCCAATGTGGGTATATCTGCTTAGACTCAATGAGCACCTCACTAATGTAATAAACCGGCCTTTGAACTGGATACTCCTTGCCTGACTCCTTCCTTTTAACCACAACTGCCACACTGACAGCTCTGTTGTTTGTAGCCACATATAAAAGCAAGGGCTCCCTCTCAATAGGAGCTGCAACAACTGGTGGCTCAGCCAGCTGTCTCTTAAGCGGCTCAAACGCCTCATTAGCAGCATCGCTCCAGACAAATTTACCTGTCTTCTTCATCATTTGATACAAAAGGATATCCTTCTCTCCCAGGCGACTTATAAACCAGCTTAAAGCTGCAATAAGACCCGCCAACCGCTGGACGTCATGGATACATGCCGTCTTAGCCAAAGAAGTGATAGCCTTGATTTTCTCCGGGTTAGCTTCAATGCCCCTCTCAGAAACCAGGAAACCCAATAACTTGCCTGCTGGCACGCTAAAGACACACTTGGCCGGGTTAAGCATCATTTTATAGACCCGGAGATTGTCAAAGGTCTCTTTCAAATCATCTATCAAATTCCCCTTCTTCCTGGATTTCACAACAACATCATTGACATAGGCGTGAACATTGCGTCCAATCTGGTCATAAAGGCAATTCTGAACACACCGTTGGTAAGTCACCTGGGCACTCTTGAGCCCAAAGGGCATAGACACATAGTAGAAGGCTCCAAAGGGAGTGATGAAAGCTTTCTTCTCCTGGTCCTTAACTGCCATCTTGATCCGATGATAACCAGAATAAGCATCCAAAAAGCTCAAACCCTCACAACCCACCGTAGCATCAATAATCTGATCAATACGAGGGAGAGCAAAAGGGTCAGCCGGACAGGCCTTATTAAGGTCAGTATAATCCACACATATACACCACGTGCCATTTTTCTTAAGTACCAACACCGGGTTAGCCAACCACTCAGGATGAAAAACTTCAATGATGAACCCCACTGCCAAGAGCCGGGCCACTTCTTCACCAATTTCCTTGCGCCTGTCTTCATTAAAACGACGAAGAAACTGCTTAACCGGTTTAAACTTTGGATCCACATTAACAGTGTGCTCAGCAAGTTCCCTCGGTACACATGGCATGTCAGAAGGTTTCCATGCAAAGATGTCCTGGTTCTCACAGATGAACTCGATGAGCATGCTTTCCCATTTCGGATCCATATTAGCACTGATGTGGAACTGCTTGGATGATTTGCCAGGCACAAAATCAACCAACTTAGTGTTATCTACCAAATTAAGCTTCAACAGGGGGTCATTTTCTATAGTCGGCTTCTTCAAAGGTGTCATATCTGTCGGATCAACATTGTCTTTACAAAAATTCAACTCCTCAGTGGCATAGGCCGACTCAGCATACGCAACATCGCCTTCCTCACAATCCAGCACAATCTTCCTATCACCAAGGACCGTGATGGTGCCCTTATGACCCAACATTTTAAGCTGGAAATAAACATAACATGGTCGTGCCATAAACTTGGCATAAGCCATCCGCCCGAACAAAGCGTGATACGGGCTCTTGATCTTGACCACCTCAAAGGTCAATTTCTTAGCTCTAGAATCATGATCATCTCCAAAGGCTACCTCTAGGGTTATCTGACCCACTAGATACATCGACTTATCCTGTACCACCCCATGGAAAACAGTAGAAGGCGTTTTAAGATCTTTGTCAGTCAGATTCATACGACGAAAAGTCTCATAGTAAAGGATATTTATTCTATTGCCCCCATCCATTAGTACCTTTGTAAGTTTACATCCTCCTACCTGAGGAGCAACGACCAATGCCAATTGACCAGGATTGTCAATCCGGGGTGGGTGATCCTCCCGACTCCATATAACAGGCTGCTCAGACCACCTCAAATAACAAGGTGCCGCCGGCTCAACTGTGTTCGCTCCCTGTTTGTGGATTTTCTGATCTAGCTTGCACAGACTTGTGGTGAACACATGATATTGACCACTATTCAGCTGCTTCGGATTGCTCTGATAACCAGACGGCTGCTGCTGATTCCCTTGGCCAAATTGTTGATTAAAACCAGATGACCTTGGCACTGAAAACCAGAATTTGAACAACGACCTCCAAAACCAGGCCCGTGAGAGCCGGATCCTGAACCGCCATGCGGGCCATGATTATTCTGTAAAAAAATTAGAGTTTCTATACTCCCTCATGATGAAGCAATCCTAAGCAATCCTTCCACAGGTGACTGGCTGGCTTGTCCTGGGTTCCGTGCTTTGGGCAAGGCTGATTCATCATGGCCTCAAGGTTGAACTTTGGCCCTACAAACCGGGGTGCTGGCGGTTTCCCCTTACGACGCTAGTTATTACTCTACGTATTGGTGTTAGCTGTAATGTCTAAACCGCCGTCAGCTTTGCGCCTACCATTGCCACCTTGACCTGGCATGTTATGTTGTCCCTTTGCATTGCCACTCTTCTTCTTTTTCCCCGTCTTCTCCTCATCAGACTCAGGGTCTTTAGTGCTATCAGAGTCGGCGTACTTGACGAGAGCCGCCATGAGCTCCCCCATATCATTGCGATTACGCTTAAGCCGCCCCAATTCTGCTTAAGGGGAAGAAAACGGCAGTTCTTCTCCAACACCAGGACTGCTGAACCGTCGTTGATACTGTCCGAGAGTGTATAATAGCTGAGATCAGGCGCACCCAATTTTTCATTGATTCACCTTCACCTTGGATGCAAGAATCCAAATCTAGAATTGACATAGGCTGCTTGCATGTAGCTTTAAAATTTTGAATAAATTACTTTTTCAGCTCCGCCCACGACCCAATGGGATTAGCGGGCAACCCTTTCAACCAATTACGAGCCGGCCCGTCCAACATCATGGTGAAATATTAAGCACATGCAACATCACTAACATCCAGCATCTCCATAGCCATCTCATAGCTCTCAATCCGGGCTGATCCGTCGTGTAGTTAGGCAGCTTGCGGGGGCCCTTGAAATCCTTACGCAAGCGCTTGTTGCGTAGAGCCGACACTAAACACGGCACAACCAAGGTTCTAGAGGTCACTCTCCTCCACAGACGTGGACGGATAAAGCGGAGATTGTTGTTGAGCCACCAACTGAGCCGCTAGCTCCGCCTCACGTCGTGCTCTGCCCTGGTCAACCAAAGCATGAGCATCATTACCAGCACGTGGCGGGTTAGACCTACGAGGCTGATTGCGGTGCCGCTCACTGCTTGACACGGCTGGTTCATCAATATGTCTGCTATAACCCCGGCTTGGACGTGGTGTTGAATGAATCCGATCGCGACTATTTGAAAAAGTCGCCTGTTGAGCCACAATCGTCTGAAGAAGCTCTTCGGTTCTCCGTATTTCCATCTCCGCTGGCGACTCATCCTGAACCGGGAGAGCCGCCAATCGAGTAGCCACAGCTATCATGTTATCCAAAGGATTAGAAAAATGACCCAGGGGCGTCGGAACGTGTTGAGGGGTCAAATTCAAATGGGGGGGGGGGTGTTCTGCAGCACGTGGCTGAACCAGTTCTCCAGTCAATGGCGCCTCAACGACCGATCCACACTAGGCTGGTTACTGGTTCCTGCCCCAGGCGTGTTGAAAAGGTTCCTCGCATCGTAAACCAGGGGTAACCGGCTCACATGCCTTCTACTGAAGATAGTGTTTGGTGCGTCCCGGTCCAAGCTCAAGCAAAAGTTCTCTATTTTAAGCCGTTTTGCCTCCCTCTCCAAGGCGGCTCGCTCCATCTCCATCCAGGTGTTCTCAGTGTTTAGATCCTCTCTAGCTTGGGCTACCTCATCACATAACTTTGCAAAGTCCGCTCTATGTTGAGTTTGGTTCTCTGGGGTCACCTCTGCCACTAACAATGTTGCCAGAGCATCCAACCCTTCAGATAAAACTTGCACCTGCGGGAGCACATGGCCTCCTGCCCCGGCTCCAGTTACCGTTGCTGACCCAGAGATCATTGCGGCTGCAGTTGAAGAATTCTGCCCTGGCTGTGTACCGGCCATGAAGATTGTAACTCGATTGGCGGCTCATAGGGGTCCAGAATACTTCCACCATCGGAACAGCCCCCAAGCCCACCATCCTGAACCTGATACATGGAATCGGTCTTGCCGGTTGAGGATCCATCGCTTGAATAGACGACCGTCTCACCACCAGACCCAAATCCTCCTTCCAGATCCATTCCTTGAGTAAAGCCAACAAAGACATGCTTCGGGCCAGCTTGAACCTTGGCAGGTCGCGTGCGCTGAGCCGTCTCAACGACATTGGTGCAGGTGTCGGGCTCAGCTTCTGACTCACCAATCTTGCCAATGAATACATGGATTCCGCCAAAGGGGACCCAGTACCCGTACTCGATTGAGCTGGCCTCGGGGCCCCAGCCCGCGTCGTCTATGTAGAGCTTGCCGCGATGACTCTTGGTCATCCGGCCCATAGCGTATCCCTTGAGCCCTACGAAGCTGCCCTTCAAGAACTCAAAACCACCGTGCGCTGGCCCCATAGTGGGCGCCAACTGTCGTGGATTTGTCACGGCAGATGTCCTAGCATGAGGACTTAGGTTTGGGGCCATCGCAACGTTGTTATGTTAAAGGGTTTAAAACGACACAAGGGACACAGAGAGTTTACCTAGGTTCGACCCCTCGCAATGAGGTAAAGGCCTATTCCTGCTTTAGGTTGTATTGCTTGGGTTTCGATTACTAGGGAGCGAATACGTTTGACCTAGTTCACGACTTCTTGTTTACTTCCTTAACCCGCCGCCGGGTCACCCCTTTATATACACAGGCTGATGCTCGGCGCCTTACAGAGTCCCAGCCGGCTCATACACAACGTGTCCGGCTTGGTGAGAGAAGTAAACCTTCCTTAACATACAAGTTAAACATATGGCAGTTTATGCCTGTGGGCCTCAAGTCTCCTCCGGGTATTGGGACTTCAGTATGCTTGCTTCATGAACCGCCATCTTCAATATCTTCTTGGGCCTTCTCATTATGAACCGCCAGTGGTATGACCCGGCCCCTCCTGGGTGGGTCTGTAGGAGATATGCCCTAGAGGTAATAATAAATACTATTACTTATCTCCATGTTCATAATTATGTTTATGTTCCATGCTATAACTGCTATGGTTCTCGAGCCTGCAATCACACGAGGCTCGGAGGAAGACTCATATGCACGTGTGGAATAATAAACGATAAGAAGTATTCCTAGTTTGGCCTCTAAGACTAGCTCAAGTGTTGCACGATGGTTCCGTTTTCCTGATCATGGGCATGTCTATGCCAGCAACTTTGAGGGCACAATGTTAAGAGAACATTTGTGTTGAATCGACCCGGTTTGATGTTATGCTATGAGATTCATTCGTCACAAGTTAATGGTAAATAACACAGAGATGGTTAACATTTGCATGATTCCTTAGACCATGAGAGTATCGAGTTTCTTCATGCTTGCTTCATGAACTTTGGGGTTTGTTAAACGTCATCCGTAAATGGGTGGCTATTATGGCGGCTTACGGGTTCATGGAAAAGTGTGTCAAGTAACTTGATAGCTCAAGATTGGGATTTGCTCCTCAGACAATGGAGAGATATTCTCGGGCCCTCTCGGTGTTACGGTATCCATCATCGTCTGGCCAAACACAGTGTGATTTGATCACAGGGATGCCGGAACACGGAAACGAGAAAAGAGAACAAAACCAGTAATGAGGTAACTAGCATAGTGGACAAGTTGTTGGTCCACGGGGATGCAAGTAAATCTCACCTCGGGTCTTTGTAACATATCGCGAAGCAACAGGAATAGCACACGGAAACTGGAGGTTTACTCGAATATTCATTCGTGTGGGTATAGGGGTCAATATGGGTGTCCACAGCTCCGATGTTGATCATTGATCGGAAGGGGTTCCGGGTCATTTCTATACTTCATTGAACCTATAGGGTCACATGCTTAAGGGTCATCTATCTGTTGAATACTAGACAAGGAGTCTGAGAGAAAATCACCGAAAAAGTTTCGGACACCGGAAAAGTTTCGGACAGTGGAATCGTACCGCAGAGAGAGGTCATCGGATAAGTTTCGATGATACCAAAAAGTTGTTTCGGGATATACCATTAAGTCAAATTGGTTTCGGCACATGCCTGATAATTCTTCGAGGGTGCCAGAATCATTCTAGAAGCTTTTTGGAATTTTCTGAGATAAAAACCGGAAATGTTCCGGAGCTGCCGGAACCACTTCAGATGCGTTTCGCAGATGAAAATCACTAAAAAGTAATTGTTCCAGAACGTGTTGAAAATTATTATGGTGGGTATTGGAAATGTTCTAAGCCCACATAAATATTTTCAGTTCGAACGGATGCTGAAAAATGTCGTCGTGAATAGTGAAAGTGCTCTTTAGGATATTTTATGGAAAGCCACCTTTTGGGGCTTTACTCAAAAGATCTAGGGATGACATGGATGGATTGGGAGGCCCTCATGGGGGACCCCCAAGGGGTGTGGCCGGCCACACTTGGGGCTCCACCTTGGAGCCCCTCTTGTTCCTTGGTTTCACTCTTATGCCCTTGAGGAAGGACTTCATTCATGTGCATTTTGGGTTTTTGTGTTAAACTACCCTACCCCTTGGGGTTTCCTATAAATAGAGGTGGAGGGGCAGACCCCCACACTCATCCCTTCTCACATACAAGTGCCATGCATGATCTGGCTTCTCTCTCCCTCCCAGCGAAATAGTTTCCTAGAGCCGTAAGGCTGTCTGTGTTCCGGCAGGAACTAGTTCTGGACGGTGAAGCCCTGCCGGATAGATGATACCGTATGTGTGCAACTCTGTAGAGAGATTGTAGTTTTGGCCTTAGTTCATGAGTGCCTCCCGAAGGGCTGTCCGTGTGACCATCCGAGTTTCGAAGGTCCTCCCGAAGGGCTGTCCGAGTGACCGTTCGAGTTTCGAAGGTCCTCCTGAAGGGCTGTCCGCGACACCGTCCGAGGGACTATTCGATCGTCTCCTGGAGGGCTGTCTAAGGAGCAGATGAGGTTATACATCCTCACGGTTGGGAGGTTGTAAATCCTAGCTGCGGGGATATGCACCGCCGTTCGTCATCGACTCTACTTCCCGCTGCGCTATGAGTCGGTAACGAAAATGATCAAACCATGTATGCAGTCTCCATAGTGGTCCTGGGCTGGTGCGTAGGTCAGAAAATTTTTGTTTTCTGCTGCGTTACCCTACAGTGGCATCAAGAGCCGTGCTATGCATAGATGCAGGTTACGATCTAGAATACATGGAGATGTATGGGTATTGCATAGTATAATTTTGGAGTAGATGAGATCTATTATTGAAAATTATTTATGCGGGTGATAGATGAAATCTATTACCCGACGTTCTTCTTGCTTCCCTAGAATTTGCGTTTTCTCAATCTCGAGACAGCATGGTGGAATTTTACAAAGTTCTAGCAATCCGTGATCCTGATTGATCATGGAAGTGCTATCATTTCTTTGGGTTTTGCCATAGTCAAAAGAAAGATGAAATTCGTAGATGAAAGGGCATTGCAGATATGAGCTGCACGGGGTCATGCGTATGATGAAGTTTAGTATGGGAATCGAGATTTAATTATCTCGTGTTTCATACACCCCGAGATGTTAATCTAGCAACTTGAATAATCATACTTGATGATAAAACATTGGTAGGTGCGATTTAAGTCGAAACCTTAGAAGCCACGAAAAACAAGTTTTTGCATGAACCGATTAGAAACGTCTAACTTGGTTTTGCAGGAGGGTTTGCATGTGCATATGATGTGGCATAGCAGTGCTCATAATAATTTGATTATGTATGAGGTGACTATATGATGTAAATTGATTAAACATGACCTGTGTGTCATGATTCGGCATGATGGCTGGAGCCATATGATTGCACTTTAATGACCTGCGTGTCAACCTTAAGTAATGCATTTATTTTATCCGCTATGGAGATAGCGATATTATCTGGTGCACCGACAAGGTGGTGGCAATCTTCACGAAGGTGAACACCGACTCGAATGCCGAAGACGAAGAAATGAAAGACTTCTCCGTCAGAAAGGGCTATACCATATCATGCTATTATGAATTGCCTGAGATGTTTATCCCTTATGATGCACCCTTCTTGATTGCGCGGTAGTCGCTTTTTATTAGGGTGATCTCTCACTAAAATATCAAGTAATTAGTGGTCTCCCGAGTGTAGCACCGTCACGGCACCTATCTTTTCGGGGTGCGCCATGGATGCATGGGTACGAACGGTTAGAGAAGTGTGAGGCGGGTGAGGTCAGACCTCGCAGCAAGATCACTTGGTTGTCTTGACGTTCATGGCAGGATCGTCCTGAGCTCGGAACACACGCATCGAAAGATGAGCAAGAGTCACATAGAGATGTGATCGGCAAGTTGGCCTACCGATTAAAATTCCCGTTATGAGATGATGATTCTATGGCGATGAATTGAAGTCTGGATCTTGTATCACTCAAAATTAATTATGAGAAACATTGATTTGAGTGGGAGCGCACTGTTGACTTAACATGTTTAATTCTCAGCGCAATTAATTATGAACACTGTCTAAGTGTTTCTTGCAAAATAGTTGTAGAATAATGGCTCGCGTTTCCACCTTCCCTGTTAAAATTGAATAGTTGTTAAATATCTGGTTAAAACTTTATGATTGGTAACGTAATGTGAGGATTGTCCTCAAAGGTGTCAAGAAGGATTTTCTCCTATCGCATGCTTTCCGTATACTCCCGCTAAATGCTATGGATCATGTGACTCTCGTCCTTTGATCCAAAAGCTAGAATTCTGTTACGGTCAAGTGGAATATGTTTGCTTCCATGAAACAAACTTCGAAAGTTGGGATAGTTATATGATATTCATGGAACTGAAAATTAATTTTCAGATACAAACAAAGGATGAAAGATATGAAATATCCAAGGCAATGTTTGATTGCAGATTATTAGTAAAGTGTTTACTATGCATTAGACTGATAAGAGAGGGATCCAGAAGAATGCCTGTCATATGATGAAAGGTGAATAAAACAACAACTTAAAGAGAAAGGAAGTGTCCAAAGGGTGTTAGTGTGACTTACACGCCTAGGAAGTCCGGGGCTAATGCCACTCTTAAGTTGGGTGCTTATTTTGCGAGTGGGAGAAATACTAAAAGTTAAACTGTTAGAAGTATAAAGGCAGAAAGAAAGATGGCTGGAATATCCAGCTCATGTATGAATGTCATACAAGTTTTTGATGTATAAGTAGGCTGGTCAAAGATATAGTTCTTGGGAATTATGGTTAAACATGTTAATCACTAATTCTTGGGTATTGTGAGTTAATCACAAAGATACCCGCTTGATTGCATTCTATTGCAAATCAATGTAAGAGCTACTATGGCCTAAAAAGACTAGCCAAAAATGAGGTTAAGGTATACACAGGGAACATAGTAAATGTTACTATACCTTCCATCGGTGTATTGCCGTCTATATTTATTTTCATAATTCATTTAGAGTTTTACAAACTCTAGCCCATTGCATCAGGTATCTTTCAAGAAGGTTGTTCATAAGAGAACTTTTGATGTTCGATGTTATGAATAACACAAGGGCCATACTTTCATTATGAATGAGATGTATGTTATGAATATTGATAATAATACAATACCTCTGGGTTTACTTTCATAATTCATTTTAGAGTTTCATACACTCTAGCCCATTGCGTTTGTTGCAAAAGAGTTGTTCATTAAACCAACAATTTTTGTTAAGTATTATGAATAACATGAAGGGCCATGCTTCCATCTAAGATGGGATGTATGTTATGAATATTGATGGTAATATGATACATCCATAATGCTGACGCTAAATGTCGCGAGACTATGAGAATACCACACATGTTTGGCACTACATTTGGTCACATTGGAGAAACCTGCGTGGAAAAAATCCATTATGATGGATTTTGAAGTCGGTTGATTTTGAATCATCTCACACTTGCAAGTTTCCTCCAAAAAGTGAAGTGACTGAAATACCGTTCATAGGCCATAAGGAACGAGCAAAAAACTTATTGGTGATCATACATTTTGATGTGTGTAGTTCAATAAATGTTGTTGCAAGTGGTGGATTTATTTATCTTCTAAAATGACTCAAGTAGATATATGGATATTTACTTGATGAGACGTAAGTCTGGATCTTTTGAAATCATTCGAAAGGTTTTCAAAAATGAAGTAGAAGTTATTGTAACAAGAAAATTATGTTTCTGCAATTTGATTGCACAAAGGAATATTTGAGTTACATGTTTAGCGAATGTCTGATGAGTTGTGAAAAGAGTTTCATAACTTACACCTCCCGGAACACCACTATGAGTGGAATGTCTGTGAAGATGTAATCAAACCATTTATGACATGGTAAGATCATAGATGACATAAATAAATTTGCCATTATCACTTTTAAAGAGTAATGCTTTAGAGACTGTGGCTTTTAGACTGAAAAGAGCTCCATCGGGTCTGTTGAAATGATGGAATGGTATGGTACGCCCAACCATGTTATATATTTTCTTAACATTTGGAATATTGGGCTTGTGTAAAAGGTTACAAACCTATTCCAAATCAGACAAGTGCTACTTTGTAGGTTATCCAAATTATTGGGTATTCCATCACCACAATACTGAGGCAAAAAGTTTTGCCATAAAGAACGGTGTGATTTTGAAGAAAATTGTTCTTTCAAAAAGGTGAGTGGGAGAATAGTGCAACTCGATGAGATAAACAGTATCTTCGTCATCAGATCAAAGGAAAGAGACCTTGGAAGTAATTCCAGAGTTTCCTACTGTGACTGATACGGAAGTCTCTACAATAAAATGTATGAACTTCAGTCGAACTTGCAGCTGAACCATGTAGGCAAGGCTCGTGTAAACCTCTTAGGTGCGCAAACGAGATATTGTTGTTATACAACATTATAGCTACGATACACAAGGAAGCGTTGATGGGCCCTGACTCCAGAATTGGCTAAATGCCAATACAACCCGAGTTAGTTTCCATATAAGTGATTCAAGATTAAAACCTTGATACACCTTTCGAAAGACTTAGAGTCTAACAAATATTTATGGAACTTAAAACCTATACGGATAAAAATGTTTTTTCCATAAAGCTCGACTTGTTGAAATAACAAGTTCAAGAGTTGACTACGATGAGGTTGTTTTCATCATAGCGATGCTTAAAGTCGGTTCGGGTTGAACTAGCAATTAATACATATTTCAATCATGAGATATGAAACATGGATGACAATAGGATTTCCATCTGATGGAAATGAAACCAAGGACTTTCATGTGTTACAGTCCAAGGCATTTTGTTTATCTAGAGGATGCTAGAAAGGGTGCAAACTTCAGAGTTCCAGCGATGGACAGAAGAGAGCAAAATGGAGTTGGAATCTTCGTGCTTTGATGAAATGGTCAAAGGGGTTTGACTTCATCAATGGGAAACGAAGATGCTTGTAATTCAAGAAAGTAAGTGGGAGCGTAATAATATTTCTAAAAACCTTGTGTGCTTGACACATTGTTAATTGGAAATAAATTTCTTGACACGAATTGGGACTTCATTTGAAAATATTTTTTTGATGAAGTGCTTAGGCTAAATAGCCTCAATATTAGCCATAATGATCTATGGAGATAGATTTACCTAATAGGGCTAAGCAATAAATACATATTGACAAGATGCTAAAACCGTTTAGCACTAAGAACGACAAGGAGTGATTCTTGCCGAAGTCACATGGAAAGAGTTTTTGCAAGAATCAGTGTCCCAAAACACTGATGAGCAAAATACATGATGCAGATTCCACACACTTTTGTGTTTGGATTAATCATGTATTCCATGGTATGTAAAACAACCAGATATGCCCGATACTCCCAAGGTGTTGCGAGTATGGATACTAAAGTGATCAAAGTACTGATCGTGGGACAACAGTGAAAGATGTCATTGAGTACTAGAGTGAGTACTCATGATATGTTTTCTCGCAAGAGGAGATCATGAAGAGTCCATTGTAAAATGTTACATTGATACAGTCTTCATCTTTTCTCCATGTGATTTTCGATTTAAGTTAAGGGTTTTGTGTAATGCACAATATGGTGGCACGGTAGTTGGAAATTGTTCCCAACAGGATACTGTGGTGAATTCTATAACAAATGACTAAGTATGTTGATGCTTTAGAAGCGACAAACAAGATGTTGAATCATATAGTTCATTCATGAACTTAGTATGGTTCCAAGATGGCTTTTGTCAATGGGACACTACTGCAGGTAGTTTCTCCATAACTCTGTCTGAGGAATCCAGGTTCGACCTGTGATTCACATACATAAAAGCCAAGTCCACACAAAATATGAATTTTGTGAAAGCGTGAAAATGTGAGGATATGCAAAGATACACACGGAGCTGAAGTCGTCAGATCCGATGGACATCAGACTATACCACATGCGAAGCATTTCTTACACCGGTATGCCATAGGTGTAAAGTGCATTAGCATTAACTAGATTATTGACTCTAGTGCAAGTGGGAGTCTGTAGGAGATATGCCCTAGAGGTAATAATAAATACTATTACTTATCTCCATGTTCATAATTATGTTTATGTTCCATGCTATAACTGCTATGGTTCTCGAGTCTGCAATCACACGAGGCTTGGAGGAAGACTCATATGCACGTGTGGAATAATAAACGATAAGAAGTATTCCTAGTTTGGCCTCTAAGACTAGCTCAAGTGTTGCACGATGGTTCCGTTTTCCTGATCATGGGCATGTCTATGCCAGTAACTTTGAGGGCACAATGTTAAGAGAACATTTGTGTTGAATCGACCCGGTTTGATGTTATGCTATGAGATTCATTCGTCACAAGTTAATGGTAAATAACACAGAGATGGTTAACGTTTGCATGATTCCTTAGACCATGAGAGTATCGAGTTTCTTCATGCTTGCTTCATGAACTTTGGGGTTTGTTAAACGTCATCCGTAAATGGGTGGCTATTACAGCGGCTTACGGGTTCATGGAAAAGTGTGTCAAGTAACTTGATAGCTCAAGATTGGGACTTGCTCCTCCGACAATGGAGAGATATTCTTGGGCCCTCTCAGTGTTACGGTACCCATCATCGTCTGGCCAGACACAGTGTGATTTGATCACAGGGATGCCGGAACATGGAAACGAGAAAAGAGAACAAAACCAGTAACGAGGTAACTAGCATAGTGGACAAATTGTTGGTCCACGGGGATGCAAGTAAATCTCACCTCGGGTCTTTGTAACATATCACAAAGCAACAGGAATAGCACACGGCAACTAGAGGTTCACTCGAATATTCATTCGTGTGGGTATAGGGGTCAATATGGGTGTCCACGGCTCCTATGTTGATCATTGATCGGAAGGGGTTCCGGGTCATGTCTATACTTCACCGAACCAATAGGGTCACACGCTTAAGGGTCATCTATCTGTTGAATACTAGACAAGGAGTCTGAGAGAAAATCACTGAAAAAGTTTCGGACACCGGAATCGTACCGCAGAGAGAGGTCATCGGATAAGTTTCGATGATACCGAAAAGTTGTTTCGGGATATACCATTAAGTCAAATTGGTTTCGGCACATGCCTGATAATTCTTTGAGGGTGCCAGAATCATTCTGGAAGCTTTTTGGAATTTTCTGAGATAAAAATCGGAAATATTCCGGAGCTGCCGGAACCACTTCAGATGCGTTTCGCAGATGAAAATCACTAAGAAGGAATTGTTCCAGAACGCGTTGAAAATTATTATGGTGGGTATTGGAAATGTTCTAAGACCACATAAATATTTTCAGTTCAAACGGACGCTGAAAAATGTTGTCGTGAATAGTGAAAGTGCTTTTTGGGATATTTTATGGAAAGCCACCTTTTGGGGCTTTACTCAAAATATCTAGGGATGACATGGGTGGATTGGGAGGCCCTCATGGGGGACCCCCAAGGGGTGTGGCCGGCCACACTTGGGGCTCCACCTTGGAGCCCCTCTTGTTCCTTGTTTTCACTCTTATGCCCTTGAGGAAGGACTTCATTCATGTGCATTTTGGGTTTTTGTGTTAAACTACCCTACCCCTTGGGATTTCCTATAAATAGAGGTGGAGGGGCAGCCCCCCACACTCATCCCTTCTCACATACAATTGCCATGCATGATCTGTCTTCTCTCTCCCTCCTAGTGAAATAGTTTTGTAGATCTGAAAGGCTGTCTGGGTTCTGGCAGGAACTAGTTCTGGACGGCGAAGCCCTGCCGGATAGATAATACCGTATGTGTGCAACTCTGTAGAGAGATTGTAGTTTCTGCCTTAGTTCGTGAGTGCCTCCCGAAGGGCTGTCCGTGTGACCGTCCGACTTTCGAAGGTCCTCCCGAAGGCCTGTCTGAGTGACCGTTCGAGTTTCGAAGGTCCTGCCGAAGGGCTGTCCGCGACACCGTCCGAGGGACTGTTCGACCGTCTCTTGGAGGGCTGTCTAAGGAGCAGATGAGGTTATACATCCTTGTGGTTGGGAGGTTGTAAATCCTAGCTGCGGGGATCTGCACCGCCGTTCGTCATCGACTCTACTTCCCGCTGCACTACGAGTCGGTAACGAAAAAGATCAAACCATGTATGCAGTCTCCATAGTGGTCCTGGGCTGGTGCGTAGGTCGGAAAATTTTTGTTTTCTGCTGCGTTACCCTACAGGGTCATACCCAATAGTCATAACCCCAATAGACTCTGTCGGTGTCAAAACCGGCGGATCTCGGGTAGGGGTCCCGAACTGTGCGTCTAGGCGGATGGTAACAGGAGACAAGGGACATGATGTTTTTACCCAGGTTCAGGCCCTCTCGATGGAGGTAAAACCCTACTCCTGCTTGATTAATATTGATGCTATGGGTAGTACAAGAGTTGATCTACCACGAGATTAGAGAGGCTAAACCCCAGAAGCTAACCTATGGTATGATTGTTGTTCGTCCTACGGACTAAAAACTCTCCGGTTCATATAGATACCGGAGAGGGCTAGGGTTACACAGAGTCGGTTACAATTGGAGGAGATCTACATATCGTATCGCCAAGCTTGCCTTCCACGCCAAGGAAAGTCCTATCCGGACACGGGATGAAGTCTTCAATCTTGTGTCTTCATAATCTGGGAGTCCGGCCAAAGGTCATAGTCCGGCTATCCCGACACCCCCTAATCCAGGACTCCCTCAGTAGTCCCCGAACCAGGCTTCAATGACGATGAGTCCGGTGCGCAAATTTGTCTTCGGCATTGCAAGGCCGGTTCTTCTCCAAATCCCATGTACCCGTCGAATAGTGTCCTGCTTCCGGTGCATGCTGTACTCCTCAACTTTTGTGCCCAATAATGACCACCTTCCACGTGTCAAACGAATGCGAAAATCCAGGGAGTTTTTTCATTTACCCCCCTAGCCGCGTGAACGAGCTGCCCATAAAAGTGATGGGGATTTAGATCCAGCCCACACCATCTTCCCTCCACGAGCCTTCATCAGAGCACCTTCGACAGGGATCCATTCCACCGTGGTTGGTCGGTGCAGCTCCTCCTCTCGCCTCTCCAGCCCTCGGCCCGGAGATTGAGGGCGCTGTTCCGTCCCGCATAGCGAGCTAGTAGTGCTTCAGTCCAAGGGGCTCTTTCCCCCAACATATATGGTCCCGGTTCGAGCCGGGATTGCCACCTATAGCGACGTAGAGCAGGCGGAGAGCATCCCCAATCCCTCCCGAGGAGAGAGGGTGTGCCTAGTCCCTTATTTAATAAGAGGACTCGGATTTCCGATTCATCCGTTTCTTCGAGGGCTACTGGTGTTCTACGGCCTCCAGCTACACAACCTCACACCTGCCTCCATACTTCATATCGCAGGCTTCGTGGCCCTCTGCGATCTGTTCTTGGGCGTCGAGGCCCATTTCGCGCTGTGGAAGAAGTTGTTCTGCCTCGTGCCCCGCTCTCAGGAGGGGTCGATTTATCAAGTGGGCGGAGCCGAACTATGGCGCATCGCTGGGACCGGATATCTATCCGGCACCCCAAAGAGGGCGTCCACCATAATCCACCTCGATAATATCGTAGCGGTGCTTAGGTGAAGCCCTGCGTCGGTAGTACATCAAGATCGTCACCACGCCATCGTGCTGATGGAACTCTCCCTCGACACTCGGCTGGATCAGAGTTCGAGGGACGTCATTGAGCTGAATGTGTGCTAGAACTCGGAGGTGCCGTAGTTTCGGTGCTTGATCGGTCGGGCCGTAAAGACGTACGACTACATCAACCGCGTTGTTCTAACGCTTCCGCTTTCGGTCTACGAGGGTACGTGGACACACTCTCCCCTCTCGTTGCTATGCCATCACCATGATCTTGCGTGTGCGTAGGAAATTTTTGAAATTACTACGTTCCCCAACAGTGGCATCCGAGCCTAGGTTTTATGCGTTGATGTTATATGCACGAGTAGAACACAAGTGAGTTGTGGGTGATACAAGTCATACTGCTTACCAGCATGTCATACTTTGGTTCAGCGGTATTGTTGGATGAAGCGGCCCGGACCGACATTACGCGTACGCTTACGCGAGACCAGCGGGTGTCTGTTTCTCCAACTTTAGTTGAACCGAGTGTGGCTACGACCGGTCCTTGCGAAGGTTAAAACAGCACCAACTTGACAAACTATCGTTGCGGTTTTGATGCGTGGGTAAGAACGGTTCTCGCTCATCCCGTAGCAGCCACATAAAACTTGCAACAACAAAGTAGAGGACGTCTAACTTGTTTTTGCAGGGCATGTTGTGATGTGATATGGTCAAGACGTGATGAGATATAAGTTGTTGTATGAGATGACCATGTTTTGTTGAAGTTATCGGCAACTGGCAGAAGCCCTATGGTTGTCTCTTTGTTGCATAAGATGCAACTGCCAAATAATTGCTTTACTTTATCGCTGTGTGATAGCAATAGTTGCAAGCGCAATAGTTGGCGAGACGACCATGTGACGACACATTGATATAGATCAAGATGATGAAGATCATGGTGTCGTGCCGGTGACGATAGAGATCATGACAGTACTTTGGAGATGGAGATCAAAGGCGCAAGATGATCATAGCCATATCATGTCACATATTTTGATTGCATATGATGTTTATCTGTTATACATCTTATTCTGTTTTGATTGACGGTAGCATTTTAAGATGATCTCTCGTTAAAATTATCAATAAGTGTTCTCCCTGAGTATGCACCGTTGCGAAAGTTCTTCGTGCTGAGACACCACATGATGATCGGGTGTGATAGGCTCGACGTTCAAATACAACGGGTGCAAAACAGTTGCACACGCGGAATACTCAGGTTAAACTAGGCGAGCCTAGCATATACAGATATGGCCTCGGAACACGGAGACCGAAAGGTCGAACGTTAATCATATAGTAGATATGATCAACATAGTGATGTTCACCATTGAAACTACTCCATCTCACGTGATGATCGGACATGGTTTAGTTGATTTGGATCACGTAATCACTTAGATGACTAGAGAGATGTCTGTCTAAGTGGGAGTTCTTAAGTAATATGATTAATTGAACTTAAATCTATCATGAACTTAGTCCTGGTAGTATTTTGCAAATTATATTGTAGATCAATAGCTCGCGTTGTTGCTTTCATATGTTTATTTTGATATGTTCCTAGAGAAAATTGTGTTGAAAAATGTTAGTAGCAATGATGCGGATTGGATCCGTGATCTGAGGTTTATCCTCATTGCTGCACGGAAGAATTATGTCCTTAATGCACCGCTAGGTGACAGACCTATTGCAGGAGCAGATGCAGACGTTATGAATGTCTGGCTAGCTCAATATGATGACTACTTGATAGTTTAGTGCTCCATGCTTAACGGCTTAGAATTGGGACTTCAAAGACATTTTTGAACGTCATGGATCATATGAGATGTTCCAGGAGTTGAAGTTAATATTTCCAGCAAATACCCGAGTTGAGAGATATGAAGTCTCCAACAAGTTCTATAGCTAAAAGATGGAGGAGAATCGCTCAACTAGTGAGCATGTGCTCAGATTGTCTGGGTACTTCAATCGCTTGAATCAAGTGGGAGTTAATCTTCAAGATAAGATAGTGATTGATAGAATTCTCTAGTCACCATCACTAAGTTACTAGAACTTTGTGATGAACTATAATATGCAAGGGATGACGAAAATGATTCCCAAGCTCTTCGTGATGTTGAAATCAATGAAGGTAGAAATCAAGAAAGAGCATCAAGTGTTGATGATTGACAAGACCACTAGTTTCAAGAAAAGGGCAAAGGGAAAGAAAGGGAAACTTCAAGTAGAATGACAAGCAAGTTGTCACCCCCATTAAGAAGACCAAAGCTGGACCAAAGCCTGAAACTGAGTGCTTACACTTCAAAGGAAATGGTCACTAGAAGCGGAAATGCCCTAAATATTTGGTGGATAAGAAGGATGGCAAAGTGAACAAGGGTATATTTGATATACAGGTGTTCGATGTGTGCCTTACCTGTGTTTATAGTAACCCCTGAGTATTTGATACTTGTTCGGTTGCTAAGATTAGTAACTCGAAACAGGAGTTACAGAATAAACAGAGACTAGTTTAAGGGGAAGTGACGATGAGTGTTGGAAGTAATTCCAAGATTGATATGATCATCATCGCACACTCCCTATACTTTTGGGATTAGTGTTAAACCTAAATAAATGTTATTTGGCGTTTGCGTTGAGCATGAATATGATTTGATCATGTTTATTGCAATACGGTTATTCATTTAAAATCAGAGAATAATTGTTGTTCTGTTTACATGAATAAAACCTTCAATGGTCATACACCCAATGAAAATAGTTTATTGGATCTCGATCGTAGTGATACACATATTCATAATATTGATGCCAAAAGATGCAAAGTTAATAATGATAGCGCAACTTATTTGTGGCACTGCCGTTTGGGACATATCGGTGTAAAGCGCATGAAGAAACTCCATAAAGATGGATTTTTTGAATCACTTGGTTATGAATCATTTGATGCTTGCGAACCGTGCCTTTTGGGAAAGATGACTAAAAATCCGTTCTCCGGAACAATGGAACAAGCTACTGACTTATTGAAAATAATACATACCGATGTATGCGATCCAATGAGTGTTGATGCTCGTGGCAAGTATCGTTATTTTCTGACCTTCACAAGATGATTTGGGTAGATATGGGTATATCTACTTGATGAAACATAAGTCTGAAATAGTTGAAAGGTTCAAAGAATTTCAGAGTGAAGTGGAAAATCATCGTAACAAGAAAAATAAAGTTTCTACGATCTGATCGTGGAGACGAATATTTGGGTTACGAGTTTGGTCTTCAATTAAAAGAATGTGGAATAGTTTCACAGCTCACGCCACCTGGAACACCACAACGTTATGGTGTGTCCGAACGTCGTAACCGCACTTTATTGATATGGTGCGATCTATGATGTCTCTTACTGATTTACCACTATTGTTTTGGGGTTATGCATTAGAGACAGCTACATTCACGTTAAAAAAGGGCACCATCTAAATCCGTTGAGACGACACCATATGAACTGTGGTTTAGCAAGAAACCCAAGTTGTCGTTTCTTAAAGTTTGGGGCTGTGATGCTTATGTGAAAAAGTTTCATCCTGATAAGCTCAAACCCAAATCGGAGAAGTGCGTCTTCATAGAATACCCAAAGGAAACTGTTGGGTACACCTTCTATCACAGATCCGAAGGCAAGATATTCGTTGCTAAAAATGGATCCTTTCTAGAGAAGGAGTTTCTCCCGAAAGAAGTGAGTGGAAGGAAAGTAGAGCTTGATAAGGTAATTTGTACCTTCTCCCGAATTGGAAAGTAGTTCATCACAGAAATCAGTTTCAGTGATTCCTACACCAATTAGTGAGGAAGCTAATAATGATGATCATAAAGCTTCAGATAAAGTTACTACCGAACTTTGTAGATCTTTCAGATTAAGATCCGCACCAGAGTGGTACGGTAATCCTATTCTGGAAGTCATGTTACTAGAACATGATGAACCTACGAACTATGAGGAAGCGATGATGAGCCAAGATTCCGCGAAATGGCTTGAGGCCATGAAATCTGAGATGAGATCCATGTATGAGAACAAAGTGTGGACTTTGGTGGAGTTGCCCGATGATCGGCAAGCCATATTGTATAAATGGATCTTCAAGAGGAAGACAGATGCTGATAGTAGTGTTACTATCTACAAAGCTAGACTTGTCGCAAAATGGTTTTCGACAAGTTCAAGGTGTTGACTACAATGAGATTTTCTCAACTGTAGCGATGCTTAAGTCTATCCGAATCATGTTAGCAATTGCCACATTTTATTGAATCTGGCAAATGGATGTCAAAACTGCATTCCTTAATTGTTTTCTTAATGAAGAGTTGTATATGATGCAACCAGAAGGTTTTGTCAATCCTAAAGGTACTAACAAAATGTGCAAGCTCTAGCGATCCATCTATGGACTGGTGCAAGCATCTCAGAGTTGGAATATACGCTTTGATAAGTTGATCAAAGCATATAGTATTATACAGACTTGCGGTGAAGCCTGTATTTACAAGAAAGTGAGTGGGAGCTCTGTAGCATTTCTAATACTATATGTAGATGACATATTGTTGATCAGAAATGATATAGAATTTCTGGATAGCATAAAGGGGTACATGAATAAAAGTTTTTCAATGAAAGACCTCGGTGAAGCTGCTTACACATTGAGCATCAAGATCTATATAGATAGATCAAGACACTTGATAAGATTTTTTCAATGAGTACATACCTTGATAAATTTTTGAAATAGTTCAAAATAGAACAGTCAAAGAAGGAGTTCTTGCCTATGATGCAAAGGTGTGAAGTTGAGTAAGACTCAAGACCCGACCATGGCAGAAAATAGAAAGAGAATGAAAAGTCATTCCCTATGCCTCAATCATAGGTTCTATAAAATATGCTATGCTGTGAACCAGACATATTGTATACCTTGCTCTGAGTTTGGCAAGGGAATACAATTTTGATCTAATAGTAGATCACTGGACAACGGTCAAGAATATCCTTAGTAAGGACTAAGGAGATGTTTCTCGATTATGGAGGTGATAAAAGAGTTTGTTGTAAAAGTTACCTCGGTGCAAACTTTTACACTGATCCAGATGACTCTAAGTCTTTGGATACATATTGAAAGTGGGAGCAATTAGCTAGAGTAGCTCTGTGCAGAGCATTGTGGACATAGAATATTTGCAAAATACATACGGCTCTGAATGTGACAGACCCGTTGACTAAGCTTCTCTCACGAGCAAAACATGATCACACCTTAGTACTCTTTGGGTTTTAATCACATAAGCGATGTGAACTAGATTATTGACTCTAGTAAACCCTTTGGGTGTTGGTCACATGACGATGTGAACTATGGGTGTTAATCATATACAGATATGAATATTGATGTTAAATCACATGGCGATGTGAACTAGATTATTGACTCTACTGCAAGTGCGAGACTGAAGGAAATATGCCCTAGAGGCAATAATAAAGTTATTATTTATTTCCTTATATCATGATAACTGTTTATTATTCATGCTAGAATTGTATTAACCGGAAACATAATACATGTGTGAATGCATAGACAAACATAGTGTCACTAGTATGCCTCTACTTGACTAGCTCGTTTATCAAAGATGGTTATGTTTCCTAGCCATGGACAAAAGAGTTGTCATTTGATTAACGGGATCACATCATTAGGAGAGTGATGTGATTGACATGACCCATTCCGTTAGCCTAGCACTTGATCATTTAGTATGTTGCTATTGCTTTCTTCATGACTTATACATGTTCCTGTAACTATGAGATTATGCAACTCCCGTTTACCGGAGGAACACTTTGGGTGCTACCAAACTTCACAATGTAACTGGGTGATAATAAAGGAGTACTACAGGTGTCTCCAAAGGTACATGTTGGGTTGGCGTATTTTGAGATTAGGTTTTGTTACTCCGATTGTCGGAGAGGTATCTCTGGGCCCTCTCGGTAATGCACATCACTATAAGCCTTGCAAGCAATGTGACTAATGAGTTAGTTACGGGATGATGCATTACATAACAAGTAAAGAGACTTGCCGGTAATGAGATTGAACTAGGTATTGGGATACCGATGATCGAATCTTGGGCAAGTAACATACCGATGACAAAGGGAAACAACGTATGTTGTTATGCGGTTTGACCGATAAAGATCTTCGTAGAATATGTGGGAGCCAATATGAGCATCCAGGTTCCGCTATTGGTTATTGACCGAGAATAGTTCTAGGTCATGTCTACATTGTTCTCGAACCCGTAGGGTCCGCAGGCTTAAGGTTTTGATGACAGTTATATTATGAGTTTATGAGTTTTGATGTAGCGAAGGAGTTCGGAGTCCCGGATGAGATCGGGGACATGACGAGGAGTGTCGAAATGGTCCAGGCGTAAAGATCGATATATTGGACGACTATATTCGGAGTTCGGAAAGGTTCCGAGTGATTCGGGTATTTTTCGGAGTACCGGAGAGTTACGGGAATTCGCCGGGGAGTATATGGGCCTTATTGGGCCATACGGGAATAGAGGAGAAAGGCCGAAAGGAAGGAGGCGTGCAGCCCCCCTCTGGTCCGAATTGGACAAGGGGTGCGGCCCCTTTTTCCTTCCTCCTCTCCCCATCTTTCCCCCTTCTCCTACTCCAACAAGGAAGGAGGGAGTCCTACTCCCGGTGGGAGTAGGACTCCCCTTGGCGCGCCCCTACTAGGCCGGCCGCCCCCTCCCCCCTTGCTCCTTTATATACGGGGGCAGGGGGGCACCTCTAGGCAAAACAACAATTGATCCCTTGGATCTCTTAGCCATGTGCGGTGCCCCCCTCCACCATAATCCACCTCGATAATATCGTAGCGGTGCTTAGGCGAAGCCCTGCGTCGGTAGTACATCAAGATCGTCACCACGCCATCATGCTGACGGAACTCTCCCTCGACACTCAGCTGGATCGGAGTTCGAGGGACGTCATCGAGCTGAACGTGTGCTAGAACTCGGAGGTGCCGTAGTTTCGGTGCTTGATCGGTCGGGCCGTGAAGACGTACGACTACATCAACCGCGTTGTTCTAATGCTTCCGCTTTCGGTCTACGAGGGTACGTGGACACACTCTCCCCTCTCGTTGCTATGCCATCACCATGATCTTGCGTGTGCATAGGAAATTTTTGAAATTATTATGTTCCCCAACAACCCTCCCATTTGGGCTTGAGTTTGTCCTTTTTCTTGTCCGGAAGGCATAGAACTAGTTCGCCAACATTGTAAATTTTCGCCCGTACTTCTCTGCTTTGATATCTTCGAGCCTGCTGTTGATAGAATGCGGAACGGGCCTTTGCCATGTCGCGCTCCTGTTCCAGTGCGTCCAAGCTGTCCTGCCGATCAAGCTCGACTTCTCTTTCTTCGTACATGCGCACGCGAGGTGAGTCATGAATTATGTCGCAGGGCAGGACTGCCTCTGCGCCGTATACCATAAAAATGGTGTGAATCCGGTAGTGCGATTCGGCGTGGTCCGCAGCCCCCAGAGTACAGAGTCAAGCTCCTCTAGCCAGTGCATGTTGGATTCCTTAAGGGATCGCACTAGTCTGGGTTTGATGCTGCTCATGATTAGACTGTTGGCTCGCTCAACTTGACCGTTAGTTTGTGAGTGATAGGCTGAAGCATAATCGAGCTTAATGCCCATGTTTTTGCACCAGACTTTAACTTCATCGGCCGTAAAGTTTGTGTCATTGTCAGTAATGATGCTGTGGGGGACCCCGTAATGGTGTACTACCCCGGATATGAAGTCTATCACCGGTCCGGATTCGGCCGTCTTAACAGGCTTGGCCTCTATCCATTTGGTGAATTTATCCACCATGACCAGTAGATATTTCTGCTTGTGGGTTCCTCCTTTAAGGGGTCCCACCATGTCAAGCCCCCAGACTGCAAAAGACCAGGTGATGGGTATGATTTGTAGGGAGGTAGGAGGCATGTGGCTTTGATTAGCGAATAATTGGCAACCGACGCATCGCTGGACTAAGTCCTGAGCGTCTGCCCGGGCCGTCGGCCAATAAAATCCGGTATGGAAGGCCTTACTCGCAAGGGCTCGGGCTACAGCGTGGTGCCCGCCGAGTCCGGTGTGAATTTCCGCCAGAAAGTTCCGCCCTTCCTCTTCAGAGATACACCTTTGAAGGACTCCGGTGGTGCTTTTTCTATAAAGCTCTCCTTCGTGGACTTTATAGGCTTTAGATTGCCGTACTATGCAGCGTGCCTCATTTTGGTCCTCGGGGAGTTCCTGCCTAGTTAAGTAGGCTAAGAATGGTTCTGTCCATGGGGCAATTACTGCCATTATTACGTGGGCTGAGGGTGTGACTTCATTGACGGAGTCTTCCGTTGTGTCAGGGTGCTCGGGGTCAGGTGATGCGGCCTGGTCCGGATTCTTAATTCCGGATATCCATTCCCGTTATACTGATGGCTTGAATAGCCTTTCCAGGAAAACGTTGGGGGGACTGCATCGCTCTTTGCGCCGATGCGTGCCAGGACGTCTGCTACCTGATTATTTTCCTGGGCTATATGGTGGAATTCCAGCCCTTCGAACATGGCTGACATATTTAGGACGGTGTTGCGATAGGCTGCCATTTTTGGATCTTTGGCGTCAAAGTCTCCATTTATTTGGGATATCGCGAGGTTCGAATCCCCACGCACCTCTAGGCGTTGAATGCCCATGGAGACTGCCATCCGGAGGCCATGTAGAAGGGCCTCGTATTCGGCTGCATTGTTGGAGTCCGTATACATTATCCGGAGTACATATTGGACTGTATCTCCTATTGGGGATGTCAGGACGACGCCAGCCCCCAGACCCGCCAGCATTTTGGAGCCGTCAAAGTGCATGGTCCAGTTGGAATATGTGCCGTACTCTTTAGGGAGTTCGGCTTCAGTCCATTCAGCGATGAAGTCGGCCAAGGCTTGTGACTTGATGGCTCGCCGTGGCTTATATGTTATGTCGAACGGAAGGAGCTCAATGGCCCATTTGGCAATCCGGCCCGTTGTGTCGCGGTTGTTTATGATATCGTTAAGAGGTATTTCGGAGGCCACTGTTATCGAACACTCTTGAAAGTAGTGTCGTAGCTTCCGGGACGCCATGAACACTGCGTATGCTATTTTTTGGTAATGCGGGTACCGGGACTTGCATGGAGTGAGGACAGTGGACACGTGGTACACTGGTTTCTGGACAGAGAATTTGTGTTCGTCCGTTTCTTGTTCGACGACAAGGACTGCGCTTACAACTTGGTGAGTTTCCGCGATGTATAACAACATAGGTTCGCCGATGTTTGGCGTGGCCAGGACAGGGTTTGTTGCCAGTATGGCTTTTATTTCTTCAAGTCCAGCCGTGGCATCATCCGTCCACTCGAAGTGTTCAGTGCGCCGGAGGAGGCGGTAAAGGGGTAATGCCTTTTCCCCCAAGCGGGAGATGAAGCGGCTTAGAGCCGCCATGCATCCAGTCAATTTTTGTATTTGCTTGAGATCTTTTGGAATATCCAATTGTGACAGAGCTTGGATCATGGCTGGGTTTGCTTCAGTTCCTCTACCGGATACAATGAAGCCCAAGAGCTTTCCTGGCTGGTACGCCGAAAACGCATTTTTCCGGATTAAGCCTAATGTCATATGTTCGGAGGTTATCGAACGTGAGCCTCAAGTCATCTATTAGAGTTTCGACATGTTTGGTTTTGACGACCACGTCATCCACGTACGCTTCAACCGTTTTGCCGATCTGGTTGGCCAGACATGTCTGAATTAGGCGCAGATATGTTGCGTCGGCATTTTTGAGCCCGAAGGGCATTGTGTTGAAGCAGAATGGGCCGTATGGGGTGATGAATGCCGTTGCGGCTTGGTCTGACTCTGCCATCTTGATTTGGTGGTAGCCAGAGTATGCGTCGAGGAAACACAATGAGTCGTGTCCTGCAGTGGCGTCGATGATTTGATCAATGCGGGGGAGGGGGAAGGGATCCTTTGGGCAGGCCTTATTTAGGTCTTTGAAATCGACGCATAGGCGCCAGGATTTGTCCTTCTTTGGTACCATTACTAGGTTAGCCAGCCAGTCCGGATGTTTTATATCTCTGATGAATCGGGCTTCCAGTAGTTTGGCTAGCTCCTCTCCCATGGCTTGTCCCTTAGGTTCGGAGAAACGCCGAAGAGTCTCCTGGACGGGTTTGAACCCTTTTAAGATGTTCAGGCTGTGCTCGGCCAGCCTGCGTGGGATTCCTGGCATGTCTGAGGGGTGCCAGGCAAAAATGTCCCAATTTTCGCGTAGGAATTCTCTTAGTGCAGCGTCTATGTCAGGGCTTAGTTGTGCCCCGATGGAGGCTGTTTTTGTAGTGTCCGTTGGATGGACTTGGAACTTGACTATTTCGTCTGCCAGCTTGAAGGAGGTGGATTTGGATCTTTTGTCGAGTATCACGTTGTCCCTGTCCACCGTGGAGCGCGACACAGTTAGTTCCTCGGCCGCTAGGACTTCGGATAATGCCTCGAGGGCTAGTGCGGCTGTCTTGTTTTCGGTGCGAAGCGCTGTGTCCGGATCGCTGGCAAGAGTGATTATTCCGTTGGGTCCGGGCATTTTGAGCTTCATGTACCCGTAATGGGTTATAGCTTGAAAAATTGTGAATGCTTCTCGCCCTAACAGAGCGTGGTATCCGCTGCTGAACGGGGCCACTTGAAATGTGACCTCCTCAGACTTGTAATTATCCGGCGTGCCGAACACCACATCCAGTGTGATTTTTCCTGAACAGCATGCTTCACGACTGGGGATTATTCCTCTAAAGGCTGTGTTGCTTCGCTCAATGCGGCTCCAGTCTATTTCCATTTTGCACAGGGTTTCCTCATAGATGAGGTTTAGTCCGCTGCCACCATCCATGAGTACCTTTGTAAGCCGGAAGCCGTCCACTATCGGACTGAGGACCAGTGCGGCTGGCGCTCGGGCTGTCCGGAATTTGGGTTCATCACTCGCATTAAAGGTGATAGCCGTGTCACTCCATGGGTTTATTGTTGCTACTTGGTAGACTTCGGTAAGGCTGCGGAGAGTTTGCTTCCTCACATTGTTTGATGCGAAAGTCTCGAAGACTATCGACACCATACTCGCCTTTGTGGGGTGGTGCTCTACGGATTCTGGAGTTAGAAGCTCCTCGCCACTTCTGGCCACCTGCCAGAGTATCCAACATGCTCTAAGGCTATGAGTTCGTGTGACGCCCTCTGTATTATGAATTTTACAGGGTCCATTGAGCCATCCCTCCAGTACGGTTCCATACCCTGTAGAGGGTTTTTGTTTTTTACTATTCAGCCTAGGTGCGTGGCGATAATGCGCCCTTTTGTTTCGGACTGGTATTGTATTCAGGGTCGGTTTATCCCAGAATTTTGTTTCGGTTTTCCGAACGCTTTCTGTCGCGTAGTACTTTCGTACTATGGATGTCAAGTTGGCGAAGCGTGTAATTTCGCGGCGACTTATGGCGTTATGGATTCCGATGTCCGTGCAGTTGTTGCAGAAGAATGAAATTGCATCCCCCTCGTGGCAGTCCTGTATCCTGTTCATAACCAGGAGGAATCTGGCCCAGTAGTGATGCACTTATTCCCTGGGCTCTTGCCGAATTAGGGATAAATCCCTTATATTTGGTTGGGCGGGTGGAATTGAATCGGGAACCTCGCCCGACCTCAGACTCAGGGGCCAAAAGGTTTCCGAACTCGGAAGCTTGTTTTCTTGGACGTTATTCACTAGATCAGGCCTGCTGCCTGACTTTAGGTTCAGGGCTTGGGCAACGTCCTCCCCTCCGCGGATGTCCGGCTTGGAGGGATCGGGGATCCGGACACATCTAGTCCTTAGGATGGGCGAATATTCGCCGCATTGTTCCTCCACTACTTCAACGTGGTGGGTGACCTGGGGAGAGTCAATCTCTCTCTGATCGGGTTTAAGCCTAATCTGGCAGTAATCTGTAGCGACTCCCAGGGCGGCGATGCAATCCAAGAGCTCGTTTAGGGAAGAGATCTCCATCAGATCCAACTGCTCAGCAAGTTCCGAGCTGATGTGGACATTGCTTTTGATGATCCGAGAGGTCATCGTCGGCGTGGTGGCCGAACAGGCGGTCATCAAAAACCTGCCTAGCCGGAGAGTTTGGCCGATAGCCAGGGCTCCTTTAGCAAAAGCACCGTCTTTAAAGACAGGGTGCGGCATCCTTCCTGGGGGTGACGACACAGAGGAACTCTAAATCAAAGCACCAATGTCGGTGTCAAAACCGGCGGCTCTCGGGTAGGGGGTCCCGAACTGTGCGTCTAGGCGGATGATAACAGGAGACAAGGGACACGATGTTTTTACCCAGGTTCGGGCCCTCTCGATGGAGGTAAAACCCTACTCCTGCTTGATTAATATTAATGATATGTGTAGTACAAGAGTTGATCTACCACGAGATCAGAGAGGCTAAACCCCAGAAGCTAGCCTATGGTATGATTGGTGTTCGTCCTACGGACTAAAAACTCTCCGGTTTATATAGACACCGGAGAGGGCTAGGGTTACACAGAGTCGGTTACAATTGGAGGAGATCTACATATCGTATCGCCAAGCTTGCCTTCCACGCCAAGGAAAGTCCTATCTGGACACGGGACGAAGTCTTCAATCTTGTGTCTTCATAATCCGGGAGTCCGGCCAAAGGTCATAGTCCGGCTATCCGGACACCCCCTAATCCGGGACTCCCTCAGACTCCGTCAAGGAATCCAAGTTGGATGTGCTTCAAAGTCAGCTTGACAAGTTCAAGATGAAGGATGGTGAAGGTGTCACTGAAATGTACTCTAGGCTTGCTCTCATCACAAACGAGATTGCCGGCTTAGGAAGTGAAGGGATGACCGACAAATTCATCATCAAGAAGATCCTAAGAGCCTTGGATGGAAAATATGATACATTGTGCACTTTGATCCAAATGATGCCAAATTGCAAAGATCTCAAGCCAAGCAAAGTCATTGGAAGAATTGTTGCTCATGAGATGTCACTCAAGGATAAAGAAGAGCTTCACAACAAGTCTAGTGGTGCTTAATGCTATGTGTTGAGCTTGCGTTGTTTTCCTTGAAGAGGAAAGGATGATGCAGCAAAGTAGCGTACGTATTTCCCTCGGTTTTTGAGAACCAAGGTATCAATCCAGTAGGAGACTCCTCAAAAGTCCCACGCACCTACACAGACAAACAAGAACTCGCAACCAACGCAATAAAGGGGTTGTTAATCCCTTCATGGCCACTTGCGAAAGTGAGGTCTGATAGAGATAATATGGTAAGATAAATATTTTTCGTATTTTTAAGATATAGATTGGAAAAGTAAAGATGCAAATAAAAGTAGATTGAAAGCATATATGATAAGAGATAGACCCGGGGGCCATAGGTTTCACTAGTGGCTTCTCTCAAGGCATAAGTATTACAGTGGGTGAACAAATTACTGTCGAGCAATTTATATTAAAGCGAATAATTATGATATTATCTAGGCATGATCATGTATATAGGCATCACATCCGTGACAAGTAGACCGACTCCTGCCTGCATCTACTACTAATCTACTATTACTCCAGACATCGACCACTATCCAGCATGCATCAAGAGTATTAAGTTCATAAAAAACGGAGTAACGCATTAATAAAGATGACATGATGTATAGGGATAAACTCATGCAATATGATATAAACCCCACCTTTTTATCCTCGATGACAACGATACAATACGTGCCTTGCTGCCCCTGCTGTCACTGGAAAGGACAATGCAAGATTGAACCCAAAGCTAAGCACTTCTCCCATTGCAAGAAAGATCAATCTAGTAGGCCAAACCAAACAGATAATTCAAAGAGACTTGCAAAGATAACTTAATCCACATAAAAGAATTCAGAGGAGATTCAAATATTTCTCATAGATAAACTTGATCATAAACCCACAATTCATCGGATCTCGACAGACACACTGCAAAAAGAGTTACATCGAATAGATCTATAAGAAGATCGAGGAGAACTTTGTATTGAGATTCAAAGAGAGAGAAGAAGCCATCTAGCTAATAACTCTGGTCCCGAAGGTCTGTGGTAAACTACTCACAACCCATTGGAAGGTCCTTGGAGATGATGTAGAGGCCCTGCATGGTCGATTCCCCCTCCAGCGGAGCGCCGACGGAGGCTCCAAGATGGGATCTCGAGGATACAGAAGGTTGCGGCGGTGGAATTAGGTTTTCGTGGTGCTCCTCGATGATTTCAGGGTACGTGGGTATATATAGGAGGAACAAGTAGGTCGGTGGACGCTCGAGGGGCCCACGAGAGTGGGGGCATGCCGGGCACCCTCGTGGCCGCCTTGCTTGTTTCTTGACATCCACTCCAAGTGTCCAGGTTTGCATTTGTTCCAAAAAGATCGCTCCCGAAGGTTTCATCGCGTTTGGACTCCGTTTGATATTCCTTTTCTTCGAAACACTGAAACAGGCAAAAATACAGCCATTCGGGCTGGGCCTCCGGTTAGTAGGTTAGTCCCAAAAATGATATAAAGGTGTAAAGTAAAGCCCATAAACATCCAAAATGTGTGATATAATAGCATGGAACAATCAAAAATTATAGATACGTTGGAGACGTATCAAGCATCCCCAAGCTTAATTCCTGCTCGTCCTTGAGTAGGTAAATGATAAAAACAGAAGTTTTGATGTGGAATGCTACCTAGCATAATTCTCAATGTAATTTTCTTTATTGTGGCATGAATGTTCAGATCCAGATGATTCAAAATAAAAGTTCATATTGACATAAGAAATAGTAATACTTCAAGCATACTCACTAAGCAATCATGTCTTCTCAAAATAACATGGCTAAAGAAAGTTATCCCTACAAAATCATATAGTCTGGCTGTTGCTCTATCTTCATCACACAAAGTATTTAATCATGCACTACCCCGATGACAAGCCAAGCAATTGTTTCATACTTTAGTAATATCAAACTTTTTCAACTTTCACGCAATACATGAGCGTGAGCCATGGACATAGCACTATATGTGGAATAGAACGGTGGTTGTGGAGAGGACAAAAAAAGAGAAGATAGTCTCACATCAACTAGGTGTATCAACGGGCTATGGAGATGCCCATTAATAGATATCAATGTGAGTGAGTAGGGATTGCCATGCAACGGATGCACTAGAGTTATAAATATATGAAAGCTCAACAAAAGAAACTAATTGGGTGTGCATCCAACTTGCTTGCTCACGAAGACCTAGGGAATTTTGAGGAAGCCCATCATTGGAATATACAAGCCAAGTTCTATAATGAAAAATAATTCCCACTAGTATATGAAAGTGACAACATAGGAGACTCTCTATCATGAAGATCATGGTGCTACTTTGAAGCAAAAGTGTGGTAAAAAGGATAGTAGCATTGTCCCTTCTCTCTTTTTCTCTCATTTATTTTTTATTTGTCCTTTCTCTTTTTTTTATTTGGTCTTTCTCTTTTTTTTTTATATAAAGTCCGAAGTCTCATCTTGACTTGTGGGGGAACCATAGCCTCCATCATACTTTCCTCACTGCGATAATGCTCTAATAATGAAGATCATCACACTTTTATTTACTTACAACTCAAGATTACAACTCGATACTTAGAACAAGATATGACTCTGCCTCCAGTGGTGTACCGGGATATGCAATGAATCAAGAGTGACATGTATGAAAATTATGAAGGTGGCCTTGCCACAAATACGATGTCAACTACATGATCATGCAAAAAGCAATATGACAATGATGATGTGTGTCATATAAACGGAACAGTGGAAAGTTGCATGGCAATATATCTCGGAATGGCTATGGAAATGCCATAATAGGTAGGTATGGTGGCTGTTTTTAGGAAGGTATATGGTGGGTGTATGGTACCGGCGAAAGTTGCACGGCACAAGAGAGGCTAGAAATGGTGGAAGGGTGAGAGTGCTTATAATCCATGAACTCAACATTAGTCATAAAGAACTCATATACTTAATGCAAAAATCTACAAGTTATTGAAAACAAAGTACTACGCGCATGCTCCTAGGGGGATAGATTGGTAGGAAATGACCATCGCTCGTCCCCGACCGCCACTCATAAGGAAGACAATCAATAAATAAAATTGTGCTCCAAATTCATCACAAAGCGGTTCACCATACGTGCATGCTACGGGAATCACAAACTTCAACACAAGTATTCTATAAATTCATAATCACCCAACTATAGCATCACTCTAACATTACCACCTCTAATATCTCAAAACAATTATCAAGCATCAAATTGATCATAGCATCCAATTCACTTTCTATGATAGTTTTTATTATACCCAACTTGGATGCCCATCATTCTAGGACAGATTTTATAACCATAGCAAATACCATTGCTGTTCTAAGAGACTCTCAAAAACAAAATAAGTGAAGCATGAGAGATCAACAATTTCTACAAAATCAATCTACTGCCGTGCTCTAAAAGATTTAAGTGAAGTACTAGAGCAAAACTATCTAGCTCAAAAGATATAAGTGAAGCACATAGCGTATTCTAATAAATTCTAATCAAGTGGGCTTCTCCAAAATGGTGTGTACAGCAAGGATGATTGTGGTAAAATAAAACTTAAAGACTAATATCTTTAAAGATGCTCCAAGCAAAACACATATCATGTGGTGAATAAAAATATAGCTCCAGGTAAAGTTACCGATAGACGAAGACGAAAGAGGGGATGCCTTCCGGGGCATCCCCAAGCTTAGGATCTTTCCACTCCTCATTCCATAATCCATCAAATCTTTACCCAAGACTTGAAAACTTCACAACACAAAACTCAACAGGAAATCTCATAAGCCCCGTTAGTGCAAGAAAGAAAACCCACCAAATAAAGTACTGTAATGAACTCATTATTTATTTATATTGGTGTTAAACCTACTGTATTCCAACTTCTCTATGGTTCATACCCCTACATACTAGCCATAGATGCATCAAAATAAGCAAACAACACATGAAAAACAGAATCTGTCAAAAACAGAATAGTCTGTAGCAATCTGTAACTCTCGAATACTTCTGGAACTCTAAATATCCTACCAAACTATTAAGTCCTGGAAAATTTGTATGTTGATATACAGCAAAAAGAATCAACGCAAAATCTAGTTTCTGTGAATTACTAAAATTATTTTCGTGCGCGCAAAGTTTCTGTTTTTCAGGAGAATCAAATTAACTATCACCATAGGTTATCCTATAGGTTCTACTCGGCACAAACACTAATTAAAACATGAAAACAAATCTAAACAAAAGGTAGATGAAAACTTTATTACTAAACATAAGAAAAAACAAAAAACAAAAATAAAATTGGGTTGCCTCCCAACTAGCGCTATTGTTTAACGCCCCAAGCTAGGCATAAAAGCGAGGATAGATCTAGGTAGTGCCATCTTTGGCACTCAATTCATAAGTAGCTCGCATGATAGATTCATAAGGTAATTTAACTTTCTTTCTTGGAAAGTGCTCCATGCCTTTCCTTAATGGAAATTGGAATCTAATATTCCCTTCCTTCATATCAATAATTGCACCAATCGTTCTAAGTAAAGGTCTACCAAGAATAATAGGACAAGAAAGATTGCAATCTATGTCAAGAACGATAAAATCTACAGGCACATAATTCCTATTTGCAACAATAAGAACATCATTGATCCTTCCCATAGGCTTTTTAATGGTGGAATCCACAGGTGCAAATTTAAAGAGCAATCATCAAAATCATGTAAAGCTAGAATATCACATAAAGTTTTCGGAATCGTGGAAAGACTAGCACCGAAATCACACAAAGCATAACACTCATGATCTTTAATTTTAATCTTTATAGTAGGTTCCCACTCATCATAAATTTTTCTAGGTATAGAAACTTCCAAATTATGTTTTTCATCATAAGATTGCATCAAGGCATCAACAATATGTTTGGAAAGCTTTATTTTGACTATAAGCATGAGGAGAATTCAACACGGATTGCAACAAGGAAATACAATCTAATAAAGAAAAATTATCATAATTAAATTCCTTGAAATCCAAGATAGTGGGTTCAATGCTATTTAAAGTCTTGACCTCTCCAATCTCACTTTTACCAAATTTAGCATCAAGATCTAAAAACTCTGAATCATTTGGACGCCTTTTAACTAAAGTTGACTCATCTCCAGTCCCATCATTATTAAGATTCATATTGGAAAACAAAGATTTAATAGGGGACACATCAATAAATTTTAGATCTTCATCATTATTTTCATGGAAACTAAAAGAACACGCTTTTACAAAGCAATCTTTCTTAGCACGCAATCTAGCAGTTCTTTCTTTGCACTCATCAATGGAAATTCGCATAGCTTTGAGAGACTCATTGATATCATGCTTAGGAGGAGTAGATCTAAGTTTGAAAGAATCAACATCAAGTGAAAGTCTATCAACGTTCCTAGCCAAACCATCAACTTTAAGCAATTTTTCTTCAAACAAGGCATTAAAATTCTTTTGAAAGATCATAAATTCTTTAACACTATTCTCAAAATCATAGTGAATCTTACTAAAATTACCATAAGAATTATTGTAGGAATTTCCATAATTACTAGAGGAATTACTAGGGAATGGTCTAGGATTAAAGTTTTCTCTATAAGCATTGTTACCAAAATTATTCCTACCAACAAAATTCACATCCATAGATTCATTACTATTCTCAATCAAAGTAGACAAAGGCATATCATTGGGATCAATAGCAGCACTCTTAGTAGCAAAGAATTTTATAAGTTCATCCATCTTTCCACTCAAAACATTAATTTCTTCTATAGCATGCACTTTTTTACTAGTAGATCTTTCGGTGTGCCATTGAGAATAATTAGCCATAATATTATCAAGGAGTTTAGTAGCTTCTCCTAAGGTGATTTCCATAAAAGTGCCTCCCACGGACGAATCTAAACGATTTCTAGAAGAAAAATTCAATCCGGCATAAAAAATTTGTATGATCATCCATAAGTTCAAACCATGAGTGGGGCAATTGCGAATCATCAATTTCATCCTTTCCCAAGATTAGCAACATGGTCATGATCAAGTTGTTTAAAATTCATAATATCGTTCCTCAGAGAGATTATCTTAGCGGGAGGAAAATACTTAAGAGATAAAAGCATCTTAGCACTTATTCCACGAATCAATACTATTCTTAGGCAAAGACAAAAACCAAACTTTAGCACGATGTCTAAGTGAAAATTGAAAAAACTTCAATTTAACAATATCATTATCCATATCTTTCTTATTTTACATCTCACACTAATCAACAAAGTTGTTTAGATGGGTAGCGGCATCTTCACTAGGAAGGCCCGAGAAAATTGATCTTTCATAACAAGATTCAGCAAAGCAGCATTGATTTCACAAGACTCAACATCATTAAGAGGAGCAATCTGAGTACTAAGGAAATCATTATTATTGGTATTGGAAAAGTCACATAATTTGGTATTATCTTGCACCATAGCGACAAGCAATCCAACACACAAGCAAACAAAAAGGCAAGCGAAAGAGAGAGGAGATTGGGAAAGAGAGGGCAAATAAAACGGCAAGGGTGAAGTGGGGGAGAGGAAAACGAGAGGCAAATGGCAAATAATTTTATGCGAGGGAGAGGAGTTTGTGATGGGTACTTGGTATGTCTTGACTTGAGCGAAGACCTCCCCGGCAACGGCGCCGGAAATCCTTCTTGCTACGTCTTGAGCTTGCGTTGGTTTTCGTTGAAGAGGAAAGGGTGATGCAGCAAAGTAGTGTAAGTATTTCCCTCAGTTTTTGAGAACCAAGGTATCAATCTAGTAGGAGGTTCCTCAAAAGTCCCACGCACCTACACAAACAAACAAGAACTCACAACCAACGCAATAAAGGGGTTGTCAATCCCTTCACGGCCACTTGCGAAAGTGAGATCTGATAGAGATAATATGATAAGATAAATATTTTTGGTATTTTTATGATATAGATTGGAAAAGTAAAGATGCAAATAAAATTAGTTTGAAAGCTTATATGATAAGAGATAGACCCGGGGGCCATAGGTTTCACTAGTGGCTTCTCTCAAGATACCATAAGTATTACGGTGGGTGAACAAATTACTGTCGAGCAATTGATAAAAAAGCAAATAATTATGAGATTATCTAGGCATGATCATGTATATAGGCATCACACCCGTGACAAGTAGACTGAATCCTGTCTGCATCTACTACTATTACTCCACACATCGACTGCTATCCAGCATGCATCTAGAGTATTAAGTTCATAAAGAACGGAGTAACGCATTAAGAAAGATGACATGATGTAGAGGGATAAACCCATGCAATATGATATAAACCTCATCTTTTTATCCTTGATGACAACAATACAATACGTGCCTTGCTACCCCTGCTGTCACTGGGAAAGGACACCGCAAGATTGAACCCAAAGCTAAGCACTTCTCCCATTGCAAGAAAGATCAATCTAGTAGGCCAAACCAAACTGATAATTCGAAGAGACTTGCAAAGATAACTTAATCACACATAAAAGAATTCAGAGGATATTCAAATATTTCTCATAGATAAACTTGATCATAAACCCACAATTCATTGGATCTCGACAAACACAACGCAAAAAGAGTTACATCGAATAGATCTCCAAGAAGATCGAGGAGAACTCTGTATTGAGATTCAAAGAGAGAGAAGAAGCCATCTAGCTAATAACTATGGACCCGAAGGCCTGTGGTAAACTACTCACAACTCATCAGAAGGGCCTTGGAGATGACGTAGAGGCCCTCCATGGTCGATTCCCCCTCCGGCAGAGCACCGGCAAAGGCTCCAAGATGGCATCTCACGGATACAGAAGGTTGCGGTGGTGGAATTAGGTTTTTGTGGTGCTCCCTGATGGTTTCAGGGTACGTGTGTGGGTATATATTGGAGGAAGAAGTAGATCGGTGGATGCTCAAGGGGCCCACGAGGGTGGGGGCGCGCCCACCTGTAGGAGGCGCACCGGGCACCTTCATGGCCGCCTCGCTTGTTTCTTGACGTCCACTCCAAGTCTCTAGGTTTGCATTTGTTCCAAAGTGATCGCTCCCGAAGGTTTCATCGCGTTTGGTCTCCGTTTGATATTCCTTTTCTTCGAAACACTGACATAGGCAAAAAAAATAGCAATTCGGGCTGGGCCTTTGAGGGAGTCCTGGACTAGGGGGTGTCCGGACAGCCGGACTATCATCGTCCGCCGGACTCCAAGACTACGAAGATACAAGATTGAAGACTCCGTCCCGTGTCCGGATGGGACTTTCCTTGGCGTGGAAGGCAAGCTTGGCGATACGGATATGTAGATCTCCTACCATTGTAACCGACTCAGTGTAACCCTAGCCCTCTCCGGTGTCTATATAAACCATATGGCGTTTAGTCCGTAGGACATAACCTCCATTACAACAATCATACCATAGGCTAGCTTCTAGGGTTTAGCCTCCTTGATCTCATGGTAGATCCACTCTTGTAATACACATCATCAATATTAATCAAGCAGGACGTAGGGTTTTACCTCCATCAAGAGGGCCCGAACCTGGGTAAAACATCGTGTCCCTTGTCTCCTGTTACCATCCGCCTAGACACACAGTTCGGGACCCCCTACCCGAGATCCGCCGGTTTTGACACCGACATTGGTGCTTTCATTGAGAGTTCCTCTGTGCCTTCACCGATAGGCTCGATGGCTTCTTCAATCAACAACGACGCCGTCCAGGGTGAGACTTTTCTCCCCGGACAAATTTTCGTATTCGGCGGCTTCGCACTGCGGGCAAATTCACTTGGCCATCTGGAGCAGATCGAAAGCTACGCCCCTGGCCATCAGGTCAGGTTCGGAAGCCTAAACTTCACGGCCGACATCCGCGGGGGCTTGATCTTCGACGGACTCGAGCCACAGCCGGGCGTGCCACACTGTCACGATGGGCATGATTTAGCTCTGCCACCGGACAGTGCCTTGGTGGCCGCACACGAATCCGCTCCGGCCCTTAGTCCGAAGCTGATCGCGCCGATCGAGGACCGGTGGCTGGACACCGCCTCGGGGGCTGCAACTTCCACAGTGATGGAGCCGAACATTAACCTCGTCCCCTGCAAAGCTCGTAACTCCGAGGTGCCGGACTCCCTGCCGGACTCCGAACCTCCCGCGCCCCTGCCAATCGAATCTGATTGGGCGCCAGTCATGGAGTTCACCGCCGCGGACATCTTCCAACACTCGCCCTTTGGTGACATCCTAAATTCGCTAAAACATCTCTCGCTATCCGGAGAGACCTGGCCGGACTATGGCCAGGATGGTTGGGATGTGGACGACGAAGAAATTCAGAGCCCACCCACCACCCACTTTGTAGCCACTGTCGACGATCTAACCGACATGCTAGACTATGACTACGAAGACATCGACGATATGGACGACTATGCCGGAGACTATCAAGAAGCAGCGCCTACAGGGCACTGGAAGACCACCTCGTCATATGACATATACATGGTGGACACCCCAAAAGAGGGGGACGACGAGGAAGCAGCGGAGGCAGATTCCCTAAAGAAACAGCCCAAGCGCCGATGTCAGCGGCGCCGCTCGAAATCCCGCCACAGCAAGAATGGAGATTCCGGCACAGGGGATAACAACACCCCAGAAAGCGTCGAAGACAATCCCCTCCAGCAAGATTCAGCACAGGAGGATGCAGAAGGAAGCCCTCACGAGAGTGCGGCAGACGAAGAGGTCGAGGATGATAATTACATACCTCCCTCCGGAGATGAGGCAAGCCTCAACGACGACGAATTCGTCGTGCCAGAGGATCCTGTCGAACAAGAGCATTTTAAACGCAGGCTTATCGCCACGGCAAATAGCCTAAAGAAAAAGCAGCAGCAGCTTCAAGCTGATCAAGACCTGCTGGCCGACAGATGGACTGAGGTCCTCGCGGCCGAAGAGTATGAACTTGAACGTCCCTCCAAAAGTTACCAAAACGCAAGTTGCTCCCCGATTAGAGGAAGAAGCATACATACCTTCATCACCAGCGCACAATACGGCCGACCGACCACCCCGTGTTCGCGATAGAGAGGCATCCAGGCCCTCCACCAAGACCGTACCCCGACATCGCTCCAAAAGTACGAAGCCAAGAGGGAATGCGCCGGACTTGCGAGATATATTGGAGGACAAAGCAAGGCAATCCAGATCCATCTACGGATCACGTGGGCGCCCCACGACCCACGACGAATACCGTCGCGCCGGATACAACAACCCCGGCCGGGCCGAACACAGCAGACAACGCTCACTCGAGCTACGTCGTGATATTGCTCAATATAGAGGCGCCGCACACCCGCTATGCTTCACTGATGAAGTAATGGATCATCAAATCCCTGAAGGGTTTAAACCCGTAAACATTGAATCCTACGATGGCACAACAGACCCCGCGGTTTGGATTGAAGATTATCTCCTTCACATCCATATGGCCCGCGGCGACGATCTCCACGCCATCAAATATCTCCCACTCAAGCTTAAAGGACCAGCTCGGCATTGGCTTAACAACTTGCCCGCAGAGTCAATTGGGTGTTGGGAAGACCTGGAAGCCGCATTCCTCGACAACTTCCAGGGCACATATGTGCGACCACCAGACGCCGATGACCTAAGCCACATAATTCAGCAGCCAGACGAATTGGCCAGACAGTTCTGGACACGGTTCCTAACAAAGAAAAATCAAATCGTCGACTGTCCAGATGCAGAGGCCCTCGCAGCCTTCAAAATAACATCCGCGACGAGTGGCTAGCACGGCACCTAGGACAGGAAAAGCCAAAATCCATGGCAGCCCTCACATCGTTAATGACCCGCTTCTGTGCGGGAGAGGATAGCTGGCTAGCTCGCAGCAATAACCTCAGTAAAAATTCTGGCAGTCCGGATACTAAGGACCACAATGGCAGGTCGCGTCGAAGCAAAAATAAACGCCGCATTAACGGTGACGACAAGGAGGATACGGGAGTCAACGCCGGATTCCGAGGTTCTAAACCCGGTCAACGGAAGAAGCCATTCAAAAGAACCACTCCGGGTCCGTCCAATTTGGACCGAATACTCGACCGCTTATGCCAGATACATGGCACCCCCGAAAAGCCAGCTAATCACGCCAACAGAAACTGTTGGGTATTCAAGCAGGCAGGCAAGTTAATTGCCGAAAACAATGACAAGGGGGCGATGACGAAGAAGAGACCCGGCCGCCGAACAGTAGAGGACAGAAGGGTTTCCCCCCACAAGTGCAGACGGTGAACATGATATACGCAACCCATATACCCAAGAGGGAGCGGAAGCGTGCACTAAGGGACGTATATGCGATGGAGCCAGTCGCCCCTAAGTTCAATCCATGGTCCTCTTGCCCGATCACTTTTGATCGAAGACACCATCCGACCAGTATCCGCCATGGCGGATTCGCCGCATTTGTTTTAGACCCAATCGTCAATGGATTTCACCTCACGAGAGTCCTGATGGACGGCGGAAGTAGCCTGAACCTGCTTTATCAGGATACGGTGCGCAAGATGGGCATAGACCCCTCAAGGATTAAACCTACAAAGACGACCTTCAAAGGCGTCATACCAGGTGTTGAGGCCAATTGTACAGGCTCAGTCACACTGGAAGTGGTCTTCGGATCCCCGGACAATTTCCGGAGCGAGGAGTTAATCTTCGACATAGTCCCGTCCCGCAGAGGCTATCACGCTCTGCTCGGACGAACCGCGTTTGCAAAGTTCAACGCGATGCCGCATTATGCATACCTCAAGCTCAAGATGCCAGGCCCTCGTGGAGTCATCACGGTCAACGGAAATACGGAACGCTCCCTCCGAACGGAGGAACATACAGCGGCTCTCGCGGCAGAAGGACAGAGCAATTTTCGAGTCCGGTCGTTAAACGGCCGGACACGGCCAAACGCGCCCAGAGCAACATCAACCAAGACCACCTGGCACGTTCCGAGCATGCGTAGCAATGCAGCCCCAACCCCAGCCCTCGCATGATTGCAAGACCAACTCTCCGCGTACATCACTACGCTCTGGAGATACCATGGTCTTAGGGGGAGGGGCACGACCACAACAGACCCAGAGTGCGGCTCGACCACACCAGGGGCTCACAAGTGTGTCACCTTTTTCTCTATTTTCCTTTTTTTATACACAGGACTCCGTTCACCAGAGGCTCTGTCCGGCGGCGAACCTGCCGAACTCACGATGCAACAGCCAGGGAGGGAAGAAGGCTGCGACGAACACTAAGGTGGTCTCCATTACGAGCATTAAATTCGATTATATACACCAGTCTGCAGCCCACCCCTGGAGGGGGACATGTTTATTTAGTCCAATCCCTTGCTTACCGCACTATTTGTATCCTTCCGCACTCATAGCAGAATTCCTTGAATAAATAATGCAGCATTTTTTGCCTGTTATTGCATTACTTTACACATATGTTCATTAATGACATCTTGCACCCGTATATTTTGGTACGGCCGAATACACCAGGGGCTTATGTTCCCCGCATTATGGTGTGATAAGTCCGAACACTTTCACAAGTGCGGCACCCCGAACTTATAGCATTATATGAATCGGCTCCGAATCATGTCTTGGGTCAATAGTTGGGTTTGCCCGGCTCCCACGTTTTGGTGCCTTACGTTCCGTTCTGTCGGCTAAGGTGGCACTGGGAGAACCACTGCGATTGCGCCCCGGTTGAGCTGGGCGAGCGCCTCAGTGGAGAAAGCTAAAACTGACTGGCATGATAAGGTGAGAGACTGGTCGCTGTTCGAGAGGTCTTTTCGGGTCCCTAAAGACTCATGCCGCTTCGAGTGAAGTAACGGATAATGTCCGACGAAGGCGTGGATAGCGCCCCGAATTCGGTCTTCCGAATACTAGGGGCTTCGCTGAAATTTAAAATTATAGAATTCTATGGCTAAGTGAGAGTGTTCAAGCATTATAAGTCCGGTTGCCTTGTTCGTTGTGTTGAGCGCCTCCCTAGATGGACCCAAAAATGGGAACAAGAGTGCTCAAGTTTATCCCGAACACCCCAGCACTGCGGCATGGGGGCTGAAGCCAACGACTTGCCATCTCTCAGATTTTATAAACGGCCGCACAGAAGGTAATATTTTAAATTAAACAAGTGTTGCTTAAGCGCACATGAACAAAGTTTTCAGCGCACGGGATAATACATAGCGAGTTTACTCAATAATTACATCTCTAGGGCACTCATCCGCAATATTGAGGGCACCCTTCAGGACAGTCTTATAGTACATTTCGGGCGTACGATACTCCTTGCCCGCTGGCGGCGGGTCAGTAAGAACCCTCTCCGCATCCAGCCGGCCCCAGTGCACCTTTGCGCGGGCAAGGGCCCGACGAGCACCTTCAATACAGGCGGAGCGCTTGACGACCTCCACCCAGGGGCACGCATCCACCAGCCGCCGCATGAGGACGAAGTAGCTCCCAGGCATGGCCTGTCCAGGCCACAGCCGGACTACGAGACCCTTCATGGCCTCCTCAGCCACCTTGTGGACCTCGACCAGCTGCTTCAGCTGGTCGCTAGGGGGCACCGGATGGCCGACCTCAGTGTACTGAGACCAGAAGACCTTCTCCATTGAGCTCCCCTCCTGGCCACGGTAGAATACGGCAGCATCGGATACACTGCGCGGCAGATCTGCAAACGCCCCTGGAGAGCTCCGAATTCGGGTAACTGTCAGGTAGTTTGCATTAACATGCTTGCTTTGCATGAAAAATGCCTTACCCGCCGCTATCTTCTTCACATCTTCAACCTCCTGAAGGGCCTTACGGGCCTCGGCCTTGGCGGACTTGGCACTTTCGAGAGCCGAGGCGAGCTCGGACTCTCAAGTCTTTGAGTCGTGCTCCAAACTCTCATGCTTCTCCATGAGAGCCTGGACCTCTTGTCGCACTTCCGCCACCCGCGCCTCCTGCTTCTCTCGCTCTGCCCGTTCCGCGGTCGCATTGCGTTTGGCCGCGGACACAGCCTCCTTCAGGGTTGCCACCTCGTTAGTGGCCCCTGCAGTACCCACGTTATCCTTGTCATTTTTATTGCAAGCTAAAACCTTTTCTGTAAGGTAAATCTTTAAAGTGGTGTTACTCACCTTCTTTGTCCTTGAGCTGCTTCTTGGCACGGCCGAGCTCTTGCTCGGAACGCTCGAGATCCTGCTTCAATGCACCGACATCCGCAGTCAGTGCGGCAGAGGTCAGCAGCGCAGCCTGCAAACCCATATTGACATATGTTTTAGCAACCCTGCGTATATCTTTTTAGATCCTCAGTCCGGCTTTTCTTTCCGAACGCCGAACTGAGCATCAGGGGCTACTGTCGGTATTACATTACATAATTTTAAGTTCTTACCTCAAAGCCTGTTAGAAGGCTGCTGCAGGCTTCGGTCAGCCCGCTCTTGGCGAGCTGAACCTTCTGAATCACCGCACTCATGATAGTGCGGTGTTCTTCCTCGATGGAAGCGCCTTTGAGCGCCTCCAACAAGTTGTCCGGCGCCTCTGGTTGGACGGGGGCCACCGGTGTCACGGTCTTGCCCTTCTTACGAAGGGGCCGCCTGCCGGACTCTGGAACCACTGCAGGTTCCGGCGTAGAGTCCGGCGCAAAGTCTGGGAGGCTGCCTTGCGGCACCTTCGGAGCCTCCTCCTGATGGGTCCCTTCCCGGGATCCCACCTCGGCGTCCTCAGCGGCGCGAGGGGTGGAGGCGGTCGGAATGGATTCCACATCCGACGCAGCCAACGACCCGCTCGACGAAGCAGGGAGATAATCGTCGGCCGGACTGCAGACAGTATGCGGCATTAGAAGGACACTATGTGACAGAAAGAAATTGCAGATCATTCAGGGATCCGGACACTTACGATCTCGCCTGAGGCCTGGCCCTTGAGGGCCACTCTTCATCACCAACGTTGGTGTTGGCGGAGCTGTCCGGGGGAATAGTTCTTCCCCTCTTGGACCCTTCGGCCTCCCCTGTTGGGGAGGCCTTCCTCTTTCTCTCTCCCTCCTCTGGGAGAGAGTCTTCTTCCTCCTCCTCATCTTCGGGGGAGGAATCCGCCTCGGAGTCGTCGGACACCTGAAAACGGGAACTCTTTCAAGTACCCGTGGCAACCTTCTTGGCCTTCTTCTGCGGCACCACGTGCGGTGCCGGAACCAGCAACCCCACTAGACGGGCGTCCACTCGGTCTTCTGGCATGGGAGCCGGGCAGATGAGCTGCTCGGCCTTCTTCATCCATTCCTGTCAAGGGAAAAGGGAGATCAAAACCCGCTTAGGGTTGAACTATTAACAACAAGTGTTCCGTAAAGGGGGTAGAATCACTTACCTCGTCAGCTGGACGCTGCGAGTGGAATCCGCGATCTTCCGTCGCGGACGCGGGGGCTTTGGCGCCCTTAAACAGCACCCTCCAGGCGCCTTCGTACGTCGTGTTGAAGAGCCCGCTCAATGCCTGGTGCTATTCCGGATCAAACTCCCACAGATTGAATGCTCGCTCTTGGCATGAGAGAATCCGGCGGACGAGCATGACTTGGACCATGTTAACCAGCCTGAGCTTCTTGTTCACCAGCTTCTGGATATAGGCTTGGAGTCCCGTCAGCTCCTTCGAATTACCCCACAGCAAGCCCTTCTCTTTCCAGGAGGTGAGCTGCGTAGTGATACCAGATCTGAACTCGGGGGCCATCGCCCACGTAGGGTCGCGCGGCTCGGTGATATAGAACCACCCCGACTGCCACCCCTTGACGGATTCCGCGAAGGCCCCTTCGAACCAAAGGACGTTCGGCATCGTGCCCAACATGGCGCCTCCGCACTCCGCTTGAGTGCCCTTCACTACCTTCGGCTTGACATTGAAGGTCTTGAGCCACAAGCCGAAGTGGGGCTGGATGCAGAGGAAGGCCTCGCACACGACGATAAACGCCGAGATGTTGAGGATGAAGTTCGGCGCCAGATCATGGAAATCCAGGCCGTAGTAGAACATGAGCCCCCGGACGAAGGGGTGAAGTGGGAAGCCCAGTCCGCGGAGGAAGTGGGGGAGGAAAACGACCCTCTCATGGGGCCTGGGGGTGGGGACGAGCTGCCCCTCGTCGGGCAGCCAGTGGGCGACGTCGCCGGAAAGGTATCCGGCGCTGCGCAGCTTTGTGATGTGCTCCTCCTTAACGGTGGAGGCCAACCATTTACCTCCCGCTCCGGACATGGTCGGAGAAGATCGAGGCGAGATGCGTGAACTTGGGCGCTGGAGCTCGAGTGCGCGGAGATGGATAAGCAAAGGAGGAAGAAGGCGTAGGTGAAAAGGTGAATCCTTATCCCTTATATATAGGCAGACGAAGACTATGCGTCCCCACTGGCCCGGTAAAACTCGCTTATCTCCCAAGCGCCACCATCAATGGCGCGGTTGGGTTACCCGCGTCCGTATTGATGAGAATCCCGGAATAAGGGGAACACGATCTCTGCTTCGACAAGATGTGCAAGGGAAACCGCTTTGCTAAACGCGCTGAGGTGGTATAATAAAAAAACGATTCAAGTAAAGGCTTGGTAGTGGTGTGACGTCATGCCGCAAAATACGTCAGCAGATTGAATTTGTATATATATTATTCTCTCTACGGTGGAACGTGGAATTTATTTTGCAGAGCCGGACACTATCCTGGTGTTCACAATCTTCTCTGGATTATTCAAAGGAGGAACCCGCCTTGCAATGCTGAACATTATGCGCGCCGGACTCATCGTCATTGAAGCCAGGTTCAGGGGGTACTGAGGGAGTCCTGGACTAGGGGGTGTCCGGACAGCCGGACTATCATCGTCCGCCGGACTCCAAGACTACGAAGATACAAGATTGAAGACTCCGTCCCGTGTCCGGATGGGACATTCCTTGGCGTGGAAGGCTAGCTTGGCGACACGGATATGTAGATCTCCTACCATTGTGACCGACTCTGTGTAACCCTAGCCCTCTCCGATGTCTATATAAACATGATGGCTTTTAGTCCATAGGACATAACCTCCATTACAACAATCATACCATAGGCTAGCTTCTAGGGTTTAGCCTCCTTGATCTCGTGGTAGATCCACTCTTGTAATACACATCATCAATATTAATCAAGCAGGACGTAGGGTTTTACCTCCATCAAGAGGGCCCGAACCTGGGTAAAATATTGTGTCCCTTGTCTCCTGTTACCATCCGCCTAGACGCACAGTTCAGGACCCCCTACCCGAGATCCGCCGGTTTTGACACCGACAGCCTCCGATTAGTAGGTTAGTCCCAAAAATGATATAGAGGTGTAAAGTAAAGCCCATAAACATCCAAAATGGGTAATATAATAGCATGGAACAATCAAAAATTATAGATACGTTGGAGACGTATGACTTACAAAGCCTCATGTGATGCTCCTACATCATCAAGTGAGGAACAAGCCTTCAATGAAGAATCGAGCTTAATGGTGAAGAATTTCAACAAGTTCTACAAGAGTAGAAGCAAGGAAAGGAGTTCGAAGTCAAGGTCCTACAATGACAAAATATGTTCTAGTCGTGAGCGAAATTGCTACAATTGTGGAAGACCCGGATACTACTCCAATGAGTGTTCGGCTCCCTACAAAAGAAGTGAAGATTAACCTAAAAGGAGAAGCAAAAGGGAAGAATCACCTCCAAGAGAGAGAAGGAGTAGAGATGATCACTATGAATGAAGAACCTCTCGCAGAAGCAAGGATTTGGAAAGGAAGGACACGTCATCAAGGAGCTATACAAAACGAAGACAAAAATCTGATGTTGGTGAATGGGTATCCTGTTCCGACTCCAACCACCACCCCGAGAGAAGTTATCACTCCGACTCCATATACTCAAGATGAAGGTGTTGCCGGTCTAGCACTTGTGTCAACCAACTCCTATGACATATTTGAGTCACCAAATGAAGGAATTGGAAGATGCTTCATGGCTAAAGGCCCCAAGGTATCACACCTCGAGTATGTTGATTTCAATAGTGATGAAGATGACTTGCTAGGTGATGATGATTTACTTGTTGACAACTCTATTGATGAATGCTATGATGAAATTGCTACTAACCATGCTAATCAAGATGAAACGAATGACAATGATAAGAAGGAGATTAAGCGTCTAACTAAAGAACTAAACACTTTTAAGTTAGCACATGAAACTACTTTAGAAGATCATCGAGAACTTTTAAAAACTCATGAGAAGCTATGCTTCGAGAAGCTCAACCTTGAGCAAGAACATGAGTTCTTAAAATCCATCAATGATGATCTTCGGAAGAAAAGTTCTTCTTACATTGCCAAGCGTTTACTCTTGTCTACTTACATGCCACAAGTAAAATCTAGCAACAAGAGTAAGAAAGATTATTCTTCTAGTAGTAAAAATAATCATGCTAAATCCAATATTGTTGCTTCTACTAGTTCTCTTGATTGCACTAATGATTCTCTTAGCCAAGTTACACTTGAGCAAGAAAATAGCTTATTGAAGGGAATTGTAGAGAAAGGTGTTTACAAGAGTCTTGACAGAAGTAAACAATTTGAGAAATTGTACGCAAGCAAGGAAGGCACCGGAAGAATCAAGGTGTTGGTTTTGAACGAAAGTTCAATGCCAATACAGTCGAGTGGGAAGAAGATCAATACCCCAAGACGAAGTTTGTTCCTCAACAAGAGAAGTATGATCCTACTTCCTCCAAGGGGACACAAGATCAAGATGATCTTCCACCACAAGACCACAAGCTAAAAGGCAAGGACAAGCTTCAAGAGGAGAGTGATGCATTTGAAGAAGGTCCAAAGGCCTTGGTCAAGTGGGTTCCCAAGTCTACATCAAGTTCTACTTCATCAAGTACATCTACAACCCCAAGGATTCCCATCAAGATGTGTGGATCCTAAAGAAGAAGAACTAAAGAGTTCTTGAGGGTGACTCTGCCAACATTCTTCACTCATATTCATTTTGGCAAGGACAAGTGCAAACAATTTCCACTTCTTACATTAGTTCAAGGAGTCACAAACCCTCTTGTTGGTAAGACAAGGGACAAGGTAATCTAATGCTTTCGTGGACATCATCTTGTGTGTGCTTCACTCTATGTCTATGGATATCCTTGTTTGTTCCTTGTGGGACTAACCCATGTAAGTATTGAAAGTGCAACTCACTCCAATGGATTGCTCCAAATGATCTACATCCACAATGACCATTCACATCTTCAACACCTACATGAAGTCATCATTGCCAAAACTCAAGGGTAGTTCATCCCTCTTTGGGGGGATATCACATCTAGGGGGAGCTTTACTCTAAGAATTTGGCTAAAGCAACTCCAATGGTGTGAGCACAACAATGCTTTATGTAAAAGTGGTAACCCCACTTGTGCTTAAACGATGAGTATGACCTATGATCAAATGTTCTCATTTGACTCCTAAGTCAATATACTCATATATAGATGACCTAGTCATCGCCAATTGCTTGATAGATGCTAGAGTGATTGTGCATGCTTTGCCACATATTTCATTTGCCATTTTTTGCGTGAGCATGTTGATTGCATATGTTTCTCAATTGAGGACATCTATTTGTTTCTTTGATTGTTTGGCTCTTTTTCTTTTGCCAAATGGATGGACAATAATGCCTAAGAACTCTCTCTAGATATTTATGCTTTTCTCGTCTCAAACTCTATTCATGCTACATCACAAAGTTAGATCAAGTCAAATTCGAACCCTCTGGGTGAGGAGCATTCGGAGTCACCGTTTTGTCATAGACTTAAACTTCCAAAACCTCTCTATGCATTTCGGTCTGACCGATTCATTCCTTTCGGTCAAACTAATTTCATTGAGTTGATCTAGTTTTTCAATCTCGGTGCAACCGATTTGAACAATTCAGTCACACCGAGTTGCAGTAGCCGCTTGCGATTCTGCATCTCGGTGCCACCGAGTTGTTCCACTCGGTCACACCGACAGGGTTGGGATATATATACCCACGGGCCAAATATTGGAAATTCCTCCGAAAACCCTTCGCCGGTGCATATCCTGCTCTGCTGACTCAGGTATCCGGATCGTATCCTCATCGCCAGTGACCTCCCGCCGCTGGTCTCCATCACCGTCAACAGAAACCTCCACCGTCGTTGCCGCCGTAGCAAGCTCATCGCCAAATTAGGGTATGAGTTCGATCCTTTGTGTTTTCTCAATCCGATTCCTAGCATAGAAACAATAACATGGTTCTTGACAAGTTTGAGATCATCCTACCTAGCGAAAACATCCTTTAGTTTAGATTTGATTCGAAAATTTAGGGTTAGGTTTCCGCAGAACTCATCTCGGACCGACCGAGTTGTAGAAATCGGTCTCAGCGATTTGGCTGAGGCCATTGCACTTGTGATTTCCAGTCTGACCAAAACTTACAAATCGGTGTGACCGAGTTCAAAACTTTATGAAACCCTAGCAATATCATTGTCACCGAAGTGTGCCTCGGTCTGACCGAGATCACTAGTTTAGACACAGATTGTTGCTTCGGTGTCACTGAGTTTACAAATCAGTAGCTCCGAAATGCTTTCTGTAGAAAACTAAAACTAAATTTTTGACTCTATTGTTATGCAAAAACTCTGCACTTTGTGATGCTCATCCATTCTACCTCATCTATAGCTATTCATAGGGTCAGCTTGCAGTGTCATCCATGTCAGATCAGAATGATAGCTAGAACAAGTCCGAGGAACAAGTCAACATGAGTGAGGGCACTAGTCCCTCTGACAGCTATGATGAGGTGAGCAGAAGCACTCCCAGCAACCTGCCTAAGGCAACAACATGGTAGAGGAAAAAGAAAACCTCAGAAACAGAGGATGAGGACTTTGAAGTTGAGGAGGTGACCTCAAAAAAGAAAGTGCTCAAGAAGGAATATTGTGCTGCTACCTCCATCAAGCCTGGCATGAAGAAGAAAGCTCCTGCTAGAAGAGTGCCAATATCCAAAGCTAGACACAAGAAACTATGGATTTTACTCTTGAGACAAGAGAAGATGCTGATGGAAAGAAAAGAAAGGAAAGGGTTAGGAAAACCATTGCCAGAGTGACTGGAAAGCCATCTATGGTGAGAGATTTTGCAGAAGAGGAGGAGGAAGTGAAAGATGCACCTCCTGCCAAGTCTCAGAAGCTGATAGGGGATGCCATCAAGTCTGGGGTTGCTTCTTCAAAGCCTAAGACTGCCCCGAAAGCTCCAGCTCAAGCTTCCAAGTCTGCACCAAAGTGAAGCACCAGAAACATTCTTCTGCAGAAAAGAACAAGGCCCCAGTGCCTGAGATTGAAGAAGAAGAAGAGGAAGACCAAGTGCTCGGGAAATTGAATCCAAAGATACCTGATCATGATGACAATCATCCAGTGGCTGAGAATATGAAGGATAGAAAGGATGCAGGTCTCAAATTGTGGAGACAAGCAGATACCTATGCTGTGAGGAGAAGAACTGTTGTGGACTACAGATTTCACACTAAGGAACAACAGGACTTCTATGAGACTGTGCTCCCAGATAAGAAGCCCATTGTGTGTGACATGCAGTGGGTAGAATGGAAATACATTTATGCCAATGAAGATCATTTTCCTGGAGTGCATGAGGGCTTCAAACTCAATGGAGTTGACACTTTTGTGGGTCAGAAATTGACCAAGTGGAATGAAGAGCTTATCATGCAGTTGTATTCAACAGCTCACTTCTACCCAAATGGCAAGATTGTTTGGATGTCTGAAGGTACTAGGTACCAGTCTTCTGTTGTTGAGTGGGACAAGCTCATTAATGCTCCTGAAGAAGCTGAGGAAGATATTGATGTCTATGCTTAGCGCAAGAAGGACCACCACTCCATGGCCAACATGTACAAGGAGATACCTGACAAGGCCTTGGAGATACATACACTAGGCTCAGTATACTATCTGATGTTAGGACTGGCCACCATGAATACCATTTTGAGGCACACCTTGTTACCCAAATAAGGAGATCACATAATGATCAGAAGCCATTCCATCAACTTGCTTCAGCTATTTGAATTGCCCAGAAGTTTAAAGTGATGAGTTTGATTGTTGAGACCATCAAGAGAATAGCAGCATACCATAAAAGATCATGTGGGTATGCTCCACACATCTAGACGCTGATTATCTCCAAGATGAGCAAAGGTGTGTATTTGTTGGACAAAGAGTACCTTCCCTTGAGGCCTGAGTTTGAGGACAACACAGTTGTCATGAATGCTGAAGATCCCACATCAGTAGAGGCTCAAGAGAAGAGAGAGAAAGCAAAAGCTGAGAAGGCAACCAAGATGCCAAGTGCTGAATAGGCTTCACAAGTTTACCTCAAGTCAAAGCAAGATCAACTTGGATATCCTATTCACGCCACTTTGAGGATTGGGAAAGCATAGGCCACCCTCACTAAGAATCAAGAGAGCCTGGAGAGGATCATTGAAACAAAGTTCTATGATCTTGACTTGAAGGTGATAGAAATGCAAAAAGCTATTGAGCAGCTCCAAGAAGAAGCTCAAGAGAGGAAAGGGAAAGCTACCACAAATGCTTTTTCAGAGAGTGCCTAGGGCACAGAGATCTGCAGCAGTGCCTGTGACAGACATAAGAGCTACTGCGTCAGCACCTGCAGCCACAGCTTCAGTTGCCCCTCTGGTTGCAACTCCACCAGCTCCAACAACTTCAACAGATGAATTCGTCCTTGGTGTCCTGTCAACACCGCCTCCCGAAGATGAAGCATAGAGAGCCGCATAGCACTATGCATTTTCAAGCTTTTTGGTAACTTGTTTCCAAAGGGGGAGAAAGTGTATAGATCATACACTACTAGGAAAAGGGCCATAGATGGGATGGACACTAATGGCGCACCTGTCAGGTGGTGCGCCATTAGTATATACTAATGGCGCACCAACCACAAGATGCGCCACTAGTAACAATTTTTTTTTAATTTTTCCAAACATTCTAATGGCGCACCGTGGCATGGTGCGCCATTACTAGTGTAACTAGTAATGGCCCACCATGCCACGGTGCGCCATTAGAATATATACTTTTTTTATTCTTTTGCAAAACTTCTAATGGCGCACCAGAAGCAGGTGCGCCATTAGTAACCAGGGTCGACCCCCCGCTCCACCGGCCGCCGCCGCCAACCCCACGCACCCTCCCCCACTCCACCGCCGTCGACGTCCCACCGCACCCTACCCCGCTCCACCGGCCGCCACCGCCGACCCCCGGCCCGCACCCTCCCCCACTCCAGCGCCGCCGCCGACCCCCCGCACCCTCCCCCACTCCATCGCCGCCGACGTCCCACCGCACCCTCCCCCGCTCCACCGGTCGTCGCCGCCGACCCACCGCCTGCACCCTCCCCCAATCCACTGCCGCCGCCGACCTCCCGCACCCTCCCCCACTCCACCGCCGCCGACGTCCCACCGCACCCTCCCCCGCTCCACCGGCCGCCGCCGCCGACCCCCGGCCCGCACCCTCCCCCACTACACCGCCGCCGACGACCACCCGCACCCTCCCCCACTCCACCGCCCCTGACGTCCCACGGCACCCTCCCCCGCTCCATCGGCCGCCGCCGCCGACCCCCGGCCCGCACCCTCCCCCACTCCACCGCCGCTAACGACCACCCGCACCCTCCCCGGCCCGCTCCACCGTCACAAATGAATGCAACTAAAATTGCTAAAAAACAAATTTGATTATATTTTCAAATAACAAATTTGATGATATTTTGAAAGAATAAATTTGATGATATTTTTTCATATTCATAAAAATTTTCAAATAACAAATTTGTTGATATTTTTAAAAATTATTACTATTTTTATAAAAAAATATTACTGTTATGATTTAAACAAGTTTGAACATATTTAAACACAAATAAATATCAAAAAGCATTTTAAATGGATAAATACAAAAATGGGAAGCCTGGGAGTCGAACCCAGGACCTCCTGATGTGTGTTCTGCGTGCTGACCAGTCGGGCTAGTGGGCTTGTTCTGATGGAGTGGGGGTTATGTGTAATATAACCTGACCTGTCGGGCTAGTAAATTCTAATGGCGCACCGGGGCGGGATGCGCCATTAGAATGGTTGTACTTATGGCGCACTAGGGGTGCGGTGCGCCATTAGATCCCTCCCCCCAGTTCACCTGTTCCCCTCGCACTGTTCCCTCCCTCCCTCCCTCGCCAGATCCACTCGACCCAACCGTACGCCGCCGCTATGGTCTTGTGCTGCCTCGACGCCGCCGCACCGACCGCCGCGGGACTCCACCCCCGCCGCCCCCGCGCCCCCCGAACGGGATCGGCCAAGCGCGCGCCGCCCGCTCCTCTCCTCTCCTCCTCCCTCCGACGAGTGAGGGCCTCCTCCGGCCCCTGCAACAGCCGGCGAGCGTGGCCCCGATGCGCCCACCCCGCCTGCCCCTGTCGTCCTCTGCCACCAACCCCTGCTCTCCTTCAACCACGGCGAGCAAGGACCCGGACGAGATCGGACCCCGACCCCGACCCCTTTGCCGACCCCGACCCCGACCCCTCCGGCGACCAGGTACCTCTCCTCCTTCCTCCTTCCCCCTCTCTCCACCATTCCCCATTCCTTCCAACCGATGCTCCAAACTGAATGTATTGGCAGTGTGTTAACTGAATTTTCGCACTGCATTTTTGTAACTAGGGTTTATCTTGGGTAGGACCAGGAGATGTCTAGGGACAATATTTTGGCCATATGGTTAACACACTGAATTTTTGTTTTTGTCTTCTGAGATAGCTAACGGTTCATTCCAGTCTTTTGAGATAGCTAACAAAAAGAAGAATACAACAGTGAAGCAAAACCTAGTTACACCAAAACTATACTTGAGTAGTATTTCTTAATGATACAAGTTGATGAATAATGTAGCAACGTGAGTGTATGATGTATTGCCATCCATTCACTGAATTTTTTTTGACAGTGTGTTAACTGAATTTTTTCGACAGTGTGCTAACTGAATTTTTTTGACAGTGTGTTAACTGGATTTTTTTGACAGTGTGTTAATTGGCCACTTATCTTCATTTCAAAGCTCAAGTTGTAGCCCTTTAGATTGACAGCTGGACAGAAGGTATCTTCTACTACATTTGGAGTATGGTTCTGGCTCACACTGTAGTTGTAATTCTACTATAAATTTGCACTATAAATCTATTGAAATGATACTGTTAATACACTGCAATTACATGTCTACTGTATTTACCTCCTCTTCTATACCTTGTACTAGAAGTCAGCAAAAGAATATCAGTTCTACTTTGCCCCCTAGTAGATCTGGTAGAGTAAGAAACTCCCCTTATAATGATGCTTTTCTCTAGAAAAAATGATCCTGGATTTTTTTATGGTATTCTTTGTGGTATTAAGATGGAAACCCGGGATACTATTTCTGTTAGGAGATGGTGTTATATTAAGATGCATATATTGTTATGTTATGCAAATTGTATCATCTTGCCACTTAAGTCAGCCTCCCCTTTAAGCAGAAAATTCAGTTAGGAGCTACTGTTAGGAGCTACTGTCAAAAACTTGAGCTACTGTCAAAAAATTCAGTTATGGCATCTAGGATTATGTCAGATTTGTTTTGTAACTAGAAGACCAAAGTGTTAGGGATTCTGTCCAAACTGTAGTTTTCAGTATTCTGTCCAAACTGAAAACTGTTAAAAAGCATGATGTTTCTTGGATTTCTGTAATGATGATGATGATGGAACACATGGTCTTGGATTTCTGTAATGATGATGAAACATTATAAAGCATTGTACTCCAGTGTGTATGAAGGATACAAAAAATTTAGCAACTTCTCTGATTTTATAAAGTTGTCCTTATACGGGTGAAACTTCACTTGTTTTTAGGCTAGTGCAGGGTGTTGCTTTATTGTGATGCCTCTGAATTACTTGTGATCACATTGAGAAAGACTTGCAAAGATGATGATCATCTTTTACAGAAAACAATTTCTGTAAACACGTCAGTAACTTTGCTCGTTTGCTGTGTTTTGTCTCCGACCATTGTGTCGTGACGAATTTGCAGGTACCCCAAGAGGCCCTTGAGTTTGCCGGAATGTCGATTAACTTCCGTTCCGGCAAATTCGGGTACTCCATATGTCCTATTTTCAGCAAAGGTCATGCTGAAATTTTCCGTGAATTTTAGCATGACCTTGCTAAAAATCGGACATATGGGGTACTTGCTACTAATGCATGGGTCGGGGTATCTTAGTACTTAGTTCATTAGGATCAACTGCCCCTTTATTCTTGCTGCATTAAACCATAGGTGGCAATAGAGCCAAGTGATTTGTGCCAAGTGATTAGGCCCAACCTAGGTTTCACGGCCATAAGTGTTTTTTTCATTTCTGCACCAGCATCATAATAATCACAACAAGTGTTCTGCACCAGCATCATAACAATCACATAACTACATAACAAAGCAAACTTGTTCATCATTACAAAAGCAAACTTGTTCAACATAACAAAAGCAAACTTGTTCAACCACATAACTACAAACTGAGACACATAATACCACAAACAACTCAATATCCCCAGTAGTAGGGGTCATCCCAATGATCCTCCGCCTCTTGCCATTGCTTCAAACCTTCTTTGATGGTTTCGATTTTCTTCCATGCCTCGTAGGTGACGTACGCATCTTGGGCGGCGTACTCGATGAGGTTGTTTGGCAGTGGGCTGTCCCCCCATAGTTTGTGGTCCAATTTCTTGCTGATCTTCTAATTCATTTCCTTGTAGGATGGGTGGATGAGGCTGGCTACAAACTCAGCCAAAGACTGCCACTTCTTTCCATTGTTTGGAACTCTCCATTTGCGCTGCATGTCGACAAACTTGTCGGGGTTGATCTCCAAACCAGACAACTTCAGCTTCTCCTTGTCACCTCCAATGGAGAAGCCAACAAAGGTGTATAGCTTCTTCTCCTGCAGGAGCGGGCGGAGTTCCTTGGGCCTGCATCAAATTAATCTGGTGCATCAAATTCATCTACTTCAAAAACTTCAGAAACTACTAATTAGACAGAAACTTCAGAACTTCGGAACTAGTATTACATCTACTTCAGAACTTCAGAACTTCAGAACTATTACATCTACTTCAGAAACTTCAGAAACTACTAATTAAACAGAAACTTCAGAACTTCAGAAACTTCAGAACTTCAGAACTAGTATTGCATCTACTTCAGAACTTCAGAACTATTGCATCTACTTCAGAAACTACTAATTAGATAGAAACTTCAGAACTGGATGTTTTTACCATTTGGTTGCCGCGGTGATGTGGTATACCAGGACGAGATCCTCCACGCATAACTGCAGAACTGTAGCCATTTGCGGAGGTTCATCTTCCCTCGTATACTCGACATCAACGCTGATCGACCAAGAAAGCATGCCGCCGAGCCTCCTCCTGATCTCGCGGATCCTCTTGTCGGCTTCCTCTGGATTGCTGGTGCGTACGACATCCAACGGCTCCTTCAGATGGATATCAACCTTGAGCGGCACGGTGTAGTCCTGCTTCTGCCCGGGGACCGGAACATTGTCGTCGACCACCAGCGGCTCCTTGCCAGACGCCTCACCACGGTGATGCTTGGCAGACGGAGGGGCGTTGCTCCATGATGCCTCCGCCATTCTCTTGGCAGACGGAGGGGAGTTGCTCCACGATTCCTCCGCCATTTCCCTCCTGGCCAGTGATGGTGGAGGTAGAGGGGGGTAGAGGGACGAAGATGGAGCGGCAATGGAATGAGGAGGGAGGCAGAGGGAGGAAGATGGAGCGGCAATGGACTGGAAGAAAACCCCCTCTGCGTCGTGGGGAGTTGCCAGTGGAGGGGAGACATGGGGAGTTGCCAGTGGAGGGGAGACGTGGGGAGTTGCCTCGAAAACTCAAATGTCCTGCCCTTTGGCCCTCGAAAACTCTGGAGGGGAGACGTGGGCCCTTTGGTTTCTCATGTTTCTGAAACAAAACAAAAAAACAATAGCCATATTTTGCTTTAAAATTAATGATCACTCCAACCATATTAAGAGATCAATCTTCAAGCATTAAAACAGCACCAAAATAGTCACTGCAGCCATCCAAAATGGCACCAAAACAGCACCAAAACAACATCAGCCAAAACAGCAAAAAATGCCACCAAAATGGCACCAAAGTATCAGCCAAAATGGCACCAAAGTTTTAATGCATTGTATCTTCACCATCAGCCAAAATGGCACCAAAATGGCACCAGATTTTGCATTGTATCTTCACCATCTGCCTCTTCATCACCAAAGTCTCATGCATTTTGCTACCTGGAGAGAATTGTAGTAGAAAAACTACATCAGGATCACATCAACAAAAACTACAGAGAAGGTTGATCACCAATCAAAACAAGGAACATGCAGTAATAGTATAACCTTCATGTCCATTCGCTACTCGTCGTCGTCGATACGAAAACAAGCCACTCTATGCCCACTCCTGTTTTCCTCATCATCACTACAACCATAAGTGTTTTTTCATTTCTGCACCAGCATCATAACAATCACAACAAGTGTTCTGCACCAGCATCATAACAATCACATAACTACATAACAAAAGATTCATTGGTGTCCCCGATTCCTAGCTTCATGGCCAGCAACTCGCACAATGCGCAGGCGGCGCCATTGGTGTCTCCGGCGGCACCATTGATGTTATCGGTGGTGGCGGTATTGGTGTCTGCGACGCCGACACGGGCATTGGAGCTTAATGCACCCGGGTGTACGCCGGCCGGCACCTCGCCAGCAAGCGGCCCCTTTGTCAGTTGCACGCCCGCCATTGGCGGTGCCTCGACATTAGCCGAGCTCGACGCCATCATCACGGTAAATAATTAAGCCTCTCGACCGAGGACTTCATCTACTTTTGCCTTTGATTGGGCATCCCCGACGCCCTAAATGTTTTCGCAGGGCGCCGCCGACGTTCCGTGCACTCTCCTGCACTTCGTGAATGATGAGTTGGTCGATGTCGCCAAGGGCAATATCGTTCAACCGGGCAACCCCGTGTTCCACAGTAAACCGATGCCACCCACCATTTATAGGGTTCAACTGGTTCGGGTGCTGCCAGGCTGCGACGAGTTGTTACCTCCGATTCAACCCGCCGGGGCCAACGAAGAAGATCTGATGACCCTCAGCACCTGCCTAAGTTGGCCCTTGCTTTGGCCGAAGAGCCAGATTCGTTTGGGGCGGGGGACACCACCCCACAGACAAGACCGCCAGTCATGCCAGCGCTGCGCCATGGCAAGAACGCCGCAACGCTACCGAACATGCCGGACATCCCTATGGCATAGGATCCGGACATGCATATGGCACAGGATCCGGACGACGACGACAACGACGACGGTACATTTACCAATATCGATAAGTACTTTGCCGAACATGGGTACGGTAACGAGTTCGGCGGGCCTCCTTCTCAAGAACCCAACCAAGACGACCGCGATCTAGCTGGTACGGCGGAGAAATCCAATTGCAACAGGCGTCGTCTGGCGTTCAGTTCTCAGGAGATGCCTCCAGCTCCCGCCTTCACCGAGCCTCAGACAGCTGAGGTGCGAAATATTATCAGCCCCAACACGCTCAAGAAGGCGGTCTGTGAGCAGAACTCGGTCCCATTACAGCAGATCAAGAAGAAAGGACGGAAATGAAAGACTGCCAAGGGCGCTGGTGCGAGCCAGCCGGCACCGAGTATGATCCGTGCTCAGGACGGGCCACCTTCACCTCAAGATATCTCGAGGAGGGTGCATGTGACGGGTAGGGCGATGCTCTGGTCCCATGAGATGAGTCGAAAATAGTGATGCTATTTGTAGTTCTGAAACATCGATTAGCTCATGTTGTAATTAAACTTTAATGAACTTGTATGTCTCTTTGGTTTGGACAGTTGTTCAACTTAGATGTAATAGATGCTATTTATTAGTAGGACCATGAATCCTGCTATTAATGTCTTGCTTTTCTCTTCCAATCCTTTTCTTGCATACTTATATATTGCTTATGTATTATCTGTTGTCTGGCTTGTGCATAGAGATGCCGTCGGATGTCGTGTACAAGGGTAAGGTTTCCGGGGTCTACGACGACTGGGAGGAGTGTCGGAGACAGGTTCACCGTTTCAGCGGTAACAGTTACAAAGGGTACATTACTAGGGCGGAGGCGGAATCTAGATACGCCCGCTATCTAGTAGGAGAGAGGAGGGAGCGTTGGAGGAACCGAGTGAAGACCAGTTTCATCACGATGATTCTCATCGTGATGACCGCAGCTCTCTTCTATGTGATGGTAGTTTAGATGATCGATATCGACTTGTAATGTGACGACAAACTCGCTACTCGCGGTCTCCGAGACTTGTAATGTTCTATCTTCGTTCGGTCTTTTGCATTCGGATACTAATATGATGAATTGTATTTGGAGACTTACCTTCTATTGTATTCGATGAATCTGCTGTTGTTGTGTGGTGCTGTCTATATTCTGTCAAATAATATATTTTGTAACCTGTGAAAAAATTAGAAAAAAAACAAAAAAAACTAATATTAATACTAATGGCGCACCACACAAGGCACTAATGGTGCATATGGGTACATATGGCCCCCTGGGAGGAATTCTAATGGCGTACCGTAGGCAATTCTAATGGCGCACTGCTTGGTGCACCATTAGAACACCAGATACTAATGGTGCACCAGTTGTGCGCCATTAGAATTTAATTCTAATGGCGTGATGCTAGTGGCGCACTAGTAGTGCGCCATTAGTAGGCAAAACTGGTGCGCCACTAGCATGCCTTTTCCTAGTAGTGATAGGCTGAGAGAGAGAGAGGGAGGGAGAGAGAGATTTGCTTCTTTTTGGCTCTTTTTGCTACTTATTTGCTGGCTTGCTTGGATGATACTTTATGGCTATGTGTGTGAGATACTTGTATGGTCATGTGTTTGATCATATCATACATAATATTTGTTCTTGGATGATGATATTCTCTATCTCTTATGTATGAAGATTCACACTTTGCCTTGGTGATGAGTGCATGTTCCATACTTCATCATTTTGGGTGCTCCACCAAGATGTATGTGACATGGAAGAGTAAGCCATGATCATAATTGTTTGTGCATTTGCATTCAAAAGAAAATTTTAAATAATGCACAAATTTAGGGGGAGCTCTTTCTTATCACATACTTACTAGAGCGACGATGTATTTCTTTCTTATTATCATTTGTCGAAGATTTGATCTATATGTTGTCATCAGTTACCAAAAAGGGGGAGATTGAAAGTGCAACTAATCCCTGGGTGGTTTTGGTAATTCTTAACAACATATATCTCATTGAATTAATACTCTTGCAAGATGATCATTTCAGAAAGTTCAATGATTGGCATGGCATGGACTATAGATGTGGGCCCCTTAAAATGCTAAGGACACATATTGACAAAAAGCTCAAGACTCTACATTTTCATTTAAGTGATCCAAGATCACATTGAGTCCATAGGAAATCCAATACTATTAAAAGGGGATGAGGTGTTGCTTAATGGCTTACACGCTCAAAATGGTTAGTGATATGCTCCAAAAAAACCTCAACCACTTTCTCATATCCACACATGTTCAAAACCTAAAGTCAAACTCAGCCCCACCGATTTGATTTATCCGGCGCCACCGAGTTCATTTGACATAGCCACTGCCACAAACCCTAATCACTTTGGTCTCAGCGATAGGGATCTCGGCCGAGATGGGATTGCAAACTCTCGGTTTCCCTTTGTAACGTTTCGGTCTCACCGAAATGAGCGATCGGTCCCACCGAGTTCGCAATGCAAACTTGATGTATCCTTTTCGTAACATTTCGGTCTCACCGAAATGAGCGATTGGTCCCACCGAGTTTGCCTGACCAACTCTCTGTTTGCCTATTACTGAAATCGGTCCCACCGAGATCAAGTTATGCCCCGACCCTAGCACATCGGTCCCACTGAGTTGATCATGTCGGTCTCACCGAAAAGCCTAACGCTCACATTTTGAACCAAATCGGTCTGACTGAGTTTCACCATTCGGTCTCGCTGAGTTTGGGAATCTGTGTGTAAGTGTTAGATTTTGTGTGGAGGCTATATATACCCCTCCACCCACTCTTAATTCAGGGAGAGAGCCATCAGAACATGCCTACACTTCCAGCATTCATTTTCGAGAGAGAACCACCTACTCATGTGTTGAGGCAGAGACATTCCAATCCAACCACAAGAATCTCGATCTCTAGCCTTCCCCAAGTTGATTTCCACTCAAATCATCTTTCCACCATAGCCAAATGTGTGCGGGAGAGACTTGAGTGTTGGGGAGACTATCATTTGAAGCACAAGAGCAGAGAGTTCATCATCAACACACCATCTATTACCTTTTGGAGAGTGGTGTCTCCTAGATTGGTTAGGTGTCACTTGGGAGGCTCTGTCAAGATTGTGGAGTTGAACCAAGGAGTTTGTAAGGGCAAGGAGATCGCCTACTTCATGAAGATCTACCCAAGTGAGGCAATTCCTTCGTGGGCGATGGCCATGGTGGGATAGACAAGGTTGCTTCTTCATGGACCCTTCATGGGTGGAGCCCTCTGTGGATTCGCGCAGCCGTTACCCTTCGTGGATTGAAGTCTCCATCAACGTGGATGTACGATAGCACCACCTAACAAAACCACGCCAAAAATCTCCATGTCTATATTGCGGTTGCTCCCTCCAAACTCCTCCCCTTTACCTTCATATGCAATGATTTACATTCCCTTGCTATACTGTTAGATTTGCATGTGTACGTTGATTGCTTGACTAGTGCTAAGTTGCTAAAATCTGCCAAGACTTAAAATTGGGAAAAGGCTAGATTTTTATTTGCTCAAGTAGTCTAATCACCCCCTCTACACATACTTTCAATCCTACACGCGTGCATCACCCTCGAGCGGCGCCGCGACGACCGCTGCCAGGCCGATGGGCGCGATGGCCCCGACGTTGACGAGCCTGCGCTCGGGGTTGGCGGGTGCCTACCTTTCGGGGTTGGGTGCCCTGGCTTCACTTGTGAGCTGCGGTAAGTCCGTTGGCCGTCCGTTCGCACGTTCAAGCTAGAGATACCCTAGAAGTACGACGAGAGACCGAACCCAGCAAAGTGTCTGAGCATCTACACCATCGCTGTTCAGGCTACCAGGGGAAGAGATGAGAAGGTTTTTGCCAACTACTTCCCTTTGGCCCTCAAGTCCAATGCGAGGTCTTGGCTGATGCACCTGCTGGAGAACTCCATTTCGTCATGGGCCTACCTGTGCCACAAGTTCATTGGCGCTTTCACTGGCGGCCATCAAGATCCAGGCCGACCCAGCGACTTGTGGCTTCTCCAACAGAAGGAAGGAGACACTCTCCGTAAGTATTGACAGAGGTTCAGCAAAGTCCATAGGAAAATCCCAAATATCCATCTGGCAGCTGTGATAGCTTTCCAAGAAGAACGTGTGGTTGCCCAAGACTGTGAAGGAGCTCTACACCTTGGTGGATAAGTGTGCTCGGATAGAGGAGGGAAGGAAGTTGCCCGGAGAGGAAGATTGTACCAATATAGATTCAGAGGATGATGTTGAATCAACCAGTCAGAAGAAGAGCAAGAAGCATAGTAAGAAGCAGAAGGATAAGACAGTGATGACCGCAGAAGGATCAGGTACACCTAGTACCGGCAAGAAGGCCAAAGTTGAGGTCCCTGGTAAAGAAGTTACCATGTGCGCTGACTGCAGGGAGGCCGCGGCTGTCAAGAAGGCTGGCAAAGGTGATGGGCCGTATTGCAAGATTCATCGGACCAAAGGACACAACCTTTAAGAGAGCTATCACGTTGAGCAGCTCGTCAAGAGACGGAGAGTAGAGTATGAGAAGCGCGGCAAGGAAAAGCGTCAGAATGTTGCCGGCGGTAAGGGCCGAGGTAGTGAAGTGAATCGCCCTGGCAAACCCTTTCGGAACCAAGGAAAACCCGCCAGAGGTCGAGAGAAGGAAACCTGTGATGATGAGAGTGATGGAGGGGATGAAGAGGAAACTAGTGAGTAGGAGTCAGAAGGCCACTGAGGCCACGTGCATTGACGGGGGTGCATCTTTGCACGCCTCTCACCGTGAGCTTTAGCGATGGGCACGGGAAGTCAATGTCGTGGAACCAGCGCCAAAGGCCCGAAAGCCGCTCAAATGGTCATGCACGCCCATCATCTTTAACGAAGAGGATCATCCTAACCGTACTACTGCGGTAGGATGTTTGCCATTGTTGGTCTCTCCAACAATTCGCAACCTCAAGGTCACAAAGATGTTGGTGGACGGCGGGGCCGGGTTGAATCTGATTTCCCCGGCAGTTATCAGCAAACTTCAGATAGGACAGGAAGAGTTAAAGGTTACCGGCATGTTTCAAGGAGTTAATCCCGATAGGAGTCATCCTAAGGGAAAGATCACGTTGCCGGTAATGTTTGGGGGAGCTGAACTACCAGACTGAGAAGATTGTGTTTGCTGTCGTTGACCTCCCCCTGCCATGCAATGGGATCCTTGGCCGCCCAGCCCTAGCTAAATTCATGGCGGCATCCCACTATGCCTACAACACCTTGAAGATTCTTGGACCTATGGGAGTTATTACCATCCCATCAGATGAGAAGGATAAAATCATTTGCGTGGACAAGATGTACCGGGGCGCAGTCGCGGCAGAGGCAACGACAGTAGTAGTTCCCGCCAAGGAGAACAGAGGAAAGAAGAAGGGTAGCAAGGACGTTGTCAAGTAATCCGGGAAGCGTACCTATTCGGAGTGCGCTACGCGTGTTGACAACTTGCCGGAGAGCTCCAACAGCAAGAGATCCAAGGTCGTTGCACCCCAAGTGAAGAAGGTCCTAGCTGGGCTGGCTGGTGTTGATGCACTTTCACTGTTAGTGCCACCCTTGATGACAAATAGGAAAGAGCGCTCGTTGCCCTCCTGCGGGAGAATATCGATGTGTTTGCCTGGCAACCATTTGATATCCCCAGTGTTCCCAAGGAGGTAATCGAGCACCACCTTGCTGTCTGCCCACACGCCCGACCTGTCAAGCAGAAAGTCCAGAAGAAGGCCCTGGAGAGGTAGCAGTTCATTGTGGAAGAGATCAAGAAACTTGAAGCAGCTGGTTTGGTCAAAGGAGTGATGCACCCCACGTGGTTGGCAAATCCAGTGGTAGTCCGGAAGGCTAAGGGAAGTGGAGGCTTTGCATAGATTTCACAGATTTCAACAAAGCTTGCTCAAAGGACCCGTTCCCCTTGCCACGTATCAATCAGATCGTGGATTCCACTTCAGGTTGTGATTTGCTCTCCTTTCTGGATGCATATTTTGGGTATCACTAAAACTTCATGTCCAAGGAAGACGAAGAGAAGACATCATTCATCGCTCCATGTGGTACGTATTGTTTTATCCGCATGCCATTTGGATTAAAGAGTGTTGGGTCCACTTTTGAAAGGGCAGTCCAGATTGGTTTTGAGCCACAACTGCACAGAAACATTGAAGCTTATATGGATGATATTGTGGTCAAGACCAAGGATAAAGCCACCCTTATTCAGGATTTGGAGGAAACATTTGCTAATTTGCGCAAGATCAACTTGAAGCTCAACTCGGAGAAGTGTGTGTTTGGCGTTCCCTCCGGCAAGCTGCTTAGGTTCTTTGTGTCCCATCGGGGGTTCGAAGCCAACCCCGACAGGAATAAAGCTATCGAGCAGATCCAAGCGCCCAAGACAGTCAAGGATGTGAGGCGTCTGACAGGGTGCGTTGCCATGCTGAGCATATTCTTTTCCAAGTCTGTCGAGCGTGCCCTGACGTACTTCAAAATCTTAAAGAAGGCAAGGCCCATGAAGTAGACTCCAAAAGAAGATGCATCTTTGCAAGAGTTGAAGACCTACTTGTCCTCTATACCTACCATGGTTGCTCCCAAACCACAAGAGTCGTTGCTGCTGTACTTAGCGGCAACCAACCAAGTGGTTGGTGCAACCTTGGTGGCGCAGCAGGAAGTGGATGAGGCAGAGCCAGAGAAGGATCAAGACAATAATGAAAACAAAAGCGAGAGCAATCCCAAGGACACGACAAGGAAGAAAGTGGTGCAGCGCCCAGTGTAATTCGTGAGATCCTTGTTATATGGGCTAGATCGAGGTACTCTGGTGTGGAAAAGTTGACCTTTGGTCTCATCATGGCCTCAAGGAAACTGCGCCACTATTTCCAAGCCCATGAGATCATGATTGTCACTCGTTTCCTGTTGCAAAGGATACTCCAAAACCCTGAGGCTATCGGCAGGATAGTGGAGTGGGCTTTGGAGTTATATAGTTTTGGTTTGAAGTTTGAGAGCACATCAATGATTCATAGCAGGGCATTGACAGAGTTTATTGCTGAATGGACGCCAAACCCTGATGAGGAAGTGCCAAAGACAGTTATCCCCGGCAAGGAATCGCCCCAAGAATGGATCATGTATTTTGATGGTGCCTTCTCCCTACAAGGTGTAGGAGCCGGCGTGCTTCTCGTCACCCCCTCCAGGGAGCAATTGAAGTACGTCATCCAAATGCATTTTTCCCGGGAAGAGGCAACCAACAATACAACAGAGTATGAAGGGCTCCTTGCTGGGCTCAGGATTGCCGCAGAATTGGGAATTAAGAAGTTGATCATTCGAGGAGATTCACTGCTTGTGGTGAGACAAGTCAACAAGGTTTATCAAAGCCCATTGATAGAGGCATACATTGAGGAAGTGAGAAGGTTGGAGGAACGCTTTGACGGATTGCAAAAAGAGCTGATACCCCGTGCAGAAAACAAGATAGCTAATCATCTGTCAAAGTGTGCTCCGCAGAAGCTTCCTGTGGAACTAGGGACTTTTGTTCTCCATCTTACTCAGCCCTCCGAATCCCCAGCACAATGGCCCGGAAAAGGAGAAAGTTGGTCTCTCGGTAGAGCCGTCCGGTCCTGGCAGAGACCCTGCTGGAAATAACTCCTCGCCACCTGCCGGACCGCACCCTCCAGCAGGGCCCATGGTCCCCACGAACGAGGAATGTTCCCCCGTAGTAGAGGAAGTGCCGCTAGTCCTCGTTGGCGAGCCCCATGCTCCACCTTGGGAAAGGCACATAGTCCACTTCCTCAAAACCAGAGAGCTTCCCGACGACCAAGATGAAGCAAAAAGAGTAGCCCGAAGGGCTAGTACGTATCAGGTTGTCGATGACACTCTATACAGAAGGAGGCCCAATGGTGTGAAATTGATGTGCATTTGGGGGGAAGAAGAAAAGGAACTGCTGGCTGAGATACACAAAGGCATGTGCAGCTCCCACAATGGATCAAGGGCATTAGTTGGGAAAGTATTCCGGCAAGGATTCTATTGGCCCACATCCCTACAAGATGCGCTCGAGCTAGTCCCCAAATGTGAAGCCTGCCAGTTCCATTCCAAGAACATCCACCTGCCTGCCCAAGCTCTTCAGACGATCCCTTTATCATGGCCATTTTTGGTCTGGGGGCTAGATATCCTCGTCCCCTTCCCCCAAGCAATCGGGGGCTTTGAATTCTTGTTTGTTGCTATCGACAAGTTTACAAAGTGGCCGAAAGTGACTACCGTCAGAAAGGTGACTGCTCAGTCAGCTATCAAGTTCTTGAAAGAAATGGTGTGCCATTTTGGAGTCCCGGCAAGGATCATTACCGACAACAGCACCTAGTTCACGAGACGCGCCTTCACTTTGTTTTTTCGCAGATCATTATCTCCTGGCGTAGCGGAAGCACTCGACGAGGCCTCTACGACAGAATAGATTCTCATGCACTATGCTCATGACCTCGGATGCAAGATCTCATTTGCCTCTATTGCACATCCCAAAAGCAATGGACAAGTATAATAGCCTGGATTTTTGCCATTTTCTTTTTCTTTTGATTTATTTGGTTTTTGCTCTCTTTTTCTTTTGGAATGGTTCTATGGCCTTGCCACCTAGGAAATCACCCTCATTTCTTCTCCCAAGTGGCTTATCATTCCCAAAACCTTGCCAAGATCATGTCACTTCACTCCTTGACCAAACCCTAAAATCTTTTTTTAGGGAATATTCCTTTTTCTATTAAAGGAATAACCCTGTCTGCCCTGGTTGTGAAGCAACCTATATTACTGTACATCCAAAAGTTCCCAAATAATTCTCATAATTTCTTTGGGTCATATGTTGCTTAAATATGCCCAAACTTTCCTGTCCTGGCCCAAGAATAATTCCCCAATAATTATTCTTCATTTCTGTCTAGTGTGGCTTTCTGTGACGGAAGTGCCACCTATCCTTTCCTGATTGCTCCCAAACCTTTTGGGCATTTTTTTATGTCCAACTTGTTGCCTCATGCCAAAATTTAACCTTTTTTGCCTAGCCAATCTTCCTCAGTAAATTTTCAAACTTTTCGTCAGACAGAAGGCATTGTGAAGGAAGTGCTAGCTAGGAGTACCCAAATGAGTTTAACTTTTGCACACTCCTTCGTGTGCTCATATTAACCCCCTCCACCCATTTGCAGCCCCATCAAATCATCTATGTGAGCACAGGACCAAATCTTTGATTATGGCAATATTTTCAGGTTGTGAAGCAAGTGCATTTTATATTGCTTCATTAATTCTGAGAAATTACCAGATTGTTCTCCTACCCAAATAACATCTCTCCACCAAATTTGGCACCATTTCATTAATCAATATTTCTCTATAATTATTGCAAGTTTCTGGTCAGTAAGGATGTTTGTGAAACAAGTACCATTTTGGTGAATCCAATTGGTATGAAATTTTTACAGCATCTTAGTATGGCCAAATCATCAGGCCTAGCCAAATTTCAGCTCAAGTGGCTTGTCCATGTGAGTGCTTCTTCCTGTTTTTGCTTCTGGACCAGTTTATGTGGTTGTTAAGCAACTATATTAAATCTGGATCCAAATCTCCTCAAACTCTCCAGTATTATAGTCCTTCCTAAGATAATCATCCCAGACAAACTCTTTGGCTCAAATCAAGTTACTGTTGGTCACCAGTGCAGGTTCAACTTTACTGCAGTAAATTTCAGACGTTGATTACCATTTAACCAGAGCAATTTTCACCGAACTACCATCGCAGTTGCAACCTCCCTAGGAAGACAAAAACCAAGACATTGTTTGGCCTGCTGTGTGGCACTATGTGCACCAGTACCCGTGGGGATCACGAGCTTTGGCATATGGAATGCGCGCGCTCTGTTGGCGTTGGCCGCGTCTAGGGTGTCTTCTAGCTCCGGCCCCTCCCCCTCTCGTCGTCTTCGAGCTCATGAGCTTGTCTAACAGTTTTATCGCGTCGTTGCCGTCCTCCTGGAGCCATTTCCCCCTTCGTAACCCCCTCTGTCAGCGCTTGTCGCTGCGCGCCCACGGGCGAGCTATAGCCGACCGACTCTGTTTGTGCCGCGGCATCTTCCTCCTCTTGTCCCCGAGCTCTGCTCGTCCCTGTGAACCTCTGTAGCTCGTCCGCACCTTCCTCGTTGCCTTCTCGTACCATCCCGTGCTCGCTGCGCATCACCAGAGCTTTGGCCGAGCTCGAGCGGTGGCAACCGGCTCGGCACCTCACCCCCGCCTATATATAGGACTCCCCCGAGCCCTTCGAGCACACCAGCAGGCCTCCCATTCTCCAAGCTCCCTCCCCGTCTAGTCGCCCAAGCTCCGGAGCGACCACACCGTGCCCATGGCCGCCTTGTCCACCCTCGACCTCCTCCTAAATTAGAGCTGCCCCGAGCTCATTCCTCTTCCTCTCCGCCATCAGTGACATCCACCCCAACCCTAGAAGCATCCCCGCCGTTTCCCTCCTCGGCTCCTCCTTTGTTGGCCTCTGGCCACGATCCCCATCTACGCCCGATGCCACTATCCGCCATGCTCGAGGCAGCCACCGCTCTAGTCTTCCTCGGCGTGCGCGAAGCCCCTAGATGGATGTGCCTCGGTCCCCTGAGCACTCCGGTAGCCAGAACTCCACTGGAGGTGGCCGGAGTCGCCCGTGGTGGTCGCCGGAGTGCGCAACCTCCTCTGTTCGGTCGAGCCCGATCGGGAGGAGGAGGAAGGAGCCAGGAGGAGAGAGATGGATAAGGTGGGTCCCACCTGTAAGCCTCTAAGCCACCCAGCCCCGCCTTGCCATGCTGGATAAGTGGAGGCGTATTCTAGGGAATACGTCTTCCCAGCTGGAAAGCGCGTTTAGTTCTGTTTCGGCCAAAAATACGTTTCATCTTTCCTGAAAGCGTATTCTCTCTCTATTTCAGCAAGGAATGCGTTTTGCCTCAAGCGAAGACGTACTCTATTAAGTACGCTTTCAGTTTTTCTGTCCAGGCCTAGTTTGTAAAGATTTTTCTTACACATGGGTCCCTGGTAGAAAAACCCTTATATCTTTTTACTCCCAACTCCAAATGAGGTGATTCCAAAGCCCACTTCTTCATATCGTTGAGCCCGTTCTGTTGATATCTGTTTCACCATGTTTTAACATTCTGTAAATGCTCATTTTGCCCTTGCCCTTATTCATCCCATCTGAGGGAGAACGTTTTCCGGGCGATTCTTTCCGCGAGCTTCCCGCACTTCTTCCCGGTGATTTCTTCCACCCCAGGCAAGCCACAATCACCATTTGCATGATAGCCATGTAGTAGCATTGGTTTTCAACTTGAATCTTTAATAACTGTATGTTTTTTTGCTACTGTTGTCGTTATTTCGGTTATGTTTATGGATCACTGACTACCATCATGCTATGTTTCTTGCACTCTTCTATCATGTTCTACCTGCTAGTATTACTTTCATATTGGTCATGCTTGAGAGTGGTACATGTTGGGTTGGTCATGTTCTTCGGTGCATGACTAACGTCGGTTACCGAGTACCATTATATGCATTGTTCCTTTGCTATTAGTTGGTTAAGTGTTTAGTCGGTTATGTTATTGATGTGTTCTTGCATGGTACTTATTATTGTGCTAACGGTCAGGTTATGAGTAGTATTGAACTTGTAATATTCATACTCGACATTATGCCATGCTCAGTTAGATACGATTCATTGTTGATATGGTGGATAGTTATGTTGTACCATCATGCTTATGTTGATATCATGCTCATGCATTGTAAGTGCATCATGTTATATTATCATGGCTCAGCATATTGCATTCAAGTTTAACCGGATTAAATTGAACTTGAACAACGGTTGGCTGAGTCATTGTGCCACCATATCGAGCTGACCAGTGCAACCACATTTAACTTTATGGGAAGGGCCTAATTGGGTCTATTGTCATGCCTCTCGCCGGTGCCTCCAACAAGGGAAGGTTATGCCCGGGCGCTACCTTGGCCAGGTAGGACGGCATAAGCCTTGTGTGCACGTAGTTGTTGTAGCCGGCTTGTCCCCGTTTGGGATCGTTTTTGTTTTGCCACGACTGTGACCGTTTTGCCACGACGGTGGCCGTTGGTGCCTTTGGTAGGCATGGGGTCACCCAGGACTTATCTCGGAGGGGAATTTGTCGGAGTGGCCGGGAGGGTGTCCTGGCAGTAGGACGGTTTGTCGGAACACCGTTGGTCCACCCGAATGGGAGTGCAAGGCCATGGGTTCCATGGTGTGGGTACAGTGCGCTACCTTTGCAGAGTGTATACTAAATCTATCGATAGCCGTGCCCGCGGATAAGGGCCTAGTTCGTGTTGGTCACACTATGGGTCAACAATATTAATAATGATGTGCTTAATAACAACCCCGGTTCAATGATGAGATAAGTTGGTTATGTGATCCGTGAATGATCACCGTTTGGTTACGAGGTAACTCCTTGAGCCCAGAGTGGTTCCGTTTGTGATCGGTGAATGATCACCGTTTGGTTACGAGGTAACCCGTTGAACCAAGAGCGGTTCTGTTTGTGATCCGTGAATGATCACCGTTGTATCGAGGATACCGAGTTGTTGGATATTCGTGATGTTGTGCGAGAATCGTGGGAAAATATCAAGCTCCTTGTGGTCATTTAATGATTACTACGGTATTGCTTATACCAAGATTGATTTGATCCTGAGATGACCGTGTGATGTACGAGGTAACCCGTGCAGAATAAGTGGAGCATATAGTGTCATCATGTTGCATGCTAGTATCGTCAGATTTATATGTTCATGCCATGCTCATATTGTTCTAGTTGTATCCATTTCATGTTGTTCATGCCATGTTATACTGATGATCTCATGATAATAACTGCTTAACCTGTAATTTCCATGCTGTTGTTTGTCTTGAATGCTTCTGGTTATTGTGAGCTTGCAAGTACATACAATGTACTGACATGGCGTGTCATGCCAGTTTGCAGGTCATGCCGTGATTGCTTGATTGCTTGTCGTGGTTTCCATCCGTGCGAGCTAGGATAAGCGTTCCGGCCAGAGTCCCTGCGGAGTGGAGTTTGCCACCATCATTGTTGTTCCACTGCTAGAGTTCTTCCGCTGCATCGTGTTGTTCTGTTGCTTGCATGGAGCAACCGTGGCAGGCGTAGTGTCGCCATGCCGATGTAACACTTGTACCCAAATAGATTGTAATAAAGAGCTGATTTGTTCTATGCTAAGCAGTGCCGTATTCCAGAAGACTTCATCTTGATCTTTGGGCTGGAATACGGGGCGTTCTGGTTTTCTCTGAGCCAGGGTGCCACAACAAGCTAAGAGGGCAAACGCTGAAGTGCTACGGGGACTCAAGATGAGAACCTTTGATACGCTGCAGAAGGACGACAGGACGATGAGCTGCCGGTAGTTCTGTGGTCCCTCAGAACGACACCAAATCAAGCTACCGAGCAGACTCCCTTCTCCCTAGTCTACGGGGCAGAAGCAGTTATCCCCACGAAACTCATTTACGGGTCGCCTCGAGTGCTTGCCTACAATGAAGTAGCGCAAGTTCAGCACCTGCATGACGATGCTGTGCTACTCGAGGAGAACCATGTCCGGGCTGCTACACGTGCTACACGCCATCAGCAAGCCTTGCGTCGCTATCATAGCCGCAGGGTTCATTTCTGGTGTTTTGAGGAAGGCGACCTTGTCCTTAGACACGTTCAGTCCGCCAAGGGTACAAACAAGTTGTCGTCAAAGTGGGAAGGCCGTTACTGGGTAGTACGAGTCACCAGACCCAACACAGTTCGTCTGGAGACCAGGGATGGCATTCAATTGCAAAACTCATGGAATATTGAGCATCTCCGCAAGTTCTACCCATGAGGCGCGGCAGTCGGGCCCTGCCCGACAGCCACCCTTTTGTACATGCCTTGCTTCAGCTGCATGTAACCCCTTGTACAAAGCCAGGGCGATGACCCTGAGCAAGAGAAATAAACGAAGCGCTGTGGGGGGCCCCGACCAAGTTGCATGCATGCATGAGCATTCCAAGAGCATTGCATAAGCATTTCATGAGCATCTGCATATGCATATAGGTAGGATCGCATCTTGCATCATTCCGATCTGCATGAAGCTGCAGGTTCCTGCCATGAACCTAGCCTCTACAAGGAGTTGGGAAGATGAACCAACATTGCAATCTCCGGCAAGCCAAACAAATAAGTTCTACCTCTTATCCATTAGTGTTCTGTAAGCTATAACTTGTGCATGAGAAAACCATGCCACTCTTTTGAAACTTAGGTGCTCCCAACCTTGACTCGAACGTTGCTTCGGTCAGAATGGTTGAAGTGGCCTTTGGTAAAAGGAAGTTGGCAGGGGGCTGGTCCTTTTATTTTTTGCCCGGTAGACATAGTTCTCCGGCAAACAAAAGGGTGCCGAAAAGATAGGCTGCCGGGGAAAACTCGTTTATTTACACTAAGGAGGCATCCCACCTCTGCATGGACATATACATGCACGGGTTCCCGGCAAGGTCCATCTTTTTCATTAATATGATGGCAATACAAGTACAAGCATTATAGAACACAAACATGGACTTGAGAGATTATATTATTTGAATTAATATTTGGCAGATGCATACAAGTTTAAGATTGAAAAAAGATAACTGCCTCGTGATGCCTTTGCCCTTGTCCATCTCCTCCAGGAAGAGGTCAAGGAGGCCGGTGACGGGCCCAGGTGGGATTCGGCACCTCCCCAGGATCAGAACGACACCGCTCCCCAGCAGGGAGGAAGAAACCGGAGGGCATGCATGGATGGTGACGCTGCCGGAGGACCAGATGGGGAAACGGAGTCACCGGCAAACACGACTCATTGGAACGGTTGTCCTCATTCTTGGTGCGTCTGGGATTCCGCCACCATCCGCATCACTACAACCCGAAGACCTTAGAGCGAGAGTCACTTCGGACACCATGCTCTCTGGTTCCTAGCACAGAGAGCATGGTCATTCCCAGCAGCCCTGACGTTAGAAGTCATCGCACGTCCCAAAGACGCGTATGAGAGCAAAGAGCCCTCTTGCACGACAAGAAGACGGCGCCCAGGAGGAGTCAGATTTGCCTATGCTAACGGCGAATCTCTCCCATGACTCCTTCCCAGCGCCGCGAAGGGAAGAAGAATGGGGAGCAATCGACTACCATGCACCATGCTCATTACTGGCCTCGACATGGCATCGTTCGCGTCCCCTCCTACTGAAGACAAGGCCGCGGGCGGCCCGGCGGCGAGCACGCCGGAGTTGCCACCTCCGACGTTGTCGCCGCGCCCCTCGAGTACCCCTTTCAGATCTAGGAAAAGCCTCAGAATGGAACCCGGTGTCTGGCCCCAGGCTTTTCTCTCCGTCATAACCATCATGAGCAGAAGATAGCAGAGGGAGGGTGCAAGGATGGATGACTCCGACCTCCCTTCGCCCCTCCATTTATAGGCGGTCCAGGGAGGGGAGCCGCTCCCTCAAAAGGTGGCCGCCGTCCTCCTCCACCAATTCGAGAAGGCCGGACCCTCGCCTTGATGCTCTCCCATGCCACGCTCCTCCGTTATCTACCCCATGCAGTACAAAAAAATACACTTCCATGATGATACGTGTTTGTCACAGTAGGTCATGTTTTTTGTCATGCATGTACATCCATGACGATTTTATGACCGAATCAAGATAGTCATACCTGTACTGTCGTAGAAGTGTTCCATGACATTACCAAAATTATCATCACGGAAGTGTCCACTTCCATGACGATAAATCGAGCGTCACAGGAGTGCTTTCATCAAGGGTGACCGACACGTGTCATCCACCGTAACGGAAGGCCGTTAAGCTACCAGGTCTGGTTTCGGATCCGATAACCCGTTAACAGCGCCGACCAATGGGGATTTTCCACGTGTAAAATCATCATTGGCTTGAGGAAACATGTGTCGGCTCACCGTTGGGGCAGATGTCAACAACTCATTGGACCGAAGGCGCCTATGATACGGCGACACGTGGCACGCCCAACAGAGGCCCAATCCTATGAAAAGGCCGGCCCGTTTTACTTGGTCAAAAGGTGGCGGGCCGGCCCACGGAAATCCTGTTAACGACCTGTTCGCATATAGCCCATTTATAGCCTGCTAACCCAGGGCCCATTACGACCTCTCTGAGTTAGGCCTAGTAGTATCATCTGGGCCGTCCAATATGATTCCAGCCCGTTTTAACTTCCGACCCATGTGTGTCCCATGACTTCTTTCGGCCCATATGAGGCCCTTTGTAACTCTTGGCCCATTAACGGCCCGTGGTGAAACTGGCCCGTAATGAACAGTGTATCACTTTATACCCATTAACGACCCGTTATTCCATTGGGTCATTCCCATCCCAAGTTATCTTTCGGCCTTCTCAGGGCCCATTTATTCTTGGGCTCATTTGCAGCATTCGATTACATACGGCCCGTTACTGTCATTTTCTGCTTGTGGGCCAAATTCAGCACGTTGTTACAGTCGGCCCGTTTGTGGACCATTAATACGTTGGACAGTTTTCATGTAGGAAAACCCCGTTGGGCTATTTTCATAGAGTTATCAAATACGGCCTATTAACGGCCCGTTATGGTCCACAAATAGTACGGCCTATGATTGGCGAAATGATGATACGCCCCGTAGAAGGCCCATGGATCCTACGGCCCGTATGAGGCCCATGGATTGTACGGCCAGTAGAAGGCCCATGGATCGTACGGCCCGTAGAAGGCCCATGGACCCTGCGGCCCGTAGAAGGCCCATGGATCCTAAGGCCCATATAGAAGGCCAATGGATCATACAGCCCGCAGGAGGCCCATGGTTACAACAGTCCGTGTGTTGCCATGATTATTTTGGCCTAGTTAACAAAAATAGGCTATTGTGGCCACTAGAAAAACACAAAAAAAGAACTGGAGTGACTACAAGCAAACAACTAAACAAGACAATAAGAAAATAAATAAGCAAGCAATTAACGCTGGCTTATTACCGCTATTACACATATTACATCCACTGGGCATCAAAGTTCGCCACCAGTTCAAATATAGGGAACAAAGCAGCATATTACATACACTGGCCGTCAAAATTGGCCACCAGTGCAAGTAAACGCGGCACCAAAACAAGAGCATAACTGAAACAACTTCAGAAGAGCTCAAGAAACATTATCCTAGGTATCCACCATGCTGGTAATAAGCTTAGCAAGCTTATTAGCTTTGTCCTGTTTGGCACTAAATTCCTCCAACGCTTGCTGTTGCGCCAGAAAGTATGCATTTGAATGCTCCAGGGACTTCCGCAGTCCTTCCGCTTCTTGTCACAGCACAGCTGATCGATGTCTTTCAGATTGTAGTTGAGACTCAAGAAACCGAACTGATTCAGACAGTGAGTTTGAATAGCTTGTGCAAGAGGTAGTGGCCAGTAACTCGAACACTAAACCAAGACAGGACTTTGGAGTTGTCTCGCTGTCTTCAAGATAGTCTTCCTTAGCTGTTTTATCAGCTTTGTTGGAGACCAACAAGGATGTGTCACTATCATGAACCTTATCTGCATTACTTCCTTTACAATTGCTTAATAAGGCACTCTTCCCCAATATTCTCTCAGCATTCTAAAAGAAGAAACAAGCAGACACATAATAAGTTTAGCATGTACTAGTATATGAAACTCATTTCGGTGAACAAGTTCGTTAGTAAGGTGGACTGGTTTAGACTACCAAGTCTCTTATTGCCAAGTACTAGTACATAATAAAAGCATCAAACAAACATATATCTATGTCCTATGGTCACTGCATTGTCTTGCCAAATCAAAATAGAGACATGGTTCAAATCATATCAGTTCAAGACAAAGTAGCAGTGAAAGAATACAAAGCGTGGGAAACTACACAACAAGATTTCAGATGGGTACAATGGATCTACATGTACAACAACACTATTAGCTCTGTTGTGATGCTAGTAATGTGCATGATATGAGAAGTCAACTGTATACACAATTGAAATTGAAATCAACAGAGCTCTTGATAAGAGCAAACCTGTTAAAGAAACATGCGTGAACATACCTGTTGTGCCATTGGAGTTTCGATTGGATCCTTCAATTTAAAAATAAGTTTGTATGAGTAAATACAATGATACAAGAGCAAAGCAATCATAGTTAAAAAAGGCGCTCCTAAACGAGCGCTTAAGCACGCCTAGGCTCTAGGCGTTGGCAAAACGCATTGCGCATAACTACACTTAATCTGTGCATAACTGCGCATAGGCATGCACTTTTGTTAGTAAAGCGCAAGGCGTGCACAATTAACGCCTAGCACTTTTTTGAACTATGATAGCAATGGAATCTTAAATTAGAACTGTTGTTCTTCAGGTTTAGGCTCTTGTTCTACATGAACAGAGTACAGTAAGACGCAAGAATATAATACTTAAAAATAGAAAATGAGCTCATAGACCATACCACATTATTGGTGCGGGACCAGTACAGAACAAGGCGTTCCCTGTCATCGTCCAGTAAATGTGTCTCAACAGAACGTAAGGGAATTTGATGAGTTTCTTTGCCGGTGAAGTACGTTTTCTTCAGGTAATTCAGATACTGCCAGCAAGCATTCTTGAAGATAGCAGAGGTATTAGCACAGGTTACCTCATCCCGAGTTTCCGAATCGGTCCTTCTCTATAGAGAAAAATGGGGAAATTTGTTGTATTATAACCATCATGGAGGTAGAATGTATGGGACAAAGCAAAGTAATTGCCATGAATAACATTACTTACACATAACTCCTGGACAAACACCTGCAACTAGCACTTTCCTTCATCTTTAGTATAATATTTCCAAGATGGGAAGGTACGCACATACGATATAACAACACCAAATGCGATAGATGCTAAACTACGACTAGCTGGTTGTGCTTCCTCCACAGGAATAGGCGTACTAACTGGTGGAGTTGGGGTTCGCCGTGATAGTACTGGCCCTTTGGGCACTAGAGCTGCCTTACTAACTACTCTTGTTTGGGAGCTCTGTGGTGGAGATGGTGCTGTGTCAACGGGAACTGGTTTACTATCGGCTAGGGTTGGGGTTAGATTGAGTGAAGCTGGTTCTCTGTCCATTGCAGTAGGGGTACAATCTGCGAGAGTTTGTGTTATGTATGGTAGGGCTGGTACTTGTGCAGGTACATAGTTGAATGTACATACGTTGTATGAGAGAGAGATGCAATAGATAGTGTGGTAAAATGAGGGCATGAAATAGTTGACATGTATATTGTTTAACTAAAATGGATAGCATGACATAATTTCACATATATGATGTCTATCTAAACTGGATAGCATAGCATAACATAATTCAAAGATATGATGAATAACTAAACAAGATCGCATGACATAATTCACCTACATGTTATCTAAGTAATGAGGATCGCATCATTTAACTCACAGATGTGATATATATGCTAAACAGAGCGCATTCGATATGATGTCTGAACTAAGAACATGGTGTTGAATATTATGTATATGATGTCTAAACTATGCAATGCAAGACACCATATGCATGATATGAGCAGTATAACAATGCCAAGTTAGAGCATACACCTCGGTGGGGGGATAGGACTGGTCATCTATCTCTGAATTCATCTCTGAGGAGCTATCGGGACCCAACAAGAGATCTGCTTCGATAGGTAGCACTGTCTGCTCCGAAGGCCTTGTTTTCACTCCAGATTTTTCCATCTCCCACCCAAATGGCCGATTCACAGGAAGAGTAGTTTAATGTACAAACATTGTCGACAAATGGAAATGCAATGAAGAAAAGGATGGGCAAGATATCATTCACATATATGATGTCTGGTTAAACAGGATGGCATTGCACATTTTACATATATTATGGCTGGCTAAAAGACATGAGACTGCATAATTCCCATATATGATATAGAAACTAAGTAGATGACATATGTGATGTCAAAAGTAGGCACTGCAAGGCAACATCTGCATGATATGACTAACATCATCATGCCAAGGTAGAGCAAACACCTTGGGGGTAAATAGGAGTGGTCAGCGGCGTCTGAATCCGCCTCAGAACAGATATCTTCCTCTGGATTACAATCTGGAGAGGGGTGTGGAGGGTTTGCCATTGAACCCACCATGGAGCAATGTCCGCATGACATTGTATTGCCGCGCAAAACACTTCTATTTTTCTCTACATGTACAACATGACTGTGTACAATATCTGATATGCATACGAAAAAAATATGGTGAGATTATGTTGCTTCATGAGCTGCCATCTTCAACATCTTCTTGCGCCTTCTCATTATGAATCGCTAGTGGTATGACCCAGCCCCTCCTGGGCGGGTCATACCCAATAGTCATATCCCCAACATTAGGCCCCAGGTTGATGTGAACTTATTCATATCTATCTTCAACACTTGACTTAGAAAAATCCTTCACTGTCAAACCTTATGAAATCATGTAACCCGCCATGACGTCAGCTCTCAGAATTGTGTTAACCCGCCGTGACGTCATCTCACATTAATATCACACGAGGCCCAAATCTCATAATATCTTCATTTTTAATGAACCTCCCGAGAATCGAGGCATCTGCGCTATCACATAATCATTTTTTCAACCTCCTCGATTCCCACGCATGTCATCCATCCACTGCCTTATAAATAGGGACAGGGTCCTTTTCATTTTCCCCCTTGCCTCCTCGTCTTCGTCCTCTTCCTCACAACGCCTCAAGCGCCTGAGCTCCGCTGCCACCGTCGACTTTCGTCCTCTGCCTCAACCTCAGCCAATGCATCAACCTCAACACACCAGAGCTCCTCGCGTGCCTCCGCTATCCAACAGCCCTGGTAAGCCTTCCTCTTTCCTCACCATAGATTTGCATTAGGGTTTACTCGAGTTCTTCGGAGTTCAACTCCGTTCCTCTTTGTTCCTCCCTGTCTTTTGTAGTTTTGATCTGATTTTAGTGCTCATCTTGCGCGACATCATTTTTGCACTCATTTTTGATGTTTGAACGCCCCCCTCCATAAGAGATCTCATCTGAGCTCGTGAACTGTCCTGCTGCCACCACTTAGGTTAAATTTTTTCTTCATTATCTGAACTGCTGTAGATCCAAAATTATAACGCCGATATGTGAAAACTATTTGTCCAACACTTACAATTCTTCACTTATAGATCTGAAAACTGATAGTTGTGTAAGCAGCTTATCTCATAAGCCATAACCCGCTAGGTTCCATTAGTCCCCTCTTAAGCCGCCATAGATTGCCTTGCATAACTCTCACACTATCCTCTGGTTTATCAGACTACATGTTTATAATTCTTACCTTGAACCAATGGCCGGCTTAACAACATAGTCATAAGTCGGCAAAATTTTCTTTTCAGATCATCATCAACAATGACTAAGACATTCACTACATGCAACTGGGTATCATCACGGGTCACCGAGGAAGATTTGAACAATTTTGTTGAAACTAGCGTCTTAGCCAAGAAAGACGACATCCACTGGAGGGTCCCAGGCACCGAAAATCCTCCTGAACCCAAGGAAGGAGAAGTAATTGTTTTTACTGATCATATGATCCGGGGGTTTACCCCGCCTAGCTCAAAATTCTTTCAGGACGTGCTACAATTCTTCCAACTTCATCCTCAAGACATTAGGCCCAATTCTGTCTCCAACATTTGCAACTTCCAAGTCTTTTGTGAAGCTTATCTTGAAGAGGAACCCACTGTCGAACTATTCAGGGAATTTTATTATTTGAACAGGCAGATGGAGTTCACCGATGGGCCCAGCTTGGAACTAGGTGTAGTTTCAGAAATGGAAAGAGGCCACCTTCCCATATGCCAAGCCGCCCAGTCATCCCAAGGACTGGAACCATACTTGGTTCTATTGCCAAGATACATCTCCAGAGGGCCCTGTCGTGCTACCATGAACACCGGCTGAGCAACACACATCATCTCCCATAGCGGATCAACATGAAGGAATGAGCCAAGCATGCGCCCACTTTTTCAAAGATCAGAGCCTTCAAGGCTAATGGCTTAACCGGCATCGACCTTGTTTGGTGCTGGGTCTCCTGGAGGATCCTGCCCTTAAGCCATCGCCCTGGCTTAATGTGCGAGTACACGGGCAACTTGAAAGATCCCCAATGCCACTGCAAAATCTAATTATCTGATGCAAAAGTTAATGAAGCGACCAAGCCTTGGTTGAATGAAAGCTGGGCAGAATGCAGTAAAACCGGACTTAGTCCTTACTACACCTTCAACCAGCCACCAACTATAAGTGTTGCACACCATGTTCCAGTTTGAATCATGTTTTCATAAACACTGTCCATTTATGATCATCTGATCTCGATAGGACGATTTTCCTTTTTGGAAGAAGAAGCTGCAGGATAAGACAGCCAAGCAGACCCGGACCAAGACCAAGGTTACCAAAAAACCTGCCAAGAAGAAGAACGACCCCTCTAAGTTACTAAACTTGGATGATGATGGTGATGATGATGAGTCAGAGGTAGAACTTGATTCTCTTTGCTCATTTTTTGTACATCTCATTGATGATGACTATTATCAGGATAAAGCGGAAACCAGCCATGCGGGTGACGAAGAGGTAATTGTTCTTTCCTCCGGCTCAGAATATCTGCCAAAACAGAAAACTCGCCAAGCAAGCCGAAAAGTAAGGTTTTCTCATCCTTTGGCTTATTTGCATCCCAACTTTATTTTGAAGAAGGAGCAACATGAAGCTCACCGCACAACCCGGAACAGCGGAAGCGGGATCCTTTCCTACGGCTTACCAAACACTCCAGCTCCCCGCAAGCATCGTCCAGCGGTCTCAACAAATTCCGACTTAACTTATCCCAAGGCCGGTCTTTTTCGACAACCTCTTAATCCTTATGATTCAAATTATCAGGGAACATCTCCTTCCTCCTCTGGCGACTCAACGGGGACTCACGTCCCAGTCTTCATGACTGTGCCTGGGTAAGAATGTTTAATCTCTGCTTTCAATCATATATTCAGTTGTTGTGCTAACCTCGTCTTTGTGCTCTAATCACAGAGCTATGGCAAAGCCCAGCAAGAAACCAAAGGTGACAAAGACCACTGACAATCCTTCTGAACCGCAGAAGCAGTCAACAGACACTTCCTTCCACGCCCCTGAAGCCACAGCTGATGAACTCCCTTTGGAAGAGCACAATGTTTCCATATATCATATGTACGTTGATCCAACCACCACGAAGCCACAAAGTCCCATCAAGCAGCCAAGCCCCATCAAGCCGACCGAAGAAAAAGCTGATGATGTTACCATTACTGTGCTTGGTTACACAGCACCAGGCAACCCCACTGTCTTGGCAAAGCACATCACCAAGGAAGAAAATTCTATTGCTGACAAAGGCAAGTGGTCAGCCAATTTAGATAGTTATGCCCACATCAGTGCTTAAGAGATCCACTCTGGGTACTTGAACCGCCTGCACACAAGCCACGATTTTGAAGCCGGCTTAGTGAACTTGATGAAGGAGCGCTTTGAGGTAAACACTACAGCTCTCTTCATATGAATATACTTCCATTAGCCGCCAAGTTTACTGGTCATAATAGAATGGAATGTACTATAGAGTTTAAATTGCGTTGTAGATCAAAACCAGTAGCCCCCAAGGGCCGTCTTATACTTTCAAGATAAACCGGGACCTTCAATAGTAATACTTCAACTTTGCACATGTAGCCCCCAAGGGCCGGCTTAATCTGTCAAGATGAGCCGGGACTTTGAATATTAATGATTCAATTTCACCTGTAGCCCCCAAGGGCCGCTTAATCTATCAAGATAAGTCGGGTCTCATTACCATATTTGTCCATAAAATCCAGGCATATAGCCCCCATGAATCGGTTATAGCCACCATAATGTAGTCAGGTCATCATAAAATTGTCTTCAGAAAAGAGCAATGTGCATTAGCCCCCAAGTGCCAAGTGAAATACTTGTATTGTGCTTGGGACTTTTAAATAGGAAAACGCTAACGCCCACACATGTGGTACGAGCGAAACCCGCCCACACGCCCTATAACACACAGACTGCGCCACGTCACCGCATGCATGCATGTGGGAATCTTTTTGGATTTCTAGTTTTAAAAATGTTTTATCTCTTAAACGAAAAATCGGATTGAAGATCCATTTTCACAATTAAATCCCTTGCGACGAGATCTTCGAAACTAGATCCCATGTTGATATGTTTCAATGATTTTTTTTCTGTTAAAAGTTGCCATGTATATTGCACATGAATTGCCATGATGTTTACACTAAAGTTGCCATGATATATTTCAGCTATTTTCTTCTACATTTAAAAATAATTTTTAACATTTATAAAACGGGGAATTAAGAAACTAGACTTGCCATGAACCATAAACTAAAATTGCCATGATACATGCACTTAAAATTGCCATGGTTCATACAAAAAATAATTTTTATAGTCAAAGTACTGGAGTTGCCATCATCAAAATACTAAAAGTGCCATGCTCTATAAACTGAAATTGCCACATGGCAACTTCACTCTAAGCCCTATGGCAACTGCAGTGTAAACATCATGGCAACTTCTGGGCAATTTTTTTTTGTCGAAACATATCAACATGGGTTCTAGTTTTGAAGATCTCATCGAGACGGATTTAATGGTGAAAACCGATTTTTAATTCGATTTTTTTAATTAGGAGATAAAACATTTTTAAGCCGAAAACCAAAAAGATTCCTGCTGATGTCATCTGTTCACATGTGGCAAAATAAGTGGTAAAGGGGGCGTGTGGGCGATGTGCAACATGCCACACGTGTGGGCGTTAGTTTTTCCGTTTAAATAAGATGATTGTAAAATGCCTATTGTTTATATCATGCCAGCTGAACTTAATACCAAAGAATCCCAAGTCACCAGTCTTCAAGAGAACATAAAGTCTCAGCAATCTGAAACCTCCAAGGCCAAAGCCGAATTGACCACCGCCTTGGCAGAGATGGAAAAGCTGAAGAAAGACTTCAAGGCTGATCAGACAGGTTGGGAGGCAGAGAAATCAACTCTATTAAAGAGGGTCGAGGAAGGAGAAACGGATCTTAAGCAGGCAGCTGAAGAGCTTGCCGGTTTAAAACATCAAATCAATGCCATTATTGCTGCCATATTCGGTAAGTAACTTCATATCAATTTGTTACTACCAATGCGTTGCCATCATTATTCATCCGGCTTATAGATTTACTTGATAATACAGGCTCCAGGATCGCCCACCTCGGCTCAAATGTGCACAAGAAAGTGAAAGCCGCCTATACTCTAATAGAGCAACTGCACACTGGCGCGCAACGAGCTACCTATGCTGCCTCACACAAATAAAACCCACCAACCCTCATCAAGGACACGTAGGAGAAATTATCCGTGCTTCCCCAATGAGTTGAAGAACTAAAGAAATCAGCTGCTAGAGCCGGTCCAATCACTGTGCTAACCCGGGCCAAGGCGTGGCAAGCAGATCTTGACCCGGAAGACTTGCCCCACGGTTGCCCCACTGTAAAGGAGGACATGTCTCCCTTCAGTGCCGAGGACTTTGCTTCAATAGCAAGAGAAATGCGTCCTTTAGCCAGCAAGTTAGCTGAAGATACCGACCTGTCTCATTATCAGGAGGTTTATGATGCTGAAAACAAGAAGGTTAAAGCGCCGATTCATGACTCTCAGGACCTTACTCCTCCAATTCATACGCACACTTTTGCCCGTGACGTTAACCTGTCAACACGTAATAGTGACGAGGCTGTATTCAAAGCTTTGAATGGGATCAATTGGATAACCTCTAACTTCCAGCCAATGGGTGAAGAGGAGGATGATGAACCGGTGTTGGATGACCCACAACCCTCAACTCATGAAGGCCAAGACCAGTAAACCGCATGCCGGCTTAGCATCTGCCAGTTGCGATCGAAAACACTTATTCTTTTGGGCCGTCTATTACCTTGTAATAGGCTAGCTTGAAAAACAATTATTTGTCATGCCATCGCTCATGTTGATCTGCATAACACTTATGAACCATTTTCATCTTCTTTGACAATCCACTGTTTATGCTCATACTCATTATCAACTTTACTTAATCATGTTGTCGTAAACCCTGCATACAAAATAGATCACAAGTGCCTTGGTAGTTTACCCCAAGGCGGATCACAAGTGACTGCATTGTCCATAACCAAGGCCGGTTTATCAAAACCTCATATAAAAATAAATATCATACCTGTGATACTTATGCGTATTGTCGGCTTACCATGCCATATGCAATAAGGGTAACAACCCAGTCACAGAGCGTAGCGCTCTGTGCAATTTATTTATACTGCCAGCTTACAACGCCATAGACAACAAAGATGTAACATCCCCAATCTTTAGAGCACATGAATCCAGACATATGATAATCATATATTGGTGACTTAACGTCCAAAGGCAGGCCGGGTTAACAAAACACCGGATATTATTAAACAAAGATCAAGGCATCATGGCCTGAATTAAGTTTCAACCGTATATCAATATGGTACAAACAGAAATTGTCCAAAAAGATTCAAAGTCAATATAAACCAGAAAAACAAAGCATTCAGAGGCTGCCAAACCTCAACATCAAGTGCTATTCAAGGGCTGCACATCCACTGAGTTATTCCTTAATTCAAACCTTTAAGCCGGGCCTCACATGATCATTGCCGTTTTAACTTTGACAAGTTCAGGGTGTTTACAAGATTGACTGTCACGAGTACGGTGAGTCATTCCAGGATTACCTGGTCGGAGTGGTAAGCATACAAAGGCAGGATAACCCGGATTTTTGGTGAATACACCTGGCGTCCAAGCCTATTATGAGGGACAACAAAGCTCTTATCCATTTAGCAAGAAGCCCCCAAGTAATATTTTGATCCAGGCGTACAAGCCGGATCAGTAGGGTAGTCATAGGTATGCTCAAAGAGTAGGAAACCGCTAAGTATTTGCAATCAAGGCGTACAAGCCGGATCAAAAGGGTAATCATAGCTATGCTCAATAAGCAGGAAACCCCCAAGTGACCTTATGAAGTAACAATAAAGACTCAGATTCTCAGAAATGAAACGACAGAGGCCTTGAATAATCAGGGATGCCGACTTTATTATACTAATCATAATATATACATTGGTAAAAGTATGTACATCACAAGAGTCGGTGGCTCAGGTGTAATAAGGCTGAAGATGAGCAATATTCCACAGCCGGTGGGTCTCCTCGTCCGACGTGCATGAGTCCTTGTGGTCTCGAACATCGATAAGGTAGTATGAACCGTTATTTAGATTTTTGTTGACCACAAAGGGTCCTTCCAAAGGCGGGGATAGGTTGTGCATGTTAGTTTGATCTTCGACGAGCCGGAGCAGTAAATATCTTTCTTGAAAGGTTCTGTTTTTAACTCGGCGGCTGTGATAACAACGCAGATCTTGCTGGTAAATCAACGAACGAGCCACCGCAAGGTCACATTCTTCATCCAATAGGTCAACAACATCCTGACGTGCTTTCTCATTATCAGCTTCAACATAAGCCGCCACATGAGGTGAATCGTGACGCATGTCACTATGGAGAACCACCTCTGCTCCGTAAACCATGAAGAAAGGCGTGTAACCCGTGGATCTGTTGGGGGTGGTATTGATACTCGAAAGCACTGAGGGAAATTCTTCCACCCAACAACCCGGCGTCCTCTGTAAAGGGACCATAAGCCAGGGTTTGATACCTCTCAAGATTTCTTGATTGTCTCTTTTAGCTTGACCATTAGACTGGGGGTGAGCCATCAACGATACATCTAGCCGGATATGCTCTTGTTGATAGAACTCTTTCATTGCACCCTTAGACAGATTAGTACCATTATCAGTGATGATACTACGAGGGTATCCAACACGAAAGATCACCTTTTTGATGAACTGAACCGCCGTTGCTGCATCACATTTGCTGACCGGTTCAGCTTCTACCCACTTTGTAAATTTGTCAATAGCTACCGAGAGATGAGTCTTTTTATCCTTGGACCTTTTAAAAGTCCTAACCATATCCAACCCCCAGACTGCAAACGGCCAGGTAATTGGAATCATCCTCAATTCTTGAGCCGGCACATGAGCTCGTCTTGAATATTTCTGACAACCATCACATTTACTGACCAGATCTTCCGCATCAACACGAGCCGTCAGCCAATAAAACCCGTGACGAAAAGCCTTAGAACTGAGAGATTTAGAGCCGACATAATGACCGCAATCTCCTTCAAGAATCTCTCATATAATTTCACGGCCCTCCTCACGAGAAATGCATCGTTGAAACACTCATGTAACACCACATCTATGCAACTCACCATTGACAATAGTCATTAAGTTAGACCTCAGGGTTATTTGCCTAGCCAAGGTTTCATCTGCAGGTAACTCGCCCCGGGTCATATAAGCCAAATATGGAACTGTCCAATTAGGGATAACATGGAGAGCCGCCACCAACTGTGCCTCCGGGCCAGGAACTGCCAAATCTTCCTCTGTAGGCAACTTAACTGATGGGTTATGCAAAACATCAAGGAAAACATTGGGGGATACCGTCTTATGCTGAGACCCCGGCCGGCTTAAAGCATCAGCATCTTCATTTTTCCTGCAATCAACATGATCCACTTGATAACTTTTAAAATGACCAGCTATAGTATTAACCTCTCGGCGATAAGCCGCCATGAGTGATTCCTTTGAATCCCAAGTTCCCGATACTTGCTGAGCAACCAAATCTGAGTCGCCAAAACACCTCACCCGGCTTAGATTCATCTCTTTAGCCAACCGAAGACCATGGAGCAAGGCTTCATACTCAACTGCATTGTTATTACAAGGGAATATCAACCTTAGAACATAACAAAACTTATCACCTCGCGGGGAGGTTAATACAACTCCGGCCCCCAAGACTTCCAATTGCATGGATCCATCAAATTGAATAGTCCAATATGTGTATCCGACTTATCCTCGGGCATCTTCAGGCCTGTCGAATCTATAATGAAATCCACAAGTGCTTGAGATTTTATAGCCATCCGAGGCTCATACTTCTACCAATGGGGTCCAAGCTCAATGGCCAACTTAGCTACCCAACCTGTGGCTTCTCTATTTTGAATAATATCCCCCAATGGAGCATAACTAACCACAGTGATGGGATGACCAAGGAAATATTGCTTCAACTTGCGACTAGCAATGAACACGTCGTAAACCAATTTCTGCCAATGTGGGTATATCTGCTTAGACTCAATGAGCACCTCACTAACGTAATAAACCGGCCTTTGAACCGGATACTCCTTGCCTGTCTCCTTCCTTTTAACCACAACTGCCACACTCACATCTCTGTTGTTTGTAGCCACATATAAAAGCAAGGGCTCCCTCTCAATAGGAGCTGCAACAACCGGCGGCTCAGCTAGCTGTCTCTTAAGCCCCTCAAACGCCTCATTAGCAGCATCGCTCCAGACAAATTTATCTGTCTTCTTCATCATTTGATACAAAGGGATATCCTTCTCTCCCAGGCGACTTATAAACCGGCTTAAAGCCGCAATAAGACCCGCCAACCGCTGGACCTCATGGATACATGCTGGCTTAGCCAAAGAAGTGATAGCCTTGATTTTCTCCGGGTTAGCTTCAATGCCCCTCTCAGAAACCAGGAAACCCAATAACTTGCCTGCTGGCACGCTAAAGACACACTTGGCAGGGTTAAGCATCATTTTATAGACCCGGAGATTGTCAAAGTCTCCTTCTTGGATTTCACAACAACATCATCGACATAGGCGTGAACATTGCGTCCAATCTGGTCATGAAGACAATTCTGAACACACCGTTGGTAAGTCACCTGGGCACTCTTTGTTGGAAATATTCTCTAGAGGCAATAATAAAAGTATTATTATATTTCAATGTTCATGATAAATGTCTTTTATTCATGCTATAACTGTACTATCCGGAAATCGTAATACACGTGTGAATACTTAGACCACAATATGTCCCTGGTGAGCCTCTAGTTGACCAGCTCGTTGTGATCAACAGATAGTCATGGTTTCTTGACTATGGACATTGGATGTCGTTGATAACGGGATCACATCACTAGGAGAATGATGTGATGGACAAGACCCAATCCTAAGCATAGCATAAAAGATCGTGTAGTTCGTTTTGCTAGAGCTTTGCCAATGTCAAGTATCTCTTCCTTCGACCATGAGATCGTGTAACTCCCGGATATCGTAAGAGTGCCTTGGGTGTATCAAACGTCACAACGTAACTGGGTGACTATAAAGGTGCATTACAGGTATCTCCGAAAGTATCTGTTGGGTTGACACGGATCGAGACTGGGATTTGTCACTCCGTATGACGGAGAGGTATCTCTGGGCCCACTCGGTAATGCATCATCATAATGAGCTCAATGTGACCAAGGTGTTGGACACGGGATCATGCATTACGGTACGAGTAAAGTGACTTGCCGGTAACGAGACAGAACAAGGTATTGGGATACCGACGATCGAGTCTCGGGCAAGTAACGTACCGATTGACAAAGGGAATTACATACAGGGTTTGATCGAATCCTCGACATAGTGGTTCATCCGATGACAACATAGAGGAGCATGTGGGAGCCATCATGGGTATCCAGATCCCGCTGTTGGTTATTGACCTGAGAGCGTCTCGGTCATGTCTGCATGTCTCCCGAACCCGTAGGGTCTACACACTTAAGGTTCGGTGACGCTAGGGTTATTAGGAAGACTAGTATGTGACTACCGAATGTTGTTCGGAGTCCCGGATGGGATCCTGGACGTCACGAGGAGATCCGGAAGGGTCCGGAGGTAAAGATTTATATATGGGAAGTTGTTAAACGGACACCGGGAAGTTTCGGGGTCATACCGGTAATGTACCGGGGCCACCGGAAGGGTTCCGGGGGTCCACCGGGAGGGGCCACCCCTCCCGGGGGGCCACATGGGCTGCGTGGGGCAGGGAGCCAGCCCCTGGTGGGATGGCCGCACCCCCCTCCCATGCGCCTAGGGTTGAGGGGGAACCCTAGAGGGGGCGCCCCCCTTGCTTGGGGGGCAAGCCACCCTCTCCCCCTCTCCCCTTGGCCGCCGCACCCCCCCTAGATGGGTTCTAGGGGGCCGGCCCCCTTCTCCCTTCCCCCTATAAATAGAGGGGTGAGGGGAGGGCAGCCGCACCATCCTCCAAGGCGCAGCCCTCCCCTCCCCAACACCTCTCCTCCTCCGTTGTGTGCTTGGCGAAGCCCTGTCGGAGTACTGCCTCTCCTCCATCACCACGCCGTCGTGCTGCCGGTGGAGCTGTCTTCCTCAACCTCTCCTTCCCCCTTGCTGGATCAAGAAGGAGGAGACGTCTCCTGTCCCGTATGTGTGTTGAACGCGGAGGTGCTGTCCGTTCGGCGCTGGTCATCGGTGATTTGAATCACGTCGAGTACGACTACATCATCACCTTGCAAGCTTCCGCACGCAATCTACAAGTGGTATGTAGATGCAAACTCTCTCCCTTGACTCGTTGCTTAGATGAACTCATAGATGGATCTTGGTGAAACCGTAGGAAACATTTTAATTTTCTGCAACGTTCCCCAACAGTGGCATCATGAGCTAGGTCTATGCGTAGTTCTCTAATGCACGAGTAGAACACAATTGTTGTGGGCGTGGATTTTGTCATCTTACTTGCCTCTACTAGTCTTTTCTTGCTCAACGGTATTGTGGGATGAAGCGGCCCGGACCAACCTTACACGTACGCTTACGTGAGACCGGTTCCACCGACTGACATGCACTAGTTGCATAAGGTGGCTGGCGGGTGTCTGTCTCTCCCACTTTAGTTGGAGCGGAATCGATGAACAGGGCCCTTATGAAGGGTAAATAGAAGTTGAAAAAATCACGTTGTGGTGTTTCGTAGGTAAGAAAACGTTCTTGTTAGAACCCAATTGCAACCACGTAAAAGATGCAACAACAATTAGAGGACGTCTAACTTGTTTTTGCAGCGATTGATCATGTGATGTGATATGGCCAGAAGTTGTGATGAATGATGAATTGTGATTTATGAGATCATGTTCTTTGTAATAGGATTCACGACTTGCATGTCGATGAGTATGACAACCGGCAGGAGCCATAGGAGTTGTCATTATTTTTTGTATGACCTGCGTGTCATTGAATAACGCCATGTAAACTACTTTACTTTATTGCTAAACGTTAGTCATAGAAGTAGAAGTAGTCGTTGGCGTGACAACTTCATGAAGACACGATGATGGAGATCATGGTGTCAAGCCAGTGACAAGATGATCATGGAGCCCCGAAGATGAAGATCAATGGAGCTATATGATATTGGCCATATCATGTCACAACTATATAATTGCATGTGATGTTTATTATGTTTATGCATCTTGTTTACTTAGGACGACGGTAGTAAATAAGATGATCCCTTATAAAATTTCAAGAAGTGTTCTCCCCTAACTGTGCACCGTTGCTACAGTTCGTCGCTTCTAAGCACCACGTGATGATCGGGTGTGATGGATTCTTACGTTCACATACAACGGGTGTAAGACAGTTTTACACAGCGAAAACACTTAGGGTTAACTTGACGAGCCTAGCATGTGCAGACATGGCCTCGGAACACGGAGACCGAAAGGTAGAACACGAGTCGTATGGAAGATACGATCAACATGAGAATGTTCACCGACGATGACTAGTCCGTCTCACGTGATGATCGGACACGGCCTAGTCGACTCGGATCGTGTAACACTTAGATGACTAGAGGGATGTCTAATCTAAGTGGGAGTTCATAATTTGATTAGAACTTTATTATCATGAACTTAGTCTAAAACCTTTGCAAATATGTCTTGTAGATCAATGGCCAACGCTAATGTCAACATGAACTTCAATGCGTTCCTAGAGAAAACCAAGCTGAAAGATGATGGTAGCAACTATACGGACTGGGTCCGGAACCTGAGGATCATCCTCATAGCTGCCAGGAAACAATATGTCCTAGAAGGACCGCTAGGTGACGCTCCCGTCCCAGAGAACCAAGACATTATGAATGCTTGGCAGTCTCGTGCTGATGATTACTCCCTCGTTCAGTGCGGCATGCTTTACAGCTTAGAACCGGGGCTCCAAAAGCGTTTTGAGCACCACGGAGCATATGAGATGTTCGAAGAGCTGAAACTAGTTTTTCAAGCTCATGCCCGGGTCGAGAGATATGATGTCTCCGACAAGTTATACAGTTGTAAGATGGAGGAAAACAGTTCTGTCAGTGAGCACATCCTGAAGATGTCTGGGTTGCACAACCGTATGACCCAGCTGAACATTAACCTCCCAGATGAGGCGGTCATTGACAGAATCCTCCAGTCGCTCCCACCAAGCTACAAGAGCTTTGTGATGAACTACAACATGCAGGGGATGGAAAAGACCATTCCTGAAGTGTTCTCAATGCTGAAGTCAGCAGAGGCTGAAATCAAGAAAGAACATCAAGTGTTGATGGTCAATAAGACCACTAAGTTCAAGAAGGGCAAGGGTAAGAAGAACTTCAAGAAGGACGGCAAAGATGTTGCCACGCCTGGTAAGCCTGTTACCGGGAAGAAGTCAAAGAATGGACCTAAGCCTGAGACTGAGTGCTTTTATTGCAAGGGGAAGGGTCACTGGAAGCGGAACTGCCCCAAATACTTAGCGGATAAGAAGGCCGGCAACACCAAAGGTATATTTGATATACATGTGATTGATGTGTACCTTACCAGTACTCGTAGTAACTCCTGGGTATTTGATACCGGTGCCGTTGCTCATATTTGTAACTCACAGCAGGAGCTGCGGAATAAACGGAGACTGGCGAAGGACGAGGTGACGATGCGCGTCGGGAATGGTTCCAGAGTCGATGTGATCGCCGTCGGCACGCTGCCTCTACATTTACCTACGGGATTAGTTATAAACCTTAATAATTGTTATTTAGTGCCAAGTTTGAGCATGAACATTGTATCTGGATCTCGTTTAATACGAGATGGCTACTCATTTAAGTCTGAGAATAATGGTTGTTCGATTTATATGAGAGACATGTTTTATGGTCATGCTCCGATGGTCAATGGTTTATTCTTAATGAATCTCGAGCGTAATATTACACATGTTCATAGTGTAGATGCCAAAAGATTTAAAGTTGATAACGATATTCCCACATACTTGTGGCACTGCCGCCTTGGTCACATTGGTGTCAAGCGCATGAAGAAGCTCCATGCCGATGGACTTTTAGAGTCTCTTGATTATGAATCGTTTGACACGTGCGAACCATGCCTTTTGGGAAAAATGACCAAGACTCCGTTCTCCGGAACAATGGAGCGAGCAACCAACTTGTTGGAAATCATACATACCGATGTGTGCGGTCCAATGAGCGTTGAGGCTCGCGGAGGATATCGTTATGTTCTCACTCTCACTGATGACTTAAGTAGATATGGGTATGTCTACTTAATGAAACACAAGTCTGAGACCTTTGAAAAGTTTAAGGAATTTCAGAATGAGGTAGAGAATCAACGTGACCGAAAGATAAAATTCTTACGATCAGATCGTGGAGGAGAATATTTAAGTCACGAATTTGGCACACACTTAAGGAAATGTGGAATCATTTCACAACTCACGCTGCCTGGAACACCTCAACGAAACGGTGTGTCCGAACGTCGTAATCGCACTCTATTGGATATGGTGCGGTCTATGATGTCTCTTACCGATTTACCGCTATCATTTTGGGGATACGCTCTAGAGACAGCTACATTCACTTTAAATAGGGCACCGTCTAAATCCATTGAGACGACACCGTATGAATTATGGTTTGGAAAGAAACCTAAGCTGTCGTTTCTAAAAGTTTGGGGATGCGATGCTTATGTCAAGAAACTTCAACCTGAAATGCTCGAACCCAAGTCGGAAAAATGCGTATTCATAGGATACCCTAAGGAAACTGTCGGGTATACTTTCTACTTAAGATCCGAAGGCAAGATCTTTGTTGCCAAGAACGGATGCTTTCTGGAAAAAGAGTTTCTCTCGAAAGAAGTAAGTGGGAGGAAAGTAGAACTCGATGAAGTACTACCTCTTGAGCAGGAAAGTGGCGCAGCGCAGGAAACCGTTCCTGTGATGCCCACACCAACTGAAGAGGAAAACAATGATGATGATCAAGGTACTTCGGATCAAGTTACTGCTGAACTTCGTAGGTCCACAAGGACACGTTCCGCACCAGAATGGTATGGCAACCCTGTCCTGGAAATCATGTTGTTAGACAACAATGAACCTTCGAACTATGAAGAAGCGATGGCGGGCCCGGATTCCAACAAATGGCTTGAAGCCATGAAATCCGAGATAGAATCCATGTATGAAAACAAAGTATGGACTTTGACAGACTTGCCCGATGATCGGCGAGCGATAGAAAAACAAATGGATCTTTAAGAAGAAGACGGACGTAGATGGTAATGTTACCATCTATAAGGCTCGACTTGTCGCTAAAGGTTATCGACAAGTTCAAGGGATTGACTACGACGAGACTTTCTCTCCCGTAGCGAAGCTGAAGTCCGTCCGAAGCATGTTAGCGATTGCCGCATACTATGATTATGAGATATGGTAGATGGACGTCAAAACGGCATTCCTTAATGGGCATCTTAAGGAAGAGCTGTATATGATGCAGCCGGAAGGTTTTGTCGATCCTCGGAACGCTAACAAAGTATGCAAGCTCCAGCGATCCATTTATGGACTGGTGAAAGCATCTCGGAGTTGGAACATTCGCTTTGATGAGATGATCAAAGCGTTTGGGTTTATGCAGACTTATGGAGAAGCCTGCGTTTACAAGAAAGTGAGTGGGAGCTCTGTAGCATTTCTCATATTATATGTAGATGACATACTCTTGATGGGAAATAATATAGAATTTCTGGACAGCATTAAGGCCTACTTGAATAAGTGTTTTTCAATGAAGGACCTTGGAGAAGCTGCTTATATATTAGGCATCAAGATCTATAGAGATAGATCGAGACGCCTCATAGGTCTTTCACAAAGCACATACCTTGATAAGATTTTGAAGAAGTTCAAAATGGATCAGTCCAAGAAGGGGTTCTTGCCTATGTTACAAGGTGTGAGATTGAGCTCGGCTCAGTCACCGACCACGGCAAAAGATAAAGAAGAGATGAGTGTCATCCCCTATGCTTCAGCCATAGGATCTATTATGTATGCCATGCTGTGTACCAGACCCGATATAAACCTTGCCGTAAGTTTGGTAGCAAGATACCAAAGTAATCCCGGCAAGGAACACTGGACAGCGGTCAAGAATATCCTGAAGTACCTGAAAAGGACGAAGGAAATGTTTCTCGTTTATGGAAGAGACGAAGAGCTCGTCGTAAAGGGTTACGTCGACGCTAGCTTCGACTCAGATCTGGATGACTCTAAGTCACAAACCGGATACGTGTATATGTTGAATGGTGGAGCAGTAAGCTGGTGCAGCTGCAAGCAGAGCGTCGTGGCGGGATCTACGTGTGAAGCGGAGTACATGGCAGCCTCGGAGGCAGCACATGAAGCGATTTGGGTGAAGGAGTTCATCACCGACCTAGGAGTCATACCCAATGCGTCGGGGCCGATCAAACTCTTCTGTGACAACACTGGAGCTATTGCCCTTGCCAAGGAGCCCAGATTTCACAAGAAGACCAGGCACATCAAGCGCCGTTTCAACTCCATCCGTGAAAATGTTCAAGATGGAGACATAGAGATTTGCAAAGTGCACACGGATCTGAATGTCGCAGATCCGCTGACTAAACCTCTCTCGCGTGCAAAACATGATCAACACCAGAACTCTATGGGTGTTCGATTCATCACAATGTAACTAGATTGGTGACTCTAGTGCAAGTGGGAGACTGTTGGAAATATGCCCTAGAGGCAATAATAAAAGTATTATTATATTTCAATGTTCATGATAAATGTCTTTTATTCATGCTATAACTGTATTATCCGGAAATCGTAATACACGTGTGAATACTTAGACCACAATATGTCCCTGGTGAGCCTCTAGTTGACCAGCTCGTTGTGATCAACAGATAGTCATGGTTTCCTGACTATGGACATTGGATGTCGTTGATAACGGGATCACATCATTAGGAGAATGATGTGATGGACAAGACCCAATCCTAAGCATAGCATAAAAGATCGTGTAGTTCGTTTTGCTAGAGCTTTGCCAATGTCAAGTATCTCTTCCTTCGACCATGAGATCGTGTAACTCCCGGATACCGTAAGAGTGCCTTGGGTGTATCAAACGTCACAACGTAACTGGGTGACTATAAAGGTGCATTACAGGTATCTCCGAAAGTATCTGTTGGGTTGACACGGATCGAGACTGGGATTTGTCACTCCGTATGACGGAGAGGTATCTCTGGGCCCACTCGGTAATGCATCATCATAATGAGCTCAATGTGACCAAGGTGTTGGACACGGGATCATGCATTACGGTACGAGTAAAGTGACTTGCCGGTAACGAGACTGAACAAGGTATTGGGATACCGACGATCGAGTCTCGGGCAAGTAACGTACCGATTGACAAAGGGAATTACATACAGGGTTTGATCGAATCCTCGACATAGTGGTTCATCCGATGACAACATCGAGGAGCATGTGGGAGCCATCATGGGTATCCAGATCCCGCTGTTGGTTATTGACCTGAGAGCGTCTCGGTCATGTCTGCATGTCTCCCGAACCCGTAGGTCTACACACTTAAGGTTCGGTGACGCTAGGGTTATTAGGAAGACTAGTATGTGACTACCGAATGTTGTTCGGTGTCCCGGATGGGATCCTGGACGTCACGAGGAGATCCGTAAGGGTCCGGAGGTAAAGATTTATATATGGGAAGTTGTTAAACGGACACCGGGAAGTTTCGGGGTCATACCGGTATTGTACCGGGGCCACCGGAAGGGTTCCGGGGGTCCACCGGGAGGGGCCACCCCTCCCGGGGGGCCACATGGGCTGCGTGGGGCAGGGAGCCAGCCCCTGGTGGGCTGGCCGCACCCCCCTCCCTTGGGCCCATGCGCCTAGGGTTGAGGGGGAACCCTAGAGGGGGCGCCCCCCTTGCTTGGGGGGCAAGCCACCCTCTCCCCCTCTCCCCTTGGCCGCCGCACCCCCCCTAGATGGGTTCTAGGGGGCAGCCCCCTTCTCCCTTCCCCCTATAAATAGAGGGGTGAGGGGAGGGCAGCCTCACCATCCTCCAAGGCGCAGCCCTCCCCTCCCCAACACCTCTCCTCCTCCGTTGTGTGCTTGGCGAAGCCCTGTCGGAGTACTGCCTCTCCTCCATCACCACGCCGTCGTGCTGCCGGTGGAGCTGTCTTCCTCAACCTCTCCTTCCCCCTTGCTGGATCAAGAAGGAGGAGACGTCTCCCGTCCCGTACGTGTGTTGAACGCGGAGGTGCTGTCCGTTCGGCGCTGGTCATCGGTGATTTGAATCACGTCGAGTACGACTACATCATCACCTTGCAAGCTTCCGCACGCGATCTACAAGTGGTATGTAGATGCAAACTCTCTCCCTTGACTCGTTGCTTAGATGAACTCATAGATGGATCTTGGTGAAACCGTAGGAAAAATTTTAATTTTCTGCAACGTTCCCCAACACTCTTGACCCAAAGGGCATAGACACATAGCAGAAGGCTCCAAAGGGAGTGATGAAAGCTGTCTTCTCCTGGTCCTTAACTGCCATCTTGATCCGATGATAACCAGAATAAGCATCCAAAAAGCTCAAACGCTCACAACCCACTGTAGCATCAATAATCTAATCAATATGGGGGAGAGCAAAAGGGTCAGCCGGACAGGCCTTATTAAGGTCTGTATAATCCACACACATACGCCAAGTGCCATTTTTCTTAAGTACCAACACCGGGTTAGCCAACCACTCAGGATGAAAAACTTCAATGATGAACCCCACCACCAAGAGCCGGGCCACATACCAATTGCCTTGCGCATGTCTTCATTAAAACGACGAAGAAACTGCTTAACCGGTTTAAACTTTGGATCCACATTAAGAGTGTGCTCAGCAAGTTCCCTCGGTACACCTGGCATGTCAGAAGGTTTCCATGCAAAGATGTCCTGGTTCTCACAGATGAACTCGATGAGCACGCTTTCCTATTTCGGATCCATATTAGCACTAATGCGGAACTGCTTGGATGAGTCGCCCGGCACAAAATCAACCAACTTAGTGTCATCTGTCGACTTAAACTTCAACAGGGGTCATTTTCTATAGTCGGCTTCTTCAAAGGTGTCATATCTGTTGGGTCAACATTGTCTTTACAAAAATTCAACTCCTCAGTGGCACAGGCCGACTCAGCATACGCAACATCGCCTTCCTCACAATCCAGCACAATCTTCCTATCACCATGGACCGTGATGGTGCCCTTATTACCCAACATTTTAAGCTGGAAATAAACATAACACGTCTGTGCCATAAACTTGGCAAAAGCCGTCCGCCCGAACAAAGCGTGATACGAGCTCTTGATCTTGACCACCTCAAAGGTCAATTTCTTAGCTCTGCAATCATGATCATCTCCAAAGGCTACCTCTAGGGTTATCTGACCCACTGGATACACCGACTTCTCCGGTAGCACCCCATGGAAAACAGTAGAAGTCATTTTAAGATCTTTGTCAGTCAGATTCATATGACGAAAAGTCTCATAGTAAAGGATATTTATTCTATTGCCCCCGTCCATGGGTACCTTTGTAAGTTTACTCCCTCCTACCTGAGGAGCAACGACCAATGCCAATTGACCAGGATTGTCAACCCGGGGTGGGTGATCCTCCCGACTCCAGACAACATGCTGCTCAAACCACCTCAAATAACAAGGTACCGCCGGCTCAACTGTGTTCGCTGCCTGCTTGTGGATTTTCTGATATAGCTTGCAGAGACTTGTGATATTGACCACTATTCAGCTGCTTCAGATTGCTCTGATAACCAGACTGCTGCTGCTGATTCCCTTGGCCAAATTGTTGATTAAAACTAGATGACCTTGGCCCTGAAAACCAGAATTTGAACCACCACCTCCAAAACTAGGCCCGTGAGAGCCGGATCCTAAACCTCCATGCGGGCCATGATTATTCTGTAAAAAAAATTAGAGTTTCTATACTCCCTCATGATGAAGCAATCCTAAGCAATCCTTCCGCAGGTGACTGGCTGGCTTGTCCTGGGTTCCGTGCTTTGGGCAAGGCTGATTCATCATGGCCTCAAGGTTGAACTTTGGCCCTACAAATCGGGGTGCTGGCGGTTTCCCCTTACGACGCTGGTTATTACTCTACGTGTTGTTGTTAGCTATAATGTCTAAACCGCCGTCAGCTTTGCGCCTACCATTGCCACCTTGACCCGGCATGTTATGTTATCCCTTTGCATTGCCACTCTTCTTCCTTTTCCCCGTCTTCTCCTCATCAGACTCAGGGTCTTTATGTGACACTCCAAAAATTTTATTTGGTTTTTTTTATCAAAAACCTTGTGGTTTTGAGGAGAGAGAGAGAGCTTTTTTTAAAATCTTTCTTTTTCAGAAAAACCTTCCTCTTAAAAACCTCCTTTTTGCCTTGGCAGGGTTTTTAATTCTTTCAAACTTTGGTGGTTGATCTTTTGCAAACTTTTTCTCTGTTAGTTCCCTCTAAAGATGTAATCTTTTTGGGAGTTTTAATTTGTTTTATTTTTAAGAGAAGCTCTATGAAAATTTGGGATTTTCTTATCTTTGAAGCCACCCTTGGCTTTGTATTTTTGCCCATGAGATAAAACCCCTCCAAAACCTCCCCTCCCCCTTGTGATCAACCTAAATTCTCTGTCCCAACTAATCCAAACTGGTTTTGGATTTTATTCTAATTATTTTCCCCCTCAATTCAATTCTGAAAATTATTTGGAGCCTGAGGGATTTTCAAAGCAAGTACACTTTTTCATTTGAGTTTTGACCTCAAACCAATTCTCCTGGATTGTCCTTTAAACCCACAACCCAGAACCATCTTGATCCACTCCTCCTCTTTTCAAAATTTTCAAAATACAGTCTCTGCAAGTTTGGACCAGATTTGCCAAATTTGGTGAAATTCATATCCACACTGCTCCAAAAATTCCACCAAAAATCATGCAGCCTACTTGAGCAAGGAGAAGCCACTCCACCAAAAATCAGCTCAAGGAAAAATCACCAGAGGCCAATTTCATTCTGTCGAACACCTTGTGGGCACTGTTACTGTTCAAAGTTCAGAAAATTCAGTTTCAGTGTCATCTTCAGTCCGTCAGTTTCAGTCACGCGGCCACAGTGCCCTTGGCATGTTCCTCGCCGCCTCTTCCTCTTGTCCGAAGCTTCACACGCGTGCGTGGAGCCTTCCTGGCGTCGGTAGCACGCTGGCTCGCCCTCGCCGGCGTCTTCTGTGGCGTCGGGACCTCCCGTGGCGGCCGACAGGAGGCACACCATGGCAGAACGCCGTTCCACGCCGCCCATCGCTCCCTGGCTCTCCGCATGGCCTCATGCACGCCAGTGCACGCCCGTAGCACAGCCACCGTGGCCGGCAAGCACGGAACGCGCTCTCCGCCGCCAACGGGCCTGCGCCATCACCGTTCCGTCGAGCTCGCCCTTAACACCCAAACCCCGGCCAGTTTAACACCAAAACGGACCCATTGAACCTCCGTGATGATGCTCGACCCCCTAACCACCCCGACCGAGCACTGCGCCACCGTAATCGCTCGCCGGTGATCCTCGTTCACGGCAACCGCCTCGGACCGCCTATATAAAGGGGTCCCGAGCTCACTCTCATGCACGCAGCACCTCCACTACTCACCAACACCCCGCCAGGCCACTAGGGGGGACCTCGAGGAGGTCTTCTCCCCCAGCTCCGGCCGCCTCGCCCCGCCTCGGCCTCCAGCCCGATTCGTTCTGGTGAGGCCATCTCCGGCGCTCAAACCCCGTTCGTTACCCTCTCTAGCTTCCAGGAGCATAACCCCTCTTCACTTTAACCTTTGCAGCCCTCTCCGACGAGCCCCTCGACCACCCGAGCCGCCGTCCGCCGGAGCAAAGCTCGCCGTCGACGTGGTGCTCGCCGACCGACTCCACCACCATTAACTGACGCGGAAGGGTACCTTGAGCACGGAGGTACTCTCCGATCTCTCTGCCTCGCCGTGGATCACCGCCGGCGACCACCGCGGCTCTCGGGCGCCGGCGAACTCTGCCGCCCCGTTTGAACATTTGAACCTGATGGGTGGGACCCCACCGTCAGCCTCTCTGCTCTCTCTTTCAAATCATTTTCTGGAAGCGCCTTCGGGCAGAATGCGTTTTCTCTTCGGGCTGGCGTAGTCGCTACCGAAGCGCTTTCTGTTTTTATAAACTAGCCCCTGGAAATCTTCTGTTTCATTACAGATAAGTCCCTGGACAAAAACCCTTATAACTTTTAATCAGAAAAGTATTTTTGATTGATTCTTTTTCTGTTCTCTTTACAATTTTGTCTAGTTTTTTATCAGATTTATTTGAAAAATATTTGGTTTACCTTCTGTGCACTCCTTGGTATTTACGTTAGCGCATATATTTTCTTTAAACTGTAGATACCGAAGGAGGTGACGGAGCCGCGAACTTCACCGAGCTAGGCTCCGATTACTCTGAACCAGGCAAGCATGTTTGAACTTTTGATATGATGAGTGTCTTGGCAAGTTTTGCATTTAGTTAGTTTCATGGCATGTCGGTGAGCATACCGATGAACGTTATTTTATGTGATAATGAGGTAACTGAGTTCGATGATCCATACGTGGATGAATGTGAAGATGAATGGCCATGTGTTGGCATGAGGATGGGTACGGTGGCAGTGTTGTAGCATGCCAGTCGTACGCCAGACCATGTGACTTCAGTGTCAAACCATATCGGTCCAGTACCTATCATTTCCTTCCTTGTACTACCACATGTTTTCCGCAAGGAATATGGTTTAGTAAGTTGCAAACCGCTTTCATGGTACACACCAAAGAGGAGAGGCCGTGATGATGGTTCCATGGCCCTGGATTAAAGCCAGTCATCCGGTCAGGGGGCATGGGTGTTTCTGGTTGGGACCGAGAGGGGGGCACCCCTTAGAGCGCGCGTATATAAATTTGATCCCATGCTATTCGAGATTGTGATCTCCCCGTCTCAAAAGTTTTTCTTGGACGATGACTAGGGTGATTCCTAGCATCGAGAGGTAGGATGGGTGTGTACCGGTTAGCTGTGTTTTCTTCTGAAATACCGTAAACGGAACTAGTCCTTCGTGACTACGGAAATCCGTTGGCTGTGGGAAAAATTTTGTACAAACTCTGCAGAGTCATATATTCCTCCAAATCATCTATTCCATGTCAAGTTTCGTTCCTTCTTATCCTAATCAATTGTCAGCTTTGGTGACAGAGACTCCGGTGAATCGCATGAGTGCTAAGTCCGGTTGAATGATTATCCCTGTGGATGGACTAACCCGTTTATTCTCTTGGAATGAATGTTTATTATGAGTATTATTTACTGGTGAATTTAAAGCCCTTTCTGCGATGTCGCTCAGACGTCCGACTGTGGCATTTCGTTTAAAGCCCTTTCTGCGATGTCGCTCAGACGTCCGATGGTGGCATTTCATTTAAAGCCCTTTCTGCGATGTCGCTCAGACGTCCGACTGTGGCATTTCTTTTAAAGCCCTTTCTGCGATGTCGCTCAGACGTCCGATGGTGGCATTTCATTTAAAGCCCTTTCTGCGATGTCGCTCAGACGTCCGACTGTGGCATTTCTTTTAAAGCCCTTTCTGCGATGTCGCTCAGACGTCCGATGGTGGCATTTCTTTTAAAGCCCTTTCTGCGATGTCGCTCAGACGTCCGACTGTGGCATTTCTTCTAAAGCCCTTTCTGCGATGTCGCTCAGACGTCCGACCGTGGCATTTCTTTTAAAGCCCTTTATGTGGTGTCGCTAAGATGCCCGACTGTGGCATCATTTCCTTATTTTTATTTGTTCACCTTTCGAGGCGTCGCTTCAGACACCCGATCGGTCCTTATTTATGCTCTGTGGGATTTCAGGCGGACTACCGCCGTTTCCCTTCTTACTTACCCGTTATGCCAATTTTATTTATTGTGCATTAAGGAATTAATCATGTTGCATCCATGCATGCATTTGTTATATCTTACGTCCGAACTGTCTTGCGAGTACTTTCAAAGTACTCACTGGCTTGTTGATTTGGCCAGATGCTGACGAAGGCGATCTCATGGATGAAGAGTTCGATAGCGAGTCCGACACTTAGAGGAGTCCCAGTCAGTCTCGTGCAACCCTGGATCTGGCCACTGTTTTATATCCGCTTCCGCTACCAAATAAATTTATCGAGCCTAACCTCGACGTTCGATGAAATGATATTCTTAGAGTCTTGTATTTCCCTTCCCGCTGTGTTTTTCCACCACCAGCCTATCTTTGAGTTAGTAGTATGTCTCCACACCACTGTGTTCTGTCCGCCATTATGTATGATTATTGGCGTGCTTGTAATAATTTGGTTGAGCAGCCACAGTTCAACCCTGTAATATATTTTTAGGCTACTGGCTTATTGTATCAAGAAATTGTCTACCAGTGAGGAGGATTTCTCTCATACTGGACTCAAAAGACTGGTTTATCAATAAATATTTTTATTGGAAAACCAGTCGTGACACTTTAGTGCTATCAGAGTCGGCGTACTTGACGAGAGCCGCCATGAGCTCCCCCATATCATTGCAATTACGCTTAAGCCACCCCAATTTCTGCTTAAGGGGAAGAAAACGACAGTTCTTCTCCAACACCAGGACTGCTGAACCGTTGTTGATACTGTCTGAGAGTGTATAACAGCTGAGATCAGGCGCACCCAATTTGTCGTTGATTCACCTTCACCTGGGATGCAAGAATCCAAATCTAGAATTGACATAGGCTGCTTGCATGTAGCTTTAAAATTTTGAATAAATCGCTTTTTCAACTCCGCCCACGACCCAATGGAATTAGCGGGCAACACTTTCAACCAAGTACGAGCCGTCCCGTCCAACATCATGGTGAAATATTAAGCACATGCAACATCACTAACATCCAGCATCTCCATAGCCGTCTCATAGCCCTCAATCCGGGATGATCCGCCGTGTAGTTATGCACCTTGCGGGGGCCCTTGAAATCCTTAGGGAAGCGCTCGTTGCGTAGAGCCGGCACTAAACACGACCAAGGTTCTAGAGGTCACTCCTGCCTCCACAGACATGGACGGATAAAGCAGAGATTGTTGTTGAGCCACCAACTGAGCCGCTAGCTCCGCCTCACGTCACCCTCTGCCCTAGTCAACCAAAGCCTGAGCATCACTACCAGCACATGGCGGGTTAGACCTACGAGGATGATTGCGGTGCCGCTCACTGCTTGACATGACTGGTTCATCAATATGTCTGCTATAACTCCGGCTTGGACGTGGTGTTGAATGAATCCGATCGTGACTATTTGAATAAGTCGCTTGTTGAGCCACAACCATCTGAAGAAGCTCTACGGCTCTCCGTATTTCCATCTCCGCTCGCGACTCATCCTGAACCGGGAGAGCCGCCAATCGAGTAGCCGCATCTATCATGTTATCCAAAGGATTAGAAAAATGACCCGGGGGCGTCGGAACGTGCTGAGGGGTCAAATTCAAATGGGGGGGGGGTGTTCTGCAGCACGTGGCTGAACCGGTTCTCCAGCCACTGGCGCCTCAACGACTGATCCACACCAGGTAGGTTACTGGTTCCTGCCCCAGGCGTGTTGAAAAGGTTCCTCGTATTGTAAACCAGGGGCAACCGGCTCACATGCCTTCTATTGAAGATAGCGTTTGGTGCGTCCCGGTCCAAGCTCAAGCGAAAGTTCTCTGCTTGAAGCCGTTTTGCCTCCCTCTCCAAGGCGGCTCGCTCCATCGCCATCCGGGTGTTCTCAGCGTTTAGATCCTCTATAGCTTGGGCTATCTCATCACATAACTTCGCAATGTCTGCTCTATGTTGAGTTTGGTTCTCCGGGGTCACCTCTGCTGTTAACAATGTTGCCAAAGCATCCAACAGTTTAGATAAAACTTGAGTCGGCGGGAGCACATGGCCTCCTGCCCCGGCTGCCATTGCCGTTGATGACCCAGAGATCATTGCGGCTGCAGTTGAAGAATTCTGCCCTGGCTGTGTACCGGCCATGAAGATTGTTACCCGGTTTGGCGGCTCGTAGGGGTCCAGAATACTGCCACCATCGGAATAGCCCCCAAGCCCACCATCCTGAACCTGATACATGGAATCGGTCTCGTCGGTTGAGGATTCATCGCTTTAATAGACGACCGTCTCACCACCGGACCCAAATCCTCCTTCCAGATCCACTCCTTGAGTAAAGCCAACAAAGACATGCTTTGGGGCAGCTTGAACCTTGGCAGGTCGCGTGCGCTGAGCCGTCTCAACGATGTTGGTGCAGGTGTCCGGCTCAGCTTCTGACTCACCAATATTGCCAATGAATACATGGATTTTGTCAAAGGGGACCCGGTACCCGTACTCGATTGAGCTGGCCTCGGGGCCCCAGTTTGCATCGTCTATGTAGAGCTTGCCGCGATGACTCTTGGTCATCCGGCCCATAGCGTATCCCTTGAGCCCTACGAAGCTGCCCTTCAAGAACTCAAAACCACCGTGCGCCGGCCCCATAGTGGGCGCCAACTATCATGGATTTGCCACAGCAGATGTCCTAGCATGAGGACTTAGGTGTGGGGCCGTCACAACGTTGTTAGCTTGAAGGGGTTAAAACGACACAAGGGACACAGAGAGTTTACCTAGGTTCGGCCCCTCGCAATGAGGTAAAGGCCTATTCCTGCTTTAGGTTGTATTGCTTGGGTTTCGATTACTATGGAGCGAATACGTTTGACCTAGTTCACGACTTCTTGTTTACTTCCTTAACCCGCCGCCGGGTCACCCCTTTATATACATAGGCTGATGCCCGTCGGCTTACAGAGTCCCAACCGGCTCATACACAACGTGTCCGGCTCGGTGACAGAACTAAACCTTCCTTAACATACAAGTTAAACATATGGCGGTTTATGCCCGTGGGCCTCAAGTCTCCTCCGGGTATTGGGCCTTCAGTATGCTTGCTTCATGAACCGCCATCTTCAATATCTTCTTGGGCCTTCTCATTATGAACCGCCGGTGGTATGACCCGGCCCCTCCTGGTTGGGTCATACCCAATAGTCATAACCCCAATAGACTCCGTCAAGGAATCCAAGATGGATGTGCTTCAAAGTCAGCTTGACAAGTTCAAAATGAAGGATGGTGAAGGTGTCACTGAAATGTACTCTAGGCTTGCTCTCATCACAAACGAGATTGCCAGCTTAGGAAGTGAAGCGATGATCGACAAATTCATCATCAAGAAGATCCTAAGAGCCTTGGATGGAAAATATGATACAGTGTGCACTTTGATCCAAATGATGCCAAATTGCAAAGATCTCAGGCCAACCAAAGACATTGGAAGAATTGTTGCTCATGAGATGTCACTCAAGGATAAAGAAGAGCTTCACAACAAGTCTAGTGGTGCTTACTGCTACGTGTTGAGCTTGCGTTAGTTTTCCTTGAAGAGGAAAGGGTGATGCAGCAAAGTAGCGTACATATTTCCCTCAGTTTTTGAGAACCAAGGTATCAATCCAGTAGGAGGCCCCTAAAAAGTCCCACGCACCTACACAAACAAACAAGAACTCGGAACCAATGCAATAAAGGGGTTGTCAATCCCTTCATGGCCACTTGCGAAAGTGAGATCTGATAGAGATAATATGATAAGATAAATATTTTTCGTATTTTTAAGATATAGATTGGAAAAGTAAAGATGCAAATAAAAGTAGATTGAAAGCTTATATGATAAGATATAGACCCGGGGGCCATAGGTTTCACTAGTGGCTTCTCAAGATAGCATAAGTATTACAGTGGGTGAACAAATTACTGTCGAGCAATTGATATTAAAGCGAATAATTATGAGGTTATCTAGGCATGATCATGTATATAGGCATCACGTCCGTGACAAGTAGACCGACTCCTACCTGCATCTACTACTAATCTACTATTACTCCATACATCGACCGCTATGTAGCGTGCATCAAGAGTATTAAGTTCATAAATAACGGAGTAACGCATTAATACAGATGACATGATGTATGGGGATAAACTCATGCCATATGATATAAACCCCATCTTTTTATCCTCAATGACAACAATACAATACGTGCCTTGCTGCCCCTGCTGTCACTGGAAAGGACACCGCAAGATTGAACCCAAAGCTAAGCACTTCTCCCATTGCAAGAAAGATCAATCTAGTAGGCCAAACCAAACTAATAATTCAAAGAGACTTGCAAAGATAACTTAATCCACATAAAAGAATTCAGAGGAGATTCAAATATTTCTCATAGATAAACTTGATCATAAACCCACAATTCATCGGATCTCGACAAACACACTGCAAAAAGAGTTACATCGAATAGATCTACAAGAAGATCGAGGAGAACTTTGTATTGAGATTCAAAGAGAGAGAAGAATCCATCTAGCTAATAACTATGGACCCGAAGGTCTGTGGTAAACTACTCACAACTCATTGGAAGGGCCTTGGAGATGATGTAGAGGCCCTCCATGGTCGATTCCCCCTCCAGCGGAGCGGCGGCGAAGGCTCCAAGATGGGATCTCGCGGATACAGAAGGTTGCGGCGGTGGAATTAGGTTTTTGTGGTGCTCCTCGATGATTTCAGGGTACATGGGTATATATAGGAGGAAGAAGTACGTCGGTGGATGCTCGAGGGGCCTACAAGGGTGGGGGCGCGCCGGGCGCCCTCGTGGCCACCTTGCTTGTTTGTTGACTTCCACTCCAAGTGTCCAGGTTTGCATTTGTTCCAAAAAGATCGCTCCCGAAGGTTTCATCGCTTTTGGACTCTGTTTGATATTCCTTTTCTTCGAAACACTGAAACAGGCAAAAATGCAGCAATTCGGGTTGGGCCGCCGGTTAGTAGGTTAGTCCCAAAAATGATATAAAGGTGTAAATTAAAGCCCATAAACATCCAAAACGTGTAATATAATAGCATGGAACAATCAAAAATTATAGATATGTTGGAGACGTATCAAGCATCCCCAAGCTTAATTCCTGCTCGTCCTCGAGTAGGTAAATGATAAAAACAGAAGTTTTGATGTGGAATGCTACCTAGCATAATTCTCAATGTAATTTTCTTTATTGTGGCATGAATGTTCAGATCCAGATGATTCAAAATAAAAGTTCATATTGACATAAGAAATAGTAATACTTCAAGCATACTAACTAAGCAATCATGTCTTCTCAAAATAACATGGCTAAAGAAAGTTATCCCTACAAAATCATATAGTCTGGCTGTTGCTCTATCTTCATCACACAAAGTATTTAAACATGCACTACCCCAATGACAAGCCAAGCAATTGTTTCATACTTTAGTAATATCAAACTTTTTCAACTTTCACGCAATACATGAGCGTGATCCATGGACATAGCACTATATGTGGAATAGAATGGTGGTTGTGGAGAAGACAAAAAAAGAGAAGATAGTCTCACATCAACTAGGCATATCAACGGGCTATGGAGATGCCCATTAATAGATATCAATGTGAGTGAGTAGGGATTTCCATGCAACGTATGCACTAGAGCTATAAATATATGAAAGCTCAACAAAAGAAACTAATTGGGTGTGCATCCATTTTTCTTGCTCACGAAGACCTAGGGCATTTTGAGGAAGCCCATCATTGGAATATACAAGACAAGTTCTATAATGAAAAAAAATTACCACTAGTATATGAAAGTGACAACATAGGAGACTCTCTATCTTGAAGATCATGGTGCTACTTTGAAGCACAAGTGTGGTAAAAAGGATAGTAGCATTGTCCCTTCTCTCTTTTTCTCTCATTTCTTTTTTATTTGGCCTTTCTCTTTTTTTATTTGTCCTTTCTCTTTTTTGTAATATAAAGTCCGAAGTCTCATCTTGACTTGTGGGGGAATCATAGCCTCCATCATCCTTTCCTCACTGCGACAATGCTCTAATAATGAAGATCATCACACTTTTATTTACTTACAATTCAAGATTACAACTCGATACTTAGAACAAGATATGACTCTATATGAATGCCTTCGGTGGTGTACCGGGATATGCAATGAATCAAGAGTGACATGTATGAAAATTATGAAGGTGGCCTTGCCACAAATACGATGTCAACTACATGATCATGCAAAAGCAATATGACAATGATGATGTGTGTCATATAAACGGAACGGTGGAAAGTTGCATGGAAATATATCTCGGAATGGCTATGGAAATGCCATAATAGGTAGGTATGGTGGCTGTTTTTAGGAAGGTATATGGTGGGTGTATGGTACCGGCGAAAGTTGCATGGCACAAGAGAGGCTAGAAATGGTGGAAGGGTGAGAGTGCTTATAATCCATGAACTCAACATTAGTCATAAAGAACTCATATACTTATTGCAAAAATCTACAAGTAATTGAAAACAAAGTACTACGCGCATGCTCCTAGGGGGATAGATTGGTAGGAAAGGACCATCGCTCGTCCCCGACCGCCACTCATAAGGAAGACAATCAATAAATAAAATTGTGCTCCAACTTCATCACAAAGCGGTTCACCACACGTGCATGCTACGGGAATCACAAACTTCAACACAAGTATTCTATAAATTCATAATCACCCAACTAGCATGACTCTAACATTACCACCTCTAATATCTCAAAACAATTATCAAGCATCAAATTGATCATAGCATCCAATTCACTTTCTATGATAGTTTTTATTATACCCAACTTGGATGCCCATCATTCTAGGACCAATTTTATAACCATAGCAAATACCATTCTGTTCTAAGAGACTCTCAAAAAAATATAAGTGAAGCATGAGAGATCAACAATTTCTACAAAATCAATCTACTCCCGTGCTCTAAATGATTTAAGTGAAGTACTAGAGCAAAACTATCTAGCTCAAAAGATATAAGTTAAGCACATAGCGTATTCTAATAAATTCTAATCAAGTGGGCTTCTACAAAAAGGTGTGTACAGCAAGGATGATTGTGGTAAAATAAAACTTAAAGACTAATATCATAAAAGACGCTCCAAGCAAAACACATATCATGTGGCGAATAAAAATATAGCTCCACGTATAGTTACCGATAGACGAAGACGAAAGAGGGGATGCCTTCCGGGGCATCCCCAAGCTTAGGATTTTGGTTATCCTTGAATATCTTGGTGTGCCCTTGGCATCCCCAAGCTTAGGCTCTTTCCACTCCTCATTCCATAATCCATCAAATCTTTACCCAAGACTTGAAAACTTCACAACACAAAACTCAACAGGAAATCTCATAAGCCCCGTTAGTGCAAGAAAGAAAACCCACCAAATAAAGTACTGTAATGAACACATTATTTATTTATATTGGTGTTAAACCTACTGTATTCCAACTTCTCTATGGTTCATACCCCTACATACTAGCCATAGATGCATCAAAATAACCAAACAACACACAAAAAACAGAATCTGTCAAAAGCAGAATAGTCTGTAGCAATCTGTAACTCTCGAATACTTCTGAAACTCTAAATATCCTACAAAACTAGTAAGTCCTGGGAAATTTGTCTTTTGATATACAGCAAAAAGAATCAGCGCAAAATCTAGTTTCTGTGAATTAATAAAATTATTTTCGTGCGCGCAAAGTTTCTGTTTTTCAGCAGAATCAAATTAACTATCACCATAGGTTATCCTATAGGTTCTACTCGGCACAAACACTAATTAAAATATGAAAACAAATCTAAACAAAAGGTAGATGAAAAATTTATTACTAAACTTAATAAAAAACAAAAAACAAAAATAAAATTGGGTTGCCTCCCAACTAGCGCTATTGTTTAATGCCCCAAGCTAGGCATAAAAGCGAGGATAGATCTAAGTAGTGCCATCTTTGGCACTCAATTCATAAGTAGCTCGCATGATAGATTCATAAGGTAATTTAAATTTCTTTCTTGGAAAGTGCTCCATACCTTTCCTTAATGGAAATTGGAATCTAATATTCCCTTCCTTCATATCAATAATTGCACCAATCGTTCTAAGTAAAGGTCTACCAAGAATAATAGGACAAGAAAGATTGCAATCTATGTCAAGAACAATAAAATCTACAGGAACATAATTCCTATTTGCAACAATAAGAACATCATTGATTCTTCCCATAGGCTTTTTAATGGTAGAATCCGCAGGTGCAAATTTAAAGAGCAATCATCAAAATCATGTAAAGCTAGAATATCACATAAAGTTTTCGGAATCGTGGAAACACTAGAACCCAAATCACACAAAGCATAACACTCATGATCTTTAATTTTAATCTTTATAGTAGGTTCCCACTCATCATAAAGTTTTCTAGGTATAAAAACTTCCAAATTAAGTTTTTCATCATAAGATTGCATCAAGGCATCAACAATATGTTTGGTAAAAGCTTTATTTTGACTATAAGCATGGGGAGAATTCAACACGGATTGCAACAAGGAAATACAATCTACTAAAGAAAAATTATCATAATTAAATTCCTTGAAATCCAAGATAGTGGGTTCAATGCTATTTAAAGTCTTGACCTCTCCAATCCCACTTTTACCAAATTTAGCATCAAGATCTAAAAACTCCGAATCATTGGGATGCCTTTTAACTAAAGTTGACTCATCTCCAGTCCCATCATTATTAAGATTCATATTGGAAAACAAAGATTTAATAGGGGACACATCAATAAATTTTAGATCTTCATAATTATTTTCATGGAAACTAGAAGAACACGCTTTTACAAAGCAATCTTTCTTAGCACGCAATCTAGCAGTTCTTTTTTTGCACTCATCAATGGAAATTCGCATAGCTTTGAGAGACTCATTGATATCATGCTTAGGAGGAGTAGATCTAAGTTTCAAAGAATCAACATCAAGCGAAAGTCTATCAACGTTCCTAGCCAAACCATCAACTTTAAGCAATTTTTCTTCAAGCAAGGCATTAAAATTCTTTTGAGATATCATAAATTATTTAACACTATTCTCAAAATCATAGGGCATCTTATTAAAATTACCATAATAATTATTGTAGGAATTTCCATAATTATTAGAGGAATTACTAGGGAACGGTCTAGGATTAAGGTTTTCTCTGTAAGCATTGTTACCAAAATTATTCCTACCAACAAAATTCACATCCATAGATTCATTATTATTCTCAATCAAAGTAGACAAAGGCATATCATTGGGATCAATAGGAGCACTCTTAGTAGCAAACAATTTCATAAGTTCATCCATCTTTCCACTCAAAACATTAATTTCTTCTATAGCGTGCACTTTTTTACTAGTAGATCTTTCGGTGTGCCATTGAGAATAATTAGCCATAATATTATCAAGGATTTTAGTAGCTTCTCCTAAGGTGATTTCCATAAAAGTGCCTCCCGCGGACGAATCTAAAGGATTTCTAGAAGAAAAATTCAATCCGGCATAAAATTTTTGTATGATCATCCATAAGTTCAAACCATGAGTAGGGCAATTGCGAATCATCAATTTCATCCTTTCCCAAGATTGGAAACATGCTCATGATCAAGTTGTTTAAAATTCATAATATTATTCCTCAGAGAGATGATCTTAGCGGGAGGAAAATACTTAGAGATAAAAGCATCTTTGCACTTAATCCACGAATCAATACTATTCTTAGGCAAAGACAAAAACCAAACTTTAGCACGATATTTAAGTGAAAATGGAAATAACTTCAATTTAAAAATATCATTATCCATATCTTTCTTCTTTTGCATCTCACACTAATCAACAAAGTTGTTTAGATGGGTAGCGGCATCTTCACTAGGAAGGCCGGAGAAAATTGATCTTTCATAACAAGATTCAGCAAAGCAGCATTGATTTCACAAGACTCAACATCATTAAGAGGAGCAATCGGAGTACTAAGGCAATCATTATTATTGGTATTGGAAAAGTCACACAATTTGGTATTATCTTGCACCATAGCGACAAGCAATCCAACACACAAGCAAACAAAAAGGCAAGCGAAAGAGAGAGGAGATTGTGAAAGAGAGGGCAAATAAAATGGCAAGGGTGAAGTGGGGGAGAGGCAAACGAGAGGCAAATGGCAAATAATGTTATGCGAGGGAGAGGAGTTTGTGATGGGTACTTGGTATGTCTTGACTTGAGCGAAGACCTCCCCGGCAACGGCGCCAGAAATCCTTCTTGCTACGTCTTGATCTTGCGTTGGTTTTCGTTGAAGAGGAAAGGGTGATGCAGCAAAGTAGTGTAAGTATTTCCCTCAGTTTCTGAGAACCAAGGTATCAATCCAGTGGGAGGCTCCTCAAAAGTCCCACGCACCTACACAAACAAACAAGAACTCACAACCAACTCAATAAAGGGGTTGTCAATCCCTTCATGGCCACTTGTGAAAGTGATATCTGATAGAGATAATATGATAAGATAAATATTTTTGGTATTTTTATGATATAGATTGGAAAAGTAAAGATGCAAATAAAAGTAGATTGAAAGCTTATATGATAAGAGATAGACCCCGGGGACATAGGTTTCACTAGTGGCTTCTCTCAAGATACCATAAGTATTACGGTGGGTGAACAAATTACTATCGAGCAATTGATAGAAAAGCGAATAATTATGAGATTATCTAGGCATGATCATGTATATAGGCATCACGTATGTGACAAGTAGACCGAATCCTGCCTGCATCTACTACTATTACTCCACACACCGACTGCTATCCAGCATGCATCTAGAGTATTAAGTTCATAAAGAACGGAGTAACGCATTAAGAAAGATGACATGATGTAGAGGGATAAGCTCATGCAATATGATATAAACCCCATCTTTTTATCCTCGATGACAACAATACAATACGTGCCTTGTTGCCCCTGCTGTCACTGGGAATGGACACCGCAAGATTGAACCCAAAGCTAAGCACTTCTCCCATTGCAAGAAAGATCAATCTAGTAGGCCAAACCAAACTGATAATTCGAAGAGACTTGCAAAGATAACTTAATCACACATAAAAGAATTCAGAGGAGATTCAAATATTTCTCATAGATAAACTTGATCATAAACCCACAATTCATCGGATCTCAACAAACACAATGCAAAAAGAGTCACATTGAATAGATCTCCAAGAAGATCGAGGAGAACTCTGTATTGAGATTCAAAGAGAGAGAAGAAGCCATCTAGCTAATAACTATGGACCCAAAGGTCTGTTGTAAACTACTCACAACTCATCGGAAGGGCCTTGGAGATGATGTAGAGGCCCTCCATGGTCAATTCCCCCTCCGGTAGAGCACCGGTGAAGGCTCCAAGATGGGATCTCACGGATACAGAAGGTTGCGGCGCTGGAATTAGGTTTTCGTGGTGCTCCCCTATGGTTTCAGGGTACGTGTGTATATATAGGAGGAAGAAGTAGGTCGGTGGATGCTCGAGGGGCCCATGAGGGTGGGGGGCGCGCCCACCTATAGGAGGCACGCCGGGCACCTTCATGGCCGCCTCGCTTGTTTCTTGACGTCCACTCCAAGTCTCTAGGTTTGCATTTGTTGCAAAATGATCGCTCCCGAAGGTTCCATCGCGTTTGTACTCCATTTGATATTCCTGTTCTTCAAAACACTGAAATAGGCAAAAAAATAGCAATTCGGGTTGGGCCTCCGATTAGTAGGTTAGTCCCAAAAATGATACAAAAGTGTAAAGTAAAGCCCATAAACATCCAAAATGGGTAATATAATAGCAAGGAACAATCAAAAATTATAGATATGTTGGAGATGTATCACTTACAAAGCCTCATGTGATGCTCCTACATCATCAAGTGAGAAACAAGCCTTCAATGAAGAATCGAGCATAATGGTGAAGAATTTCAACAAGTTCTACAAGAGTAGAAGCAAGGAAAGGAGTTCAAAGTCAAGGTCCTACAATGACAAAATATGTTCTAGTCGTGAGTGAAATTGCTACAATTGTGGAAGACCCGGACACTACTCCAATGAGTGTACGGCTCCCTACAAAAGAAGTGAAGATTCACCTAAGCAAAAGGGAAGAATCACCTCCAAGAGAGAGAAGGAGTAGAGATGATCGCTATGAACGAAGAACCTCCCGCAGAAGCAAGGATTCGGAAAGGAAGGACAAGTCATCAAGGAGCTATAGAAAATGAAGACAAAAAGCAGATGTTGGTGAATGGGTATCCTGTTCCGACTCCGACCACCACTCCGAGAGAAGTTATCACTCTGATTCCATATACTCAAGATGAAGGTGTTGCCGGTCTAGCACTTGTGTCAACCAACTCCTATGACATATTTGAGTCACCAAATGAAGGAATTGGAAGATGCTTCATGGCTAAAGGCCCCAAGGTATCACACCTCGAGTATGTTGATTTCAATAGTGATGAAGACTTGCTTGGTGATGATGATTTACTTGTTGACAACTCTATTGATGCATGCTATGATGACATTGCTACTAATCATGCTAATCAAGATGAAACGAATGACAATGATAAGAAGGAGATTAAGCGTCTAACTAAAGAACTAAACACTTTTAAGTTAGCACATGAAACTACTTTAAAAGATCATCGAGAACTTTTAAAAAGTCATGAGAAGCTATGCTTCGAGAAGCTCAACCTTCAGCAATAACATGAGTTCTTAAAAGCCATCAATGATGATCTTAGGAAGAAAAGTTCTTCTTACATTGCCAAGCATTTACTCTTGTCTACTTACACGCCACAAGTAAAATCTAGCAACAAGAGTAAGAAAGATTCTTCTTCTAGTAGTAAAAATAATCATGCTAAATCCAATATTGTTGTTTCTAGTAGTTCTCTTGATTGCACTAATGATTCTCTTAGCCAAGTTACACTTGAGCAAGAAAATAGCTTATTGAAGGGAATTATGGAGAAAGTTGTTTACAAGAGTCTTGACTGAAGTAAACAATTTGAGAAATTGTACGCAAGCAAGGAAGGCACCAGAAGAATCAAGGTGTTGGTTTTGAACGAAAGTTCAATGCCAATGCAGTTGAGTGGGAAGAAGATCAATACCCCAAGACGAAGTTTGTTCCTCAACAAGAGAAGTATGATCCTACTTCCTCCAAGGGGACACAAGCTCAAGATGATCTTCCACCACAAGACCACAAGCTAAAACGCAAGGACAAGCTTCAAGAGGAGAGTGATGCATTTGAAGAAGGTCCAAAGGCCTTGGTCAAGTGGGTTCCCAAGTCTACATCAAGTTCTACTTCATCAAGTACATCTACAACCCCAAGGATTCCCATCAAGATGCGTGGATCCCAAAGAAGAAGAACTAAAGAGTTCTTGAGGGTGACTCTGCCAACATTCTTCACTCATATTCATTTTGGCAAGGACAATTGCAAACAATTTCCACATCTTACACTAGTTCAAGGAGTCACAAACACTCTTGTTGGTCAGACAAGGGACAAGGTAATCTAATGCTTTCATGGACATCATCTTGTGTGTGCTTCACTCTATGTCTATGGATATCCTTGTTTGTTCCTTGTGGGACTAACCCATGTAGGTATTGAAAGTGCAACTCACTCCAATGGATTGCTCCAAATGATCTACATCCACAATGAGCATTCACATCTTTAACACCTACATGAAGTCATCATTGACAAAACTCAAGGGTAGTTCATCCCTCTTTGGGGGGATATCACATCTAGGGGGAGCTTTACTCTAAGAATTTGGCTAAAGCAACTCCAATGGTGTGAGCACAACAATGCTTTATGTAAAAGTGGTAACCTCACTTGTGCTTAAACGATGAGTATGACCTATGATCAAATGTTCTCATTTGACTCCTAAGTCAATATACTCATATATAGATGACCTAGTCATCGCCAATTGCTTGATAGATGATAGAGTGATTGTGCATGCTTTGCCACATATTTCATTTGCCATTTTTTTGCGTGAGCATGTTGATTGCATATTTTTCTCAATCGAGGACATCTATTTGTTGCTTTGATTGTTTGGCTCTTTTTCTTTTGCCAAATGGATGGACAATAATGCCTAAGAACTCTCTCTAGATATCTATGCTTTTCTCGTCTCAAACTCTATTCATGCTACATCACAATGTTATATCAAGTCAAATTCGAACCCTCTGGGTGAGGAGCATTCGGAGTCACGTTTCGTCATAGACTTAAACTTCCAAAACCTCTCTATGCATTTCGGTCTGACCGATTCATTCCTTTCGGTCAAACCAATTTCATTGAGTTGATCTAGTTTTTCAATCTTGGTGCAATCTATTTGAACAATTTAGTCACACCGAGTTGCAGTAGCCGCTTGCAATTTTGCATCTTGGTGCCACCGAGTTGTTCCACTCGGTCACACTGATAGGGTTGGGATATATATACCCACGGGCCAAATATTGGAAATTCCTCCGAAAACCCTTCACCGGCGCATATCCTGATCTGCTGACTCAGGTCTCCGGATTGTATCCTCATCCCCAGCGACCTCCCGCCGCTGGTCTCCATCACCGTCAACAGAAATCTCCACCGTCGTTGCCGTCGTAACAAGCTCATCGCCAAATTAGGGTATGAGTTCGATCCTCTGTGTTTTCTCAATCCGATTCCTAGCATAGAGACAATAACATGGTTCTTGACAAGTTTGAGATCATCCTACCCAGCGAAAACATCCTTTAGTTTAGATTTGATTCGAAAATTTAGGGTTAGTTTTCCGCAGAACTCATCTCGGACCGACCGAGTTGTAGAAATCGGTCTCACCGATTTGGCTTAGGCCATTGCACTTGTGATTTCCAGTCTGACCAAAACTTACAAATCGGTGTGATCAAGTACAAAACTTTATGAAACCCTAGCAATATCATTGTCACCGAAGTGTGCCTCGGTCTGACCGAGATCACTAGTTTAGACATAGATTGTTGCTTTGGTGTCACCGAGTTTACAAATTAGTAGCTCCGAAATGCTTTCTGTAGAAAACTAAAACTAAATTTTTGACTCTATTGTTATGCAAAAACTCTGCACTTTGTGATGCTCATCCATTCTATCTCATCTATAGCTATTCACAGGGTCAGCTTGCAGTGTCATCCATGTCAGATCAGAGTGATAGCCAGAACAAGTTTGAGGAACAAGTCAACATGAGTGAGGGCACTAGTCCCTCTAACAGCTATGATGAGGGGAGCAGAAGCACTCCCAGCAACCTGCCTAAGGCAACAACAATGTAGAGGAACAAGAAAACCTCAGAATCAGAGGATGAGGACTTTGAAGTTGAGGAGGTGACCTCAAAAAAGAAAGTGCTCAAGAAGGAATATGGTGCTGCTACCTCCACCAAGCCTGGCATGAAGAAGAAATCTCCTGCTAGAAGAGTGACAATGTCCAAAGCTAGACACAAGAAACTATGGATTTTACTCTTGAGACAAGATAAGATGCTGATGAAAAGAAAAGAAAGGAAAGGGTTAGGAAAACCATTGCCAGAGTGACTGGAAAGCCATCTATGGTGAGAGATTCTGCAGAAGAGGAGGAGGAAGAGAAAGATGCACCTCCTGCCAAGTCTCAAAACCTGATAGGGGATGCCATCAAGTCTGGGGTTACTTCTTCAAAGCCTAAGACTGCCCCCAAAGCTCCAGCTCAAGCTTCCAAGTCTGCACCAAATTGAAGCACCAGAAACATTCTGCTGCAGAAAAGAACAAGGCCCCAGTGCCTGAGATTGAAGAAGAAGAAGAGGAAGACCAAGTGCTCGGAAAATTGAAGCCAAAGATACCTGATCATGATGACAATCATCCAGTGGCTGAGAATATGAAGGATAGAAAGGATGCAGGTCTCAAATTGTGGAGACAAGCAGATACCTATGCTGTGAGGAGAAGAACTGTTGTGGACTACAGATTTCACACTAAGGAACAACAGGACTTCTATGAGACTGTGCTCCCAGATAAGAAGCCCATTGTGTGTGACATGCAGTGGGTAAGATGGAAATACATTTATGCCAATGAAGATCATTTTCCTGGAGTGCATGAGGGCTTCAAACTCAATGGAGTTGACACTTTTGTGGGTCAGAAATTGACCAAGTGGAATGAAGAGCTTATCATGCAGTTGTATTCAACAGCTCACTTCTACCCAGATGGCAAGATTGTTTGGATGTCTGAAGGTACTAGGTACCAGTCTTCTGTTGTTGAGTGGGACAAGCTCATTAATGCTCCTGAAGAAGCTGAGGAAGATATTGATGTCTATGCTTAGCGCAAGAAGGACCACCACTCCATGGCCAACATGTACAAGGAGATACCTGACAAGGCCTTGGAGATACATAAACTAGGCTCAGTATACTATCAAATGTCAGGACTGGCCACCATGAATACCATTTTGAGGCACACCTTGTTACCCAAATAAGGAGATCACATAATGATCAGAAGCCATTCCATCAACTTGCTTCAGCTATTTGAATTGCCCAGAAGTTTAAAGTGATGAGTTTGATTGTTGAGACCATCAAGAGAATAGCAGCATACCATAAAAGATCATGTGGGTATGCTCCACACATCTAGACGCTGATTATCTCCAAGATGAGCAAAGGTGTGTATCTGTTGGACAAAGAGTACCTTCCCTTGAGGCCCGAGTTTGAGGACAACACAGTTGTCATGAATGATGAAGATCCCACATCAGTAGTGGCTCAAGAGAAGAGAGAGAAAGCAAAAGCTGAGAAGGCAACCAAGATGCCAAGTGCTGAATAGGCTTCACAAGTTTACCTCAAGTCAAAGCAAGGTCAACTTGGATATCCTATTCATGCCACTTTGAGGATTGGGAAAGGATAGGCCACCCTGACTAAGAATCAAGAGAGCCTGGAGAGGATCATTGAAACAAAGTTCTATGATCTTGACTTGAAGGGGACAGAAATGCAAAAAGCTATTGAGCAGCTCCAAGAAGAAGCTGAAGGGAGGAAAGGGAAAGCTACCACAGATGCTTTTTTAGAGAGTGCCTAGGGCACAGAGATCTACAGCAGTGCCTGTGATAGACATAAGAGCTACTGCATCAACACCTGCAGCCACAACTTCAGTTGCCCCTCTGGTTGCAACTCCACCAGCTCCAACAACTTCAACAAATGAATTCGTCCTTCGTGTCCTCTCAACACCGCCTCTCGAAGATGAAGCATAGAGAGCCGCATAGCACTATGCATTTTCAAGCTTTTTGGCAACTTGTTTCCAAAGGGGGAGAAAGTGTATAGATCATAGGCTTCGAGAGTGAGAGAGAGAGAGAGAGAGATTTGCTTCTTTTTGGCTCTTTTTGCTACTTATTTGCTTGCTTGCTTGGACGATACTTTATGGCTATGTGTGTGAGATACTTGTATGGTCATGTGTTTGATCATATCATACATAATGTTTGTGCTTGGATGATGATATTCTCTATCTCTTATGTATGAACAGTCACACTTTGCCTTGATGATGAGTGCATGATCCATACTTCATCATTTCGAGTGCTCCACCAAGATGTATGTGACATGGAAGAGTAAGCCATGATCATAATTGTTTGTGCATTTGCATTCAAAAGAAAATTTTAAATAATGCACAAATTTAGGGGGAGCTCTTTCTTATCACATACTTACTAGAGCGATGATGTATTTCTTTCTTATTATCATTTGTCGAAGCTTTGATATATATGTTGTCATCAAGTACCAAAAAGGGGGAGATTGAAAGTGCAACTAATCCCTGGGTGGTTTTGGTAATTCTTAACAACATATATCTCATTGAACTAATACTCTTGCAAGATGATCATTTCAGAAAGTTCATCGAACTAATACTCAAGACTCTACATTTTCATTTAAGTGATCCAAGATCACATTGAGTCCATAGGAAATCCAATACTATTAAAAGGGGATGAGGTGTTGCTTAACAGCTTACACGCTCAAAATGCTTAGTGATATGCTCCAGAAAAACCTCAACCACTTTCTCATATCCACACATGTTCTAAACCTAAAGTCAAACTCAGCCCCACCGATTTGATCTATCCGGCGCCATCGAGTTCATTTGACATAGCCACTGCCACAAACCCTAATAACTTTGGTCTCACCGATAGGGATCTCGGTCTCATCGAGATGGGATTGCAAACTCTCGGTTTCCCTTTGTAACATTTCGGTCTCACCAAAATGAGCGATCGGTCCCACCGAGTTCGCAATGCAAACTTGATGTTTCCTTTTCGTAACATTTCGGTCTCACCGAAATGAGCGATTAGTCCCACTGAGTTTGCCTGACCAACTCTCTGTTTGCCTATTACTGAAATTGGTCCCACCGAGATCTAGCTATGCCCCGACCCTAGCACATTGGTCCCACTGAGTTGATCATGTTGGTCTCACGGAAAAGCCTAACGCTCACATTTTGAACCAAATCGGTCTGACCGAGTTTCACCATTCGGTCTCGCTGAGTTTGGGAATCTATGTGTAACTATTAGATTTTGTGTGGAGGCTATATATACCCCTCCACCCACTCTTAATTCAGGGAGAGAGCCATCAGAACATGCCTACACTTCCAACATTCATTTTCGAGAGAGAACCACCTACTCATGTGTTGAGGCCAAGACATTCCAATCCAACCACAAGAATCTTGATCTCTAGCCTTCCGCAAGTTGATTTCCACTCAAATCATCTTTCCACCATAGCCAAATATGTGTGAGAGAGAGTTGAGTGTTGGGGAGACTATCATTTGAAGCACAAGAGCAGGGAGTTCATCATCAACACACCACCTGTTACCTTTTGGAGAGTGGTGTCTCCTAGATTGGTTAGGTGTCACTTGGGAGGCTCCGTCAAGATTGTGGAGTTGAACCAAGGAGTTTGTAAGGGCAAGGAGATCGCCTACTTCGTGAAGATCTACCCAAGTGAGGCAAGTCCTTCATGGGCAATGGCCATGGTGGGATAGACAAGGTTGCTTCTTCATGGACCCTTCATGGGTGGAGCCCTCTGTGGACTTGCGCAGCCGTTACCCTTCGTGGATTGAAGTCTCCATCAACGTGGATGTACGATAGCACCACCTAACAAAACCACGCCAAAAATCTCCATGTCTATATTGCGGTTGCTCCCTCCAAACTCCTCCCCTTTACCTTCATATGCAATGATTTACATTCCCTTGCTGTACTGTTAGATTTGCATGTGTAGGTTGATTGCTTGACTAGTGCTAAGTTGCTAAAATCTGCCAAGACTTAAAATTGGGAAAAGGCTAGATTTTTATTTGGTCAATTAGTCTAATCACCCCCCTCTACACATACTTTCGATCCTACACACGTGCATCACCATCGAGCGGCGCCACAACGACCACTGCCGGACCAATGGGCGCGATGGCTCCGACGTTGACGAGCCTGCGCTCGGGGTTGGCGGGTGCCTACCTTTTGAGGTTGGGTGCCCAACCTTCACTTGTGAGCTGCGGTATGTCTGTTGGCCATCCGTTCACACATCCAAGCTAGAGATACCCTAGAAGTACGACGAGAGAACGAACCCGGCAAAGTGTCTGAGCATCTACACCATCGCTGTTCAGGCTATCGGGGGAAGAGATGAGAACGTTTTTGCCAACTACTTCCCTTTGGCCCTCAAGTCCAATGCAAGGTCTTGGCTGATGCACCTGCCGGAGAACTCCATTTCGTCATGGGCCGACCTGTGCCACAAGTTCATGGGCGCTTCCACTGGCGGCCATCAAGATCCAGGCCGACCCAGCGACTTGTAGCTTCTCCAACAGAAGGAAGGAGACACCCTCCGTAAGTATTTACAGAGGTTCAGCAAAGTCCATAGGAAAATCCCAAATATCCAGGTTCAGCAAAGTCCATAGGAAAATCCCAAATATCCATCCGGCAGCTGTGATAGCTTTCCAAGAAGAACGTGCGGTTGCCCAAGACTATGAAGGAGCTCTATACCTTGGTGGATAAGTTAGCTCAGATGGAGGAGGGAAGGAAGTTGCCCGGAGAGGAAGATTGCACCAATATCGATTCAGAGGATGATGTTGAATCAACCAGTCAGAAGAAGAGCAAGAAGCACAGTAAGAAGCGGAAGGATAAGACAGTGATGACCGCAGAAGGATCGGGTACACCTAGTACTGGCAAGAAGGCCAAAGATGAGGTCCCTGGTAAGGAAGCTACCGTGTGCGCTGACTGCCGGGAGGCCGCGGCTGTCGAGAAGGCCGGCAAAGGTGATGGGCCGTATTGCAAGATTCATCGGACCAAAGGCCACAACCTTTAAGAGAGCTATCACGTTGAGCAGCTCGTCAAGAGACGGAGAGCAGAGTATGAGAAGCGTGGCATGGAAAAGGGTCAGAATGTTGCCGGCGGTAAGGGCCGAGGTAGTGAAGTGAATCGCCCCGGCAAACCCTTCCGGAACCAAGGAAAACCTGCCATAGGTCCAGAGAAGGAAACCCGTGATGATGAGAGTGATGGAGGGGATGAAGAGGAAACCAGTGAGCAGGAGTTTCAGAAGGCCACTGACGCCATGTGCATTGATGGGGATGCATCTTTGCATGCCTCTCACCGTGAGCTTAAGCGATGGGCACGGGAAGTCAATGCCGTGGAACCAGCGCCAGAGGCCCGAAAGCCACTCGAATGGTCATGCACGCCCATCATCTTTAACGAAGAGGATCATCCTAACCATACTACTGCGGTAGGATGTTTGCCATTGTTGGTCTCTCCAACAATTCACAACCTCAAGGTCACAAAGATGTTGGTGGACAGCGAGGCCGGGTTGAATCTGATTTCCCCGGCAGTTATCAGCAAACCTCAGATAGGACAGGAAGAGTTAAAGGTTACCGGCACGTTTCAAGGAGTTAATCCCGATAGGAGTCATCCTAAGGGAAAGACCACGTTGCCGGTAATGTTTGGGGGAGAGCTGAACTACCAGACTGAGAAGATTGTTTTTAATGTCGTTGACCTTACCCTGCCATGCAATGGGATCCTTGGCCGCCCAGCCCTGGCTAAATTCATGGCGCATCCCACTATGCCTACAACACCTTGAAGATTCTTGGACCTATGGGAGTCATTACCATCCCATCAGATGAGAAGGATACAATCATTTGCGTGGACAAGATGTACCGGGGCGCAGTCGCGGCAGAGGCAACGACAGCGGTAGTTCCCGCCAAGGAGAATAGAGGAAAGAAGAAGGGTAGCAAGGACGTTGGCAAGTAATCCGGGAAGCGTACCTCTTCATAGTGTGCTACGCGTGTTGATGACTTGCCGGAGAGCTCCAACAGCAAGAGATCCAAGGTCGTTGCACCCCTAGTGAAGAAGGTCCTGGCAGGGCTGGCTGGTGTTGATGGACTTTCACTATCAGTGCCACCCTCACTACTAGGAAAATGGCTATAGATGGGATTGACACTAATGGCGCACCAGAAAGATGGTGCGCCATTAGTATATACTAATGGCGCACCACAATCTGATGCGCCATTAGAGTTTAAACAACTAATGGCGCACCATGCTACGGGTGCGCCATTAGTATCAATTTTTTTAACTAGTGCGCCTGTCCAAACATACTAATGGCGCATCCCGGCAAAGTGCGCCATTAGTAGTTGTAACTACTAATGGCGCACTAGGAAGCAGGTGCGCCATTAGTATAGAATTTTTTTTTTGAACTAGTGCGCCTATCCAAACATACTAATGGCGCATCCTGCCCAAGTGCGCCATTAGTAGTTGTAACTACTAATGGCGCACCAGGCAGTGGGTGCGCCATTAGTATAGGATTTTTTTTTGAACTAGTGCGCCTATCCAAACATACTAATGGCGCATCCTTCCCAAGTGCGCCATTAGTAGTTGTAAGTACTAATGGCGCACCATGCAAGAGGTGCGCCATTAGTAAGTGGGCAGCAACAAGATATTTGGGACAGCCTCTCCTACCCACACACTCACTTTCTCCCCACTTCATTCTCTCCACCTCCTCCTTGTCTCGGGTGCCTCCTCTTTTTCACCTCATTTCCACCATAGATTCATTCAAATTAAGTGGTTAAATTACCTTGTTTTAATAGGTAAGTAAGGGGGGAAGCTATATTTAGGTTGTTCTCCTTACAACAATGTGCACATGCACTTTTTACGGCCTAGCTAGATCTATGTATGTTCGTGGTGTTGCATATGTTTGTGGTGTTGCATATGTGTTTGTGTTTGGAGGTGTACCGGTATTTGATATGCGATAGTTGCCAATATTTTGCTGGAATGTTGATTCATTTCCGTTTCGGCGAGAATTTTGGCATTAAGCATTCTTTTTGGTCCTATTTTTAGGGAAGGTCATGCCAAATTTTTGTTTGGTTCTAAAATATCGTTTTGCTCTACCCCGCAGGCGACCATGGTCCGCACGATGACCGAAGGCATCGTGAATAGGTTTTTGAGGTCCGCGAAGGCCGAAATGCTTCAAAAGAACGAGACGGAGATAAGATGTCCTTGTCGAAGATGCAAGCTGAAGAGCCTTCTTGCAGACCCGGATTCCGGGCAGGTACGGGACCACCTGCTGTTGCGTGGTTTCATGGATGGCTATCGGTGGCAAGGTGATGAAGATGACTACGAAGTCGTCCATGCGGGCCGGGCAAGAAATGAGGAAGGGCAGCAAGACAACCACCGCGGCTCGGGCGGGCGAGAAGACGAAGAATCCCCTGGAGATGATCACGACTGTGATGCTGTACACAGTCATCATGTAGAAGATGCAGGACATGATGATGAGGAAGATGCCGGAGCAGGCGACGGGCATGATCATGAAGATGATGATGCCGGCGGAGCAGACGACGCTGGACCATCGATGGGCTGGGTGCAGGACCCTCATATTCAAGAGCTGCTTCTCAAGCAGACGGATAACGCAAGAGCTGCCGCCCGAGAGAAAGCCAAGATGGATCAACTTGAGTTAGACGCGGTTACTCCATTGTATGAAGGATGCAGGCCCGAGGATACCCGCCTGAAAGTAACGCTCATGGCCCTGGAGATGAAGGTAAAACACAAAATGACCGACGCATGCTTCGACGAGAACATGTCATTCTGGCACGAACGTCTAATTCAGTATCTAATTATCTACAAAGTAAAACTCATAATTACCATATATGCACAATTGGTTCCAGCGATGTATGCCAGTTGCCATTTTGGATTCTGCATCAATCATTTTTATTCATATGATTCATTTGTATTAGGTTTTGGCAGATATTGTTAACTTGACTTCATGGCTGCGCTCTATCCTGTGTTGCGCCTGTGCTCGTTGCTACTGATGCACTTCATGGCTGCTACTGTGTACAGTAGGAAGTGGAGTTAAGAACAATATTGGTCAGCTGTCCTAGTAAGTAAGATAAATTTTGCAGACTGGATCTGCCAAACACTCCATCCTTAATTCAGATCGGCAACAACCCCAGCCAAAGAAAACCTTATTGTGTTTTCTTAGGATTTCAGACGAATCTTGATGCATAATAGCTACCTAACGGATCAAATAGTAAAACACACCGAACCTGGTTAGGAAGCTCTCTGCAGGCAAACTATTAGTGCATGAACTTAGAACTACACATATGCTAGTGGAATTAAGAACACTGTCGATTAGCTGTCTAGTACAATCTTTTGCTTATTTGCCTTGGATGAAAAAGAACGCATTTACTGATGCAGATCGGCAAACCAACATCTATGAGAGAATAAGCAATTTTCTCTTTTATTTTTACCTTGATAAGAGTTGTAGCTTCAGTGCATGTGCAAGCATGTGTTGGTTTCGTCTGTGGCTCTTGGTTGGCTCAGTCATTAGTTGCTCTTTTGTTTATGGCTGTTGGTATGTACACTAGGTAATGGAATTAAGAACATTGTTGATCCAGTAAGTAGGACAAAGTTTGCAGACTGGATCTGCCAAACACTGCATCTTTAATTCAGGTCGACAACAACCCCAGTCAAAGAAAAACCGTCCCTGACAACCTTGTGTTTTCTTAGGACTAAAAACGAATCTTGATGCACAATAGCTACGCTAACTACGGATCGCCTATAAGAATAACTGCAAACTGGATAGACATGTTATAATAATTCAGCTGAGCATATAGGAGCATGTAAGTTAACTTTGTTTCAGCTTCACACAAGTTACAATTCGCTAAAAAAAGCCAGCTAGAATAGCCAAATAACAATTTGGTCCCAAACACAGCAAGGTCCTATTTTACTTTCAACATGACCTGACAACATGACCTGATAATAGTTCAGTTTACAGCTGAGGACAAAGAATTTGTACAGGACAAGGCTATTTGTTATCGATCAAATAAATGATTTAGAAACCATCAATAAGTAGGACTAGTGATTTATTATGAAGTTGCTTGGGTTTATTATGAAGTACTTTGATCATGTCTCTTTATTTGTACTGCTACTAATATACTTTATATGATGATGAAGTGCTACTAAGTTGTGTGCAAATTTCGTTAAATCAGTGATGTGTATGTGTGCTGTCAGTTATGTGTATGTGCTTATTTTAATCCAGTGAAATATGGCACTGAACTGTAGCTAGCTAAACGGTAGTTTTGCTTAAATTGGTGAAATTTGGCACTGAAATGTAGCTAGCCAATGCAAATATCTCAATGAATTCAGCTCTGTTTTCTGTGTGAAACTGTTGTTGTTAAATGAAGCCACATCCAGTCCACATGCCAATGTATTTTCCATGTTGTGATGGAGGCCTTTTTTGCCTTGTCCACCCGAGAGGCCCTTGAGTTTGCTGGAATGTCGATTAACTTCCGTTCCAGCAAATTCGGGTACTCCATATGTCCTATTTTCAGCAAAGGTCATGCTGAAATTTTCCGTGAATTTTAGCATGACTTTGCTAAAAATAGGACATATGGGGTACTTGTGACTAATGCATGGGCCGGGGTATCTTAGTAGTTAATTAAGTAGGATCAAGTGCCCCGGCGTACTTGTGACTAATGCATGGCTTTTAGGGTGCCTCGGTGTCGATAAAAACCGAAATGATGAAAAGTTAGGCTTTTAGGGTGCCTTGGCGTCGAAAAACCCTCAATGATAAAAGCTTAGATTTTAGGATGCCTCGGTGTCGACAAACCCTAAATGATGAGACCATGATCTTGTTCCTTGACAATAACCAACTTTTTGACCAAACTTTGTTTCTATTTAGAGAGAAACATGGCCCACAACGATGAGGCCGGGGGTTCGGGCGGCAAGGCATTCTGGGAGCTGTCCCAGGAGATGGAGGAACAACCTCACTTGTATGAGGCCGCCGCCTTCCCCACCGATCCTGAGACCACGGATGGTGCCGCCGAGGATGACCACACTGATGCCACCACTGATGGTGCCGCCGAGGATGCCACCACTGATGATGGCGGCGCACGCACAGATAGCAGCCAGGTGAAGAGGCAACGGAAGGACCGGCGCCCGATCGTGCTCCGCACCCTCAAGGCGGAAGTTATTGAAGTGGACTCCAACGGGAATCCAACGGCGCCCGAACGAATAGTCAAGGGGTACTCGCTTCAGCTCGGGTGCATTGTCCGGAGCACCGTCTCGATCAACACCGAGAACCTGAGGCATCCTGACCGGGGGAATTTGCGCCACCGCCTCTTCACGAAGCTGCACGAACGATACAAGTTCCCCGCTGAATTCGAAAACACAAGCCTCAAAGGGAATAAAGTGAACAATGCTGCCCTCACGAAGATGAGCAAGGCCCTGTCTACTTGGAAAAGCAATGTGAAGAGAATGATCGAGAAAGGTGAGAGTTATGAGAAGATCAAGGAGAAAAATCCTTCGATCACCGAAGATGACTACAACGACTTCAAGATCAATTGCTCGAGCACCGCAAGCTCCCAATCAAGTGAGTGGGGGAAACAAATGCGGGAGCTGAACATAGGGGAACACACACTCGGTCCCGGCGGTTACAGAGTGGCGGAGCCTATATGGGACAAGGAGGAGGCGGACCGTGCCGAGCAAGGCCTACCGCCCCTCTTCGATAAATACGGTGACAAGTAGACCAGGAACTTTGTCAGGGCCCGGTACAAGAAGGACCCGAAAACAAAGGAGCTTACCACGGATCCGAAGACCAGGCAACTTGAGCTTGTTCTGGTAAGGAATACACCCCCGCGTAATTAGCTCCATATGGTTGCATTCTAATTAATGAAGCCGAATTTCTAAATGGTTCACATTCCTTCCGCAGGCGACTGAAAGCAGTAGCGCGGGGTCGACTCAGAGCAACCCTTGGGACACCACTCTAAATAGGGGGTTGAATATAATGAAGAACAAGGATAAGCTCAGTAAGCCGACGTCAGCTGGTCGTGTGGCCGGCAAAGGCTTGTCGACAAAATGGGGGTCATACTATACCGCTAGTGTGCGGAAGGAGAAAAAGACCAGCTCGGAAAGCCAGGCGCGAGAGGTTCAAGAACTCAAGGCACAGGTGGCGCGGATTCCGGAGATTGTCCAAGAGCAAGTGGAACAACGACTCGGAGCGACGATCACCGCCCTTGTGCCTACCTTGATCTCGGGGTTGAGTGCGTGGATTGCGGGCGGCCAACAGGGGCCGCCCCCGATTCCTAGCTTCACGGCCAGCAACTCGCATAATGCGATGGCGGGGCCATTGGTGCCTCCGGCGGAGGCGGCATTGGTGTCTCCGACGCCGGCACGGGAGCTTAATGCACCCGGGTGTACGCCGGCCGGCACCTCTTCAGCAAGCGGCCGCTCCGTCAACTGCACGCCCGCCGTTGGTGGTGCCTTGACATTAGCCGAGCTCGACGCCATCATCATGGTAACTAATTAAGCCTCTCTCGGCCGAGGACTTCATCTCCTTGCCTTTGACTGGGCATCCCTGACGCCCTACATGTTTTCGCAGGGCGCCACCGACGTTCCGTGCACTCTCCTCCACTTCGTGAACAACGAGTTGGTCGATGTCGCCAAGGGCAAAATCGTTCAACCGGGCAACCCCTTGTTCCACGGTACCCAGATGCCACCCAACTTGTTTAGGGTTCAACTGGTTCGGGTGCTGCCAGGCTGCGACGACTTGTTACCTCCGATTCGACCCGTCGGGGCCGACGATGATGATGTGATGACCCTCAGCGCCTGCCTGAGCTGGCCCCTGCTTTGGCCGAAGAGCCAGATTCGTTTGGGGGCGGGGGACACCACCCCAAAGACAACACCGCCAGTCGTGCCGGCGCCAAGTCGGCCCCATGGCAAGACCGCCGTAACGGTGCCGGACATCCCTATGCCACTGGATCCAAACATGCATATGGCACAGGATCAGAACAACGACGACGACGACGATGATACATTTGGCAACGTCGATCAGTACTTTGCCGAGCATGGGTACGATGGCGACTTCATGGGGCCTCCTTCTCAAGAACCAAACCCAACAAAAGACGTGTGCGATCTAGCTCGTACCGCGGAGAAGCCAAGTTGCAACAGGCGCCGTCTGGCGTTCAGCTCTCAGGAGACGCCTCCAGCTGCCGACTTCACCGAGCCTCAGATAGGCGAGGTGCGAAATATTATCAGCCCCAACACACTCAAGAAGGCGGTCTGTGAGCAGAACTCGGTCCCATTACAGGAGAAGAAGAAGGCATGCAAAAGAAAGACTAAGAAGGGTGCGAGCCAGACGGCACCGAGTACGATCCATGCTCAGGACGGGCCACCTTCACCGCAGGATATCTCGAGGAGGGTGCATGTGGCGGGTAGGGCGATGCTACCACCAAATATGCTCAATGCTGCAACCGGTGCTATGCGGAGTCTGCACGACAGTGTTCTTTCTTTGGAGAAGCGGCGTCTCAGAGAGAAGGATGTGGCATACCCGGTTTTCGTGGCCAAGGTGCCAGAGGGCAAGGGCTTTGTGGATGGCGACATCGGGGGTACGATCGTCCTGCGGTTTGATGACATCTTTGCTATGTTTAACCTTCATCCGCTGCACTACACCTTCGTTCGGCTATTTTCGCTGAGTATGGAGATGCGGATCATTCGCGACAAGACCCCGAACATCGTGATAGTCGACCCCTTCTACATGCGTGCCAAGATCTTGGGCAGCGCTGGGGACCGGCAAGTCGCGAGTTCATACCTCGAAGGCGTCATTCTGGCAAACCAAGATAAGGATAACTTCCTCGTGCCTTACTTTCCCGAGTAAGTCCTCCCCTCAACCGGCCCGTAACATATGAATTCTTACTTTTCGATCGTTTTTCTTTTAACATTCCGTGTTTTCTGCAGTGACACACGTTGCACGCTCATCCTCCTAAGCCCCAAATATTCCATGGCCACGTATTTCGACCCGGACCGTCAGTCGAACGTAGACTACACAAATGTCAAGAAGGTTCTTGATGATGTTCTCCCTGGCTACGCCCAATCTGGAGGCACCTTCACCAGGCCTATTCGTAAGTACGGCAAGCACGTGTTCTCCCACAATACGACGTTCTACTGCGTCAAGCAGCCGCCTGGCGGTCAGAAGGGTGCCTACTACGCCATCCATCACATGCGGGCGATCGTACGGGACCATCATCAACTTCTGCTACCGAGTAAACTCCAAGATTGGGCCGCGAGCGTGTCGGCAATCCAGGACGCGGACCTCCGACAAGAATTCTTTCGCATCCAGTCGGAGTTTGCGGAAATCATCCATCAAGATGTCCTTCGTACCTCGGGGCAGTTCTACCTCAAAAATCAACCGTCCAACAGTGACATCGACACAATGCTACAAATGCAGGATGACAACGCCCGTTCTTTCATGACTCCCACGATAGACGGCGGCTTCATCCATGCTCCGGTCCCTTGAGTCGAGTTGTCTAGTTCTGAAACATCGATTGGCTCATGTTGTAATTAAACTTTAATGAACTTGTAGTATGTCTCTTTGGTTTTGAGAGTCGTTCAACTTAGATGTAATCGATGCTATTAATGTCTTGCTTTTCTCTTCCGACGTTCTGTTGCATAATTATATATTGCTTATGTATTGTCTGTGAATTGGTACTAACGTTTCGTTTGGCTAGTGCATAGTGATGCCGACGTATGTCGGGTACAAGGGTAAGGTTCCCGGAGTCTACGATGACTGGGAGGAGTGTCGGAGACAGGTTCACCGATTCAGCGGTAACAGTTACAAAGGGTACACCACTAGGGCCGAGGCCGAATCTAGATATGCCCGCTATCTAGCGGGAGAGGGGAGGGAGCGTTGGAGGAACCGGATGAAGACGAGTTTCATCGTGATGATGCTCATCGTGATGACCGCAGCTCTCTTCTATGTGATGGTAGTTTAGATGATCGATATCGACTTGTAATGCGAAGACAAACTCGCTACTCGCGGTTTCGAGACTTGTAATATAATGTTCTATCTTTGTTCGGTCTTTTTAATTCGGAGACTAATATGATGAATTGTATTCGGAGACTAATATGATGAATTGTATTCAAAGACTAATCTTCTATTGTATTTGATGAATCTATTGTTGATGTGTGCTGTCTATATTTTGTCAAATTATACATTTTGTAACCTGTGCAACAAACAGAAAATAAAAAAATAAAAAAAAACCTAATATTCATACTAATGGCGCATCACACGACAGTGTGCCATTAGTATGACAGTGCATACTAATGGCGCATCACCGGGTAGTGCGCCATTAGTATGCTGCGGTTACTAATGGCGCATCCAGAGGTGGTGCGCCATTAGTATGCCAAAGCACCTGGGTGTACTTGCCAACTGGGAGGCATACTAATGGCGCACCCTCGCATATACTAATGGCGCACCAGGTGGTGCGCCATTAGTATACCAGATACTAATGGCGCACCAGCTGGTGCGCCATTAGTAAAAATTACTAATGGCGTGCTATCAGTGGCGCACCAGTGATGCGCCATTAATGGCCATATTAGGTGCGCCATTAGTAGTGGTATTTCTAGTAGTGCCTTGATGACAAATACGAAAGCGCGCTTGTTTCCCTCCTGCGGGCGAATATCGATGTGTTTGCCTGGCAACCATTTGATATCCCCAGTGTTCCCAAGGAGGTAATCGAGCACCACCTTGCTGTCTGCCCACATGCCCGACTAGTGAAGCAAAAAGTCCAGAAGCAGGCCCTGGAGAGGTAGCAGTTCATTGTGGAAGAGATCAAGAAACTTGAAGCAGCTGGGTTGGTCAAAGGAGTGATGCACCCCACATGGTTGGAAAATCCAGTGGTAGTCCGGAAGTCTAAGGGAAGTGAAGGCTTTGCATAGATTTCACAGATTTCAACAAAGCTTGCCCAAAGGACCCGTTCCCCTTGTCGTGTATCAATCAGATCATGGATTCCACTTCAGGTTGTGATTTACTCTCCTTTCTGGATGCATATTTTGGGTATCACTAAAACTTCATGTCCAAGGAAGACGAAGAGAAGACATCATTCATCACTCCATGTGGTACGTACTGTTTTATCCGCATGCCATTTGGACTAAGGAGTGTTGGGTCCACTTTTGCAAGGGCAGTCCAGATTGGTTTTGAGCCACAACTGCACAGAAACATTGAAGCTTATATGGATGATATTTTGGTCAATACCGAGGATAGAGCCACTCTTATTCAGGATTTGGAGGAAACATTTGCTAATTTGCGCAAGATCAACTTGAAGCTCAACCCGGAGAAGTGTGTGTTTGGCATTCCCTCCGGCAGGCTTCTTAGGTTCTTTGTGTCCCATCGGGGATTTGAAGCCAACCCCGACAGGATTAAAGCTATCGAGCAGATCCAAGCGCCCAAGATAGTCAAGGATGTGAGGCGTCTGACATGGTGCGTTTCCATGCTGAGCAGATTCTTTTCCAAGTCTGCCAAGCGCGCCCTGACGTTCTTCAAAATATTAAATAAGGCAAGGCCCATGAAGTAGACTCCAAAAGAAGATGCATCTTTGCAAGAGTTGAAGACCTACTTGTCCACTATGCCTACCATGGTTGCTCCCAAACCACAAGAGTCGTTGCTGCTGTACTTCACGACAACCAACCAAGTGGTTGGTGCAGCCTTGGTGGCGCAGCAGGAAGTGGATGAGGTAGAGCCAGAGAAGGATCAAGACAGTAATGAGCACGATAGTGAGAGCAACCCCAAGGACACAACAAGGAAGAAAGTGGTGCAGCGCCCAGTGTAATTCGTGAGATCCTTGTTATATGGGCTAGATCAAGGTACTCTGGTGTGGAAAAGTTGATCTTTGGTCTCATCATGGCCTCAAGGAAACTGCGCCACTATTTCCAAGCCCATGAGATCACGATTGTCACTCGTTTCCCGTTGCAAAGGATACTCCGAAACACTGAGGCTACCGGCAGGATAGTGGAGTGGGATTTGGAGTTATATAGTTTTGGTTTGAAGTTTGAGAGCACATCAACGATTCAGAGCAGGGCATTGGCAGAGTTTATTGCTGAATGGATGCCAAACCCTGACGAGGATGTGTCAAAGAAAGTTATCCCCGGCAAGGAATCGCCCCAAGAATGGATCATGCATTTTGATGGTGCCTTTTCCCTACAAGGTGCAGGAGCCAGCGTGCTTCTCGTCGCCCCCTCCAGGGAGCACTTGAAGTACGTCATCCAAATGCATTTTTCCCGGGAAGAGGCAACCAACAATACAATAGAGTATGAAGGGCTCCTTGCCGGGCTCAGGATTGCCGCAGAATTGGGAATTAAGAAGTTGATCATTCGAGGAGATTCACGGCTTGTGGTGAGACAAGTCAACAAGGTTTATCAAAGCCCATTGATGGAGGCATACATTGAGGAAGTGAGAAGGTTGGAGGAACGCTTTGACAGAGTGCAAAAAGAGCTGATACCCCATCCAGAAAACAACATAGCTAATCATCTGTCAAAGTGTGCTCCGTAGAAGCTTCCTGTGGAACTAGGGACTTTTGTTCTCCATCTTACTCAGCCCTCCGTATCCCCAGCACAATGGCCTGGAAAAGGAGAAAGTGGGTCTCCGGTAAGCCTCTCCCGGTAGTGCCGCCTGGTCCTAGCAGAGACCCTGCCGGAAATAACTCCTCGCCAACTGCCAGACCGCACCCTCCATCAGGGCCCATGGTCCCCACGAACGAGGAATGTTCCCCCGCAGTAGAGGAGGTGCCGCTAGTCCTCGTTGCCGAGCCCCATGCTCCACCTTGGGAAAGGCACATAGTCCACTTCCTCCAAACCGGAGAGCTTCCCAGCGACCAAGATGAAGCAGAAAGAGTAGCCTGAAGGGCCAGTATGTATCAGGTTGTCGATGGCACTCTATAAAGAAGGAGGCCCAACGGTGTGAAATTGATGTGCATCTGCGGGGAAGAAGAAAAGGAACTGCTAGCTGAGATACACAGAGGCATGTGCAGCTCCCACAATGGATCAAGGGCATTAATTGGGAAAGCATTCCGGCAAGGATTCTATTGGCCCACATCCCTATAAGATGCACTCGAGCTAGTCCCCAAATGTGAAGCCTGCCAGTTCCATTCCAAGAACATCCACCTGCCTGCCCAAGCTCTTCAGACGATCCCTTTATCATGGCCATTTTCGGTCTGGGGGCTCGATATCCTCGTCCCCTTCCCCCAAGTAATCGGGGGCTTTGAATTCTTGTTCGTTGCTATCGACAAGTTTACAAAGTGGCTGGAAGTGACTACTGTGAGAAAGGTGACTGCTCAGTCAGCTATCAAGTTCTCGAAAGAAATGATGTGCCATTTTGGAGTACCGGCAAGGATCATTACCGACAACGACACCTAGTTCACGAGCCGCGCCTTCACTTTTTTTTTCGTGGATCATTATCTCCTGGCATAGCGGAAGCACTTGACGAGGCCTCTACGACAGAATAGATTCTCATGCACTATGCTCATGACCTCGGACGAAGATCTCATTTTCCTCTATTGCACATCCCAAAAGCAATGGACAAGTACAATAGCCTGGATTTTGGCCATTTTCTTTTTCTTTTGATTTATTTGGTTTTTGCTCTCTTTTTCTTTTGGAGTGGTTCTATGGCCTTGCCACCTAGGAAATCACCCTCGTTTCTTCTCCCAAGTGGCTCATCATTCCCAAAACCTTGCCAAGATCATGTCACTTCACTCCTTGACCAAACCGTAAAATCTTTTTCTAGGGAATATTCCTTTTTCTATTAAAGGAATAACCCTGCCTGCCCTGGTTGTGAAGCAACCTATATTACTGTACATTCAAAAGTTCCCAAATAATTCTCATAATTTCTTTGGGTCATATTTGCTTAAATATGCCCAAACTTTCCTGTCCTGGCCCAAGAATAATTCCCCAATAATTATTCTTCATTTCTGTCTAGTGTGGCTTTCTGTGACGGAAGTGCCACCTATCCTTTCCTGATTGCTCCCAAACCTTTTGGGCATTTTATTATGTCCAACTCATTGCCTCATGCCAAAATTTAACTTCATTTGCCTAGCCAATCTTCCTCAGTAAATTTTCAAACTTTTTGTCAAACAAAAGGCATTGTGAAGGATGTGCTAGCTAGGAGTACCCAAATGAGTTTAACTTTTGCACACTCCTTCATGTGCTCATATTAACCCCCTCCACCCATTTGCAGCCCCATCCAATCATCTATGTGAGCACAAGACCAAATCTTTGATTCTGGCAATATTTTCAGGTTGTGAAGCAAATGCATTTTATATTGCTTCATTAATTCTGAGAAATTACCAGATGTTTCTCCTACCAAAATAACATCTCTCCACCAAATTTGGCACCATTTCATTAATCAATATTTCTCTATAATTATTGCAAGTTTCTGGTCAGCAAGGATGTTTGTGAAACAAGTACCATTTTGGTGAATCCAATTGGTATGAAATTTTTACAGCATCTTAGTATGGCCAAATCATCAAGCCTAGCCAAATTTCAGCTCAAGTGGCTTCTCCATGTGAGTGCTTCTTCCTGTTTTTGCTTCTGGACCAGTTTATGTGGTTGTTAAGCAACTATATTAAATCTGGATTCAAATCTCCTCAAACTCTCCAGTATTATAGTCCTTCCTAAGATAATCATCCCAGACAAACTCTTTGGCTCAAATCAAGTTACTGTTGGTCACCAGTGCAGGTTCAACTTTACTGCAGTAAACTTCAGACGTTGACTACCATTTAACCAGAGTAATTTTCACCGAACTACCATTGCAGTTGCAACCTCCACAGGAAGGACAAAAACCCAGACATCGTTTGGCCGGCCGTGTGGCACTATGTGCACCAGTACCCACGGGGATCACGAGCTTTGGCATGCAATGCGTGCACTCTGTTGGCGTTGGCCGCGTCTAGGGCGTCTTCTAGCTCCGGCCCCTCCCCCTCTCGTCATCTTCGCGCTCATGAGCATGTCTAAAAGTTTTATCGCATCGTTGCTGTCCTCCTGGAGCCATTTCCCCCTTCGTAACCCCCTCCGTCAGCGCTCATCACTGCGCGCCCACGGGCGAGCTATAGCCGACCGGCTCTGTTTGTGCCGCGGCATCTTCCTCCTCTTGTCCCCGAGCTCAGCTTGTCCCTGTGAACCTCTGTAGCTCGTCCGCACCTCCCTCGTCGCCTTCTCGTACCACCCCGTGCTCACTTCGCATCACCAGAGCTTTGGCCGAGCTCGAGCGGCGGCAACCGGCTCGGCACCTCGGCCTTGCCTATATATAGGACTCCCTCGAGCCCTTCGATCACACCAGCAGGCCTCCCATTCTCCAAGCTCCCTCCCTGTCCAGTCGCCCAAGCTCCGGAGCGACCACACCGCGCTCATGGCCGTCGTGTCCACCCTCGGCCTCCTCCTAAATTGGAGCTGCCCCGAGCTCATTCCTCTTCCTCTCCACCATCAGTGACATCCACCCCACCCCTAGAAGCATCCCCGCCGTTTCCCTCCTCCTCTGTTGGCCTCTGGCCACGATCCCCATCTAGGCCCGATGCCACTATCTGCCATGCTCGAGGCAACCACCACTCTAGTCTTCCTCGGCATGCGTGAAGCCCCTAGATGGATGCACCTCGGTCCCCTGAGCACTCCGGTGGCCAGAACTCCGCTGGAGGTGGCCGGAGTCGCCCGTGGTGGTCGCCGGAGTGCGCAACCTCCTCTGTTCGGTCGTGCCCGATCGGGAGGAGGAGGAAGGAGCCAGGAGGAGAGAGATGGATAAGGTGGGTCCCACCGGTAAGCCTCTAAGTCACCCAGCCCCGCCTTGCCATGCTGGATAAGTGGATGCGTATTCTACGGAATACATCTTCCCAGCTGGAAAGCGCGTTTCGTTCTCTTTCGGCCAAAAATACGTTTCATCTTTTCTGAAAGCGTATTTCCTCTCTATTTTAGCAAGGAATACGTTTTGCCTCACGCGAAGACGTATTCTTTAAAGTACACTTTCAGTTTTTCTGTCCAGGCCTACTTTGTAAATATTTTTCTTACAGATGGGTCCCTGGCAGAAAAACCCTTATATCTTTTTACTCCCAACTCCAAATGAGGTGATTCCAAAGCCCACTTCATCTCGTTGAGCCCGTTCTGTTGATATCAGTTTCACCAAGTTTTAACATTCTGTAAATGTCCATTTTGCCCTTGCCCTTATTCATCCCCTCCGAGGGAGAACGTTTTCCGGGCGATTCTTTCCGCGAGCTTCCCGCATTTCTTCCTGGTGATTTCTTCCACCCCAGGCAAGCTACAATCACCATTTGCATGATAGCCATGCAGTAGCATTGGTTTTCATCTTGAATCTTTAATAACTGCATGGTTTTTACTACTAGTGTCGTTATTTCACTTATGTTTATGGATCATTGACTACCGTCATGCTATGTTTCTTGCACTCTTTAATCATGTTCTACCTCCTAGTATTACTTTCATATTGGTCATGCTTGATAGTGGTACATGTTGGGTTGGTCATGTTCTTCGGTGCATGACTAACATCGGTTACTGAGTACCATTATATGCATTGTTCCTTTGCTGTTAGTTGGTTAAGTGTTTACTCGGTTATTTTATTGATGTGTTTTTGCATGGTACTTATTGTTGATGCTAATGGCCAGGTTATGAGTAGTATTGTACTTGTAATATTCATACTCGTCATTATGCCATGCTCAGTTAGATATGATTCATTGTTGATATGGTGGATAGTTATGTTGTACCATCATGCTTATGTTGATATCATGCTCATGCAGTGTAAGTGCATCATGTTATTTTATCATGGCTCAACATATTGCATTCAAGTTTAACCGGATTAAACTGAACTTGAACAACTGTTGGCTGAGTCATTGTGCCACCATATCGAGCTGACCAGTGCAACCACATTTACTTTTATGGGAAGGGCCTAACTGGGTATATTATCACGCCTCTCGCCGGTGCCTCCAACAAGGGAAGGTTATGCCCGGGCGCTACCTTGGCCAGGTAGGACGGCATAAGCCTTGTGTGCCCGTAGTTGCTGTAGTCGGCTTGTACCCGTTTGGGATCGTTTTTGTTTTGCCACGACGGTGGCCGTTGGTGCCTTTGGTAGGCATGGGGTCACCCAGGACTTATCCCGGAGGGGAATTTGTCGGAGTGGCCGGGAGGGTGTCATGGCAGTAGGACGGTTTTGTCGGGACGCCGTTGGTCCACCCGAAAGGGAGTGCAAGGCCATGGGTTCCGTGGTGTGGGTACGGTGCGCTACCTCTACAGAGTGTATACTAAATCTATCGATAGCTGTGCCCGCAGATAAGGGCCAAGTTCGTGTCGGTCACACTATGGGTCAACAGTAATAATAATGATGTGCTTAATAACAACCCCGGTTCAATGATGAGATAAGTTGGTTATGTGATCCGTGAATGATCACCGTTTGGTTACAAGGTAACTCCTTGAGCCCAGAGTGGTTTCGTTTGTGATCGGTGAATGATCACCGTTTGGTTACGAGGTAACCCATTGAACCAAGAGCGGTTCTGTTTGTGATCCGTGAATGATCACCGTGGTATCGAGGATACCGAGTTGTTGGATATTCGTGATGTTGTGCGAGAATCGTGGGAAAAGATCAAGCTCCTTGTGGTCATTTAATGATTACTACGGTATTGCTTATACCAAGATTGATTTGATCCTAAGATGACCGTGTGATGTCCGAGGTTGGTAAGTGATGCATGTGATGGTTACGAGGTAACCCATGCAGGATAAGTGGAGCATATAGTGTCATCATGTTGCATGCTAGTATTGTCATATTTATATGTTCATGCATGCTCATATTGTTCTAGTTGTATCCATTTCATGTTGTTCATGCCATCTTATACTGATGATCTCATGATAATTACTGCTTAACCTGTAATTTCCATGCTATTGTTTGTCTTGAATGCTTTTGGTTATTGTGAGCTTGCAAGTACATTCAATGTAGTGACATGGCGTGTCATGCCAGTTTGCAGGTCATGCCGTGATTTCTTGATTGCTTGTCGTGGTTTCCGTCCGTGCGAGCTAGGATAAGCGTTCCGGCCAGAGTCCCTGCAGAGTGGAGTTTGCCACCGTCGTTGTTGTTCCACTGCTAGAGTTCTTCCGCTGCATCGTGTTGTTCTGCTGCTTGCATGGAGCAACCGTGGTAGGCGTAGTGTCGCCATGCCGATGTAACCCTTGTACCCAAATAGATTATAATAAAGAGCTGATTTGTTCTATGCTAAGCAGTGCCGTATTCCAGAAGACTTCATCTCGATCTCTGGGCTGGAATACAGGGCATTTCGGTTTTCTCTGAGCCGGGGTGCCACAACAAGCTAAGAGGGCAAACGCTGAAGTGCTGCGGGGACTCAAGATGAGAACCTTTGATACGCTGCAGAAGGACGACAGGTAGTGGATCGATGAGCTGCCGGTAGTTCTGTGGTCCCTCAGAACGACACCAAATCAAGCTACCGAGCAGACTCCCTTCTCCCTAGTCTAACGGGCAGAAGCAGTTATCCCCACGAAACTCATTTATGGGTCGCCTCGAGTGCTTGCCTAAAATGAAGTAGCATAAGTTCAGCACCTGCATGACGATAATGTGCTACTCGAGGAGAACCATGTCCAGGCTGCTACGCGTGCTACACGCTATCAGCAAGCCCTGCATCGCTATCATAGCCGCAGGGTTCATTTTTGGTGTTTTGAGGAAGGCGACCTTGTCCTTAGACGCGTTCAGTCCGCCAAGGGTACAAATAAGTTGTCGTCAAAGTGGGAAGACCGTTACCGAGTAGTACCAGTCACCAGACCCAACACAGTTCGTCTGGAGACCGGAGATGGCATTCAAGTGCAAAACTCATGGAATATTGAGCATCTCCGCAAGTTCTACCCATGAGGTGCGGCAGTCGGGCCCTGCCCGACAGCCACCCTTTTGTACATGCCTTGCCTCAGCTGCATGTAACCGCTTGTACAAATCCAGGGCGATGACCCTGAGCAAGAGAAATAAACGAAGCGCTGTGGGGGGCCCCGACCAAGTTGCATGCATGCATGAGCATTCCAAGAGCATTGCATAAGCATTTCATGAGCATCTGCATATGCATATAGGTAGGATCGCATCTTGCATCATTCCCATCTGCATGAAGCTGCAGGTTCCTGCCATGAACCTAGCCTCTACAAGGAGTTGGGAAGATGAACCAACATTGCGATCTCCGGCAAGCCAAACAGATAAGTTCTACCTCTTATCTATTAGTGTTCTGTAAGCTATAACTTGTGCATGAGAAAACCACGCCACTCTTTTGAAACTTAGGTGCTCCCAACCTTGACTCGAACGTTGCTTCGGTCAGAATGGTTGAAGTAGCCTTTGGTAAAAGGAAGTTGGCAGGGGGCTGGAACTTTTATGTTTTGCCCGGTAGACATAGTTCTCCGGCAAACAAAAGGGTGCCGACAAGATAGTCTGCCGGGGAAAACTCGTTTATTTACACTAAGGAGGCTTCCCACCTCTGCATGGACATATACATGCACGGGTTCCCGACAAGGTCCATCTTTTTCATTAATATGATGGCAATACAAGTACAAGCATTACAGAACACAAACATGGACTTGAGAGATTACATTATTTGAATTAATATTTGGCAGATGCTGATAACCCACAAGTATAGGGGATCGCAACAGTTTTCAAGGGTAGAGTATTCAACCCAAATTTATTGATTCGACACAAGGGGAGCCAAAGAATATTCTCAAGTATTAGCAGCTGAGTTGTCAATTCAACCACACTTGGAAACTTAGTATCTGTAGCAAAGTGTTTAGTAGCAAAGTAATATGATAGTGGTGGTGACGGTAACAAAAGTAAAGGCAACAAAAGTAATGTTTTTGGTATTTTTGTAGTGATGGTCATGTTGGAAATATACCCTAGAGGCAATAATAAAAGTATTATTATTATATTTCCTTGTTCATGATAATTGTCTTTTATTCATGCTATAACTGTATTATTCGGAAATCGTAATACACATGTGAATACATAGACCACAATATGTCCCTAGTGAGCCTCTAGTTGACTAGCTCGTTGATCAAACAGATAGTCATGGTTTCCTGGCTATGGACATTGGATGTCGTTGATAACGGGATCACATCATTAGGAGAATGATGTGATGGACAAGACCCAATCCTAAGCATAGCACAAGATCGTGTAGTTCGTTTGCTAGAGCTTTTCCAATGTCAAGTATCTCTTCCTTAGACCATGAGATCGTGTAACTCCCGGATACCGTAGGAGTGCTTTGGGTGTATCAAACGTCACAACGTAACTGGGTGACTATAAAGGTGCACTACAGGTATCTCCGAAAGTGTCTGTTGGGTTGACACGGATCGAGACTGGGATTTGTCACTCCGTATGACGGAGAGGTATCTCTGGGCCCACTCGGTAATGCATCATCATAATGAGCTCAAAGTGACCAAGTGGTTGGTCACGGGATCATGCATTACGGTGTGAGTAAGGTGACTTGCCGGTAACGAGACTGAACAAGGTATTGGGATACCGACGATCGAGTCTCGGGCAAGTAACGTACCGATTGACAAAGGGAATTGTATATGGGGTTTGATCGAATCCTCGACATCGTGGTTCAACCGGTGAAATCATCGTGGAACATGTAGGAGCCAACATGGGTATCCAGATCCCGCTGTTGGTTATTGACAGGAGAGTCGTCTCGGTCATGTCTGCATGTCTCCCGAACCCGTAGGGTCTACACACTTAAGGTTCGGTGACGCTAGGGTTATTAGGAAGACTTGTATGTGATTACCGAATGTTGTTCGGAGTCCCGGATGAGATCCCGGACGTCACGAGGAGTTCCGGAATGGTTCGGAGGTGAAGTTTTATATATGGGAAGTTGTCATGCGGACACCGGAAAGTTTCGGGGGCATATCAGTATTGTACCGGGGCCACCGGAGAGGTTCCGGGGGTCCACCGGGAGGGGCCACCCTTCTCGGAGGGCCACATGGGCCGCAAGGGGCAGGGAAAGAGCCCCTGGAGGGCTGGGCACGCCCCCACCTTGGGCCCATGCGCCTAGGGTTGGGGGGGAAACCCTAAGGGGGGCGCCCCCTTTGCTTGGGGGGCAAGTCCCCCCTCCCTGGCCGCCGCCCCCCCCTCTAGATCCCATCTAGAGGGGTCGGCCCCCCTTGCCCCTTCCCCTATAAATAGAGGGGTGAGGGGAGGGCTGTGGCACACAACCCAAGGCGCATCCCCTCCCCTGCCCAACACCTCTCCTCCTCCGTTACATGCTTGGTGAAGCCCTGTCGGAGTAGTGCTGCACCAGCACCACCATGCCATTGTGCTGCCGTTGGAGCTATCTTCCTCAACCTCTCCTTCCTCCTTGCTGGATCAAGACGGAGGAGACGTCGTCCGTCCCGTACGTGTGTTGAACGCGGAGGTGTTGTCCGTTCAGCACTTAGTCATCGGTGATCTGAATCACGGCGAGTATGACTCCATCATCACCATCCCCTTGAATGCTTCCGCACGCGATCTACAAGTGGTATGTAGATGCAAACTCACTCCCTTGACGCGTTTCTTAGATGAACTCATAGATGGATCTTGGTGAAACCGTAGGAAAATTTTTAATTTTCTGCAACGTTCCCCAACAGTGGCATCATGAGCTAGGTCTATGCGTAGTTCTCTATTGCACGTGTAGAACACAATTTTGTTGTGGGCGTGGATCTTGTCAACTTGCTTGCCACTAATAGTCTTTTCTTGCTTCAGCGGTACTGTGGGATGAAGCGGCCCGGACCAACCTTACACGTACGCTTACATGAGACCGGTTCCACCGACAGACATGCACTAGTTGCATAAGGTGGCTGGCGGGTGTCTGTCTCTCCCACTTTAGTTGGAGCGGATTCGATGAAAAGGGTCCTTATGAAGGGTAAATAGAAGTTGACAAAATCACGTTGTGGTTATTCGTAGGTAAGAAAATGTTCTTGCTAGAACCCAATTGCAGCCACGTAAAAGATGCAACAACAATTAGAGGACGTCTAACTTGTTTTTGTAGCAATTGTCATGTGATGTGATATGGCCAGAAGTTGTGATGAATGATGAATGATATATTGTGACGTATGAGATCATGTTCTTGTAATAGGAATCACGACTTGCATGTCGATGAGTATGATAACCGGCAGGAGCCATAGGAGTTGTCTTTATTTTTTGTATGACCTGCGTGTCATTGAAGAACGCCATGTAAATTACATTATTTTATTGCTAAACGTGTTAGCCATAGAAGTAGAAGTAGTCGTTGGCGTGACTACTTCATGAAGACACGATGATGGAGATCATGGTGTCATGCCGGTGACAAGATGATCATGGAGCCCCGAAGATGGAGATCAATGGAGCTATATGATATTGGCCATATCATGTCACTACTATATAATTGCATGTGATGTTTATTATGTTTATGCATCTTGTTTACTTAGAACGACGGTAGTAAATAAGATGATCCCTTACAACAATTTCAAGAAGTGTTCTCCCCTAACTGTGCACCGTTGCTAAAGTTCGTCGTTTCGAAGCACCACGTGATGATCGGGTGTGATAGATCCTTACGTTCACATACAACGGGTGTAAGACAGTTTTACACATGCAAAACACTTAGGGTTAACTTGATGAGCCTAGCATGTACAGACATGGCCTCGGAACACAAGACCGAAAGGTCGAACACGAGTCGTATGGAAGATACGATCAACATGAAGATGTTCACCGATGATGACTAGTCCGTCTCACGTGATGATCGGACATGGCCGAGTCGACTCGGATCGTGTAACACTTAGATGACTAGAGGGATGTCTAATCTGAGTTGGAGTTCATTGTAATAATTTGATTAGATGAACTTAATTATCATGAACTTAGTCTAAAACCTTTGCAAATATGTCTTGTAGATCAAATGGCCAATGCTCATGTCAACATGAACTTCAACACGTTCCTAGAGAAAACCAAGCTGGAAGATGATTGCAGCAACTATACGGACTGGGTCCGAAACCTGAGGATCATCCTCATAGCTGCCAGGAAACAATATGTCCTAGAAGGACCGCTAGGTGACGCTCCCGTCCCAGAGAATCAAGACGTTATGAACGCTTGGCAGTCTCGTGCTGATGATTACTCCCTCGTTCAGTGCGGCATGCTTTACAACTTAGAACCGGGGCTCCAAAAACATTTTGAGCATCACGGAGCATATGAGATGTTCGAGGAGCTGAAACTAGTTTTTCAAGCTCATGCCTGGGTCGAGAGATATGAAGTCTCCGACAAGTTCTATAGTTGTAAGATGGAGGAAAATAGTTCTGTCAGTGAGGACATACTCAAAATGTCTGGGTTGCACAACCGCTTGACCCAGCTAGACATTAACCTCCCTGATGAGGCGGTCATTGACAGAATCCTTCAGTCGCTCCCACCAAGCTACAAGAGCTTTGTGATGAACTACAATATGCAGGGGATGGTGAAGACCATTCCTGAAGTATTTTCAATGCTGAAGTCAGCAGAGGTTGAGATCAAGAAAGAACATCAAGTGTTGATGGTCAATAAGACCACTAAGTTCAAGAAGGGCAAGGGCAAGAAGAACTTCAAGAAGGACGGTAAGGATGTTGCCGCGCCCGGTAAGCCAGTTACCGGGAAGAAGTCAAAGAATGGACCCAAGCCTGAGACTGAGTGCTTTTATTGCAAGGGGAAGGGTCACTGGAAGCGGAACTGCCCCAAATACCTAGCGGATAAGAAGGCCGGCAACACCAAAGGTATATTTGATATACATGTAATTGATCTGTACCTTACCAGTACTCGTAGTAACTCCTGGGTATTTGATACCGGTGCCGTTGCTCATATTTGTAACTCACAGCAGGAGCTGCGGAATAAGCGGAGACTGGCGAAGGACGAGGTGACGATGCGCGTCGGGAATGGTTCCAAGGTCGATGTGATCGCCGTCGGCACGCTACCTCTACATTTACCTACGGGATTAGTTATAAACCTTAATAATTGTTATTTGGTGCCAAGTTTGAGCATGAACATTGTATTTGGATCTCGTTTGATACGAGATGGCTACTCACTTAAATCCGAGAATAATGGTTGTTCTATTTATATGAGAGATATGTTTTATGGTCATGCCCCGATGGTCAATGGTTTATTCTTAATGAATCTCGAACGTAATATTACACATATTCATAGTGTGAATGCCAAAAGATGTAAAGTTGATAACGATAGTCCCACATACTTGTGGCACTGCCGCCTTGGTCACATTGGTGTCAAGCGCATGAAGAAGCTCCATGCTGATGGACTTTTAGAGTCTCTTGATTATGAATCATTTGACACATGCGAACCATGCCTCATGGGCAAAATGACCAAGACTCCGTTCTCCGGAACAATGGAGCGAGCAACCAACTTGTTGGAAATCATACATACCGATGTGTGCGGTCCAATGAGCGTTGAGGCTCGCGGAGGATATCGTTATGTTCTCAGTCTCACTGATGACTTGAGTAGATATGGGTATGTCTACTTAATGAAACACAAGTCTGAGACCTTTGAAAAGTTCAAGGAATTTCAGAATGAGGTAGAGAATCAACGTGACCGAAAAATAAAGTTCCTACGATCAGATCGTGGAGGAGAATATTTAAGTCACGAATTTGGTACACACTTAAGGAAATGTGGAATCGTTTCACAACTCACGCCGCCTGGAACACCTCAGCGTAACGGTGTGTCCGAACGTCGTAATCGCACTCTATTGGATATGGTGTGGTCTATGATGTCTCTTACCGATTTACCGCTATCATTTTGGGGATACGCTCTAGAGACAGCTACATTCACTTTAAATAGGGCACTGTCTAAATCTGTTGAGACGACACCGTATGAATTATGGTTTGGGAAGAAACCTAAGCTGTCGTTTCTAAAAGTTTGGGGATGCGATGCTTATGTCAAGAAACTTCAACCTGAAAAGCTCGAACCCAAGTCGGAAAAATGCGTCTTCATAGGATACCCTAAGGAAACCGTTGGGTATACCTTCTACTTAAGATCCGAGGGCAAGATCTTTGTTGCCAAGAACGGATGCTTTCTGGAAAAAGATTTTCTCTCGAAAGAAGTAAGTGGGAGGAAAGTAGAACTCGATGAAGTACTTCCTCTCGAACGGGACAGTAGTGCAGCTCAGGAAAATGTTCCTGTGATGCCTACACGAACTGAAGAGGAAAATAATGATGATGATCAAGGTACTTCGGATCAAGTTGCTACTGAACTTCGTAGGTCCACAATGACATGTTCCGCACCAGAGTGGTACGGCAACCCTGTCCTAGAAATCATGTTGTTAGACAACGGTGAACCTTCGAACTATGAAGAAGCGATGGCGGGCCCAGATTCCAACAAATGGCTTGAAGCCATGAAATCCGAGATAGAATCCATGTATGAAAACAAAGTATGGACTTTGACAGACTTGCCCGATGATCGGTGAGCGATAGAAAACAAATGGATCTTTAAGAAGAAGACGGACGCGGATGGAAATGTTACCATCTATAAAGCTCGACTTGTCACGAAGGGTTATCGACAAGTTCAAGGGATTGACTACGACGAGACATTCTCTCCTGTAGTGAAGCTGATGTCCGTCCGAATCATGTTAGCAATTGCCGCATACTATGGTTATGAGATATGGCAGATGGACGTCAAAACGGCATTCCTTAACGGACATCTTAAGGAAGAGCTGTATATGATGCACCCGGAAGGTTTTGTCGATCCTAACAATGCTAACAAAATATGCAAGCTCCAGCGATCCATTTATGGGCTGGTGCAAGCATCTCGGAGTTGGAACATTCGCTTTGATGAGATGATCAAAGCGTTTGGGTTTATGCAGACTTATGGAGAAGCCTGCATTTACAGGAAAGTGAGTGGGAGCTCTGTAGCATTTCTCATATTATATGTAGATGACATACTTTTGATGGGAAATAATATAGAACTCTTGGACAGCATTAAGGCCTACTTGAATAAGTGTTTTTCGATGAAGGACCTTGGAGAAGCTGCTTACATATTAGGCATCAAGATCTATAGGGATAGATCGAGACGCCTCATAGGTCTTTCACAAAGCACATACCTTGATAAGATTTTGAAGAAGTTCAAAATGGATCAGTCCAAGAAAGAGTTCTTGCCTGTGTTGCAAGGTGTGAGATTGAGCTCTGCTCAATCCCCGACCACGGCAAAAGATAAAGAAGAGATGAGTGTCATCCCCTATGCTTCAGCCATAGGATCTATTATGTATGCCATGCTGTGTACCAGACCTGATGTAAACCTTGCCAAAGTAATCCCGGCAAGGAACACTGGACAGCGGTCAAGAATATCCTGAAGTACCTAAAAAGGACAAAGGACATGTTTCTCGTTTATGGAGGTGACGAAGAGCTTGTCGTAAAGGGTTACGTCGACGCTAGCTTCGACACAGATCTGGATGACTCTAAGTCACAAACCGGATACGTGTATATGTTGAATGGTGGAGCAGTAAGCTGGTGCAGCTGCAAGCAGAGCGTCGTGGCGGGATCTACATGTGAAGCGGAGTACATGGCAGCCTCGGAGGCAGCGCATGAAGCAATTTGGGTGAAGGAGTTCATCACCGACCTAGGAGTCATACCCAATGCGTCGGGGCCGATCAAACTCTTCTGTGACAACACTGGAGCTATTGCCCTTGCCAAGGAGCCCAGGTTTCACAAGAAGACCAGGCACATCAAGAGTCGCTTCAACTCCATCCGTGAAAATGTTCAAGATGGACAAATAGAAATTTGCAAAGTACATACGGATCTGAATGTCGCAGATCCGTTGACTAAACCTCTCTCGCTAGCAAAACATGATCAACACCAGAACTCTATGGGTGTTCGATTCATCACAATGTAACTAGATTATTGACTCTAGTGCAAGTGGGAGACTGTTGGAAATATGCCCTAGAGCCAATAATAAAAGTATTATTATTATATTTCCTTGTTCATGATAATTGTCTTTTATTCATGCTATAACTGTATTATCCGGAAATCGTAATACACGTGTGAATACATAGACCACAATATGTCCCTAGTGAGCCTCTAGTTCACTAGCTCGTTGATCAAACAGATAGTCATGGTTTCCTGGCTATGGACATTGGATGTCGTTGATAACGTAATCACATCATTAGGAGAATGATGTGATGGACAAGACCCAATCCTAAGCATAGCACAAGATCGTGTAGTTCGTTTGCTAGAGCTTTTCCAATGTCAAGTATCTCTTCCTTAGACCATGAGATCGTGTAACTCCCGGATAACGTAACTAGGTGACTATAAAGGTGGTAATGCATCATCATATGATGGAGACTGCAGGTATCTCCGAAAGTGTCTGTTGGGTTGACACGGATCGAGACTGGGATTTGTCACTCCATATGATGGAGAGGTATCTCTGGGCCCACTCGGTAATGCATCATCATAATGAGCTCAAAGTGACCAAGTGGTTGGTCACGGGATCATGCATTACGGTACGAGTAAAGTGACTTGCCGGTAACGAGACTGAACGAGGTATTGGGATACCGACGATCGAGTCTCGGGCAAGTAACGTACCGATTGACAAAGGGAATTGTATATGGGGTTTGATAGAATCCTCGACATCGTGGTTCAACTGATGAAATCATCGTGGAACATGTGGGAGCCAACATGGGTATCCAGATCCCTGTTGGTTATTGACAGGAGAGTCGTCTCGGTCATGTCTGCATGTCTCCCGAACCCGTAGGGTCTACACACTTAAGGTTCGATGTCGCTAAGGTTATTAGGAAGACTTGTATGTGATTACCAAATGTTGTTCGGAGTCCCAGATGAGATCCCGGACGTCACGAGGAGTTCCGGAATGGTCCGAAGGTGATGTTTTATATATGGGAAGTTGTCATGCGGACACCGGAAAGTTTCGGGGGCATATCGGTATTGTACCGGGGCCACCGGAGAGGTTCCGGGGGTCCACCGGGACGGGCCACCCCTCTCGGAGGGCCACATGGGCCGCAAGGGGCAGGGAACCAGCCCCTGGAGGGCTGGGTGCGCCCCCCACCTTGGGCACATGCGCCTAGGGTTGGGGGGGAAACCCTAAGGGGGGCGCCCCGTTTGCTTGGGGGCCAAGTCCCCCCTCCTAAGGAGGGCTGCGGGACACAACCCAAGGCGCATCCCCTCCCCTCCCCAACACCTCTCCTCCTCCGTTACGTGCTTGGCGAAGCCCTGTCGGAGTAGTGCTGCACCAACACCACCACGTCGTCGTGCTACCGTTGGAGCTATCTTCCTCAACCTCTCCTTCCTCCTTGCTGGATCAAGATGGAGGAGACGTCGTCCGTCCCGTACGTGTGTTGAACGCAGAGGTGCTGTCCGTTCAGCACTTGGTCATCGGTGATCTGAATCACGGCGAGTACGACTCCATCATCACCATCCCCTTGAACGCTTCCGCACGCGATCTACAAGTGGTATGTAGATGCAAACTCACTCCCTTGACTCGTTGCTTAGATGAACTCATAGATGGATATTGGTGAAACCGTAGGAAATTTTTTAATTTTCTCAACGTTCCCCAACAGATAACAGTAGCAACGGAAAAGTAAATAAGCATAAACCAGTATATGGAAAACTCGTAGGCACCGGATCAGTGATGGATAATTATGCCGGATGTGGTTCATCATGTAACAGTCATAACATAGGGTGACACAGAACTAGCTCCAGTTCATCAATGTAATGTAGGCATGTATTCCGTAAATAGTCATACGTGCTTATGGAAAAGAACTTGCATGACATCTTTTGTCCTACCCTCCCGTGGCAGCAGGGTCCTATTGGAAACTAAGGGATATTAAGGCGTCCTTTTAATAGAGAACCAGAACAAAGCATTAGCACATAGTGAATACATGAACTCCTCAAACTATGGTCATCACCGGGAGTGGTCCCGATTATTGTCACTTCGGGGTTGCTGGATCATAACACATAGAAGGTGACTATAGACTTGCAAGATAGGATCAAGAACTCACATATATTCATGAAAACATAATAAGTTCAGATCTGAAATCATGGCACTCAGGCCCTAGTGACAAGCATTAAGCATAGCAAAGTCACAGCAACATCAATATCAAAACATAGTGATCAAACCCTAACAAAACTAACTCGATTACATGATAAATCTCATCCAACCCATCACCATCCAGCAAGCCTACGATGGAATTACTCACGCACGGCGGTGAGCATCATGAAATTGGTCATGGAGGATGGTTAATGATGACGACGGCGACGAATCCCCCTCTCCGGAGCCCCGAACGGGCTCCAGATCAGCCCTCTTGAGAGAGATTAGGGCTTGGCGGCGGCTCCGTATCGTAAAACGCGATGATTTCTTCTCTCTTATTTTTTTCTCCCCGAAGGCCAATATATGGAGTTGGAGTTGGCATCAAAGGGCATCCAGGGGGCCCACGAGGTAGGGGGCGCGCCCAGGGGGGAGGGGCGCACCCCCCACCCTCGTGGACAGGGTGTGGGCCCCCTGGTCTTCATCTTTGGCAAGGATTTTTTATTATTTATTATAAGATATTCCGTGGAGTTTCAGATCATTCCGAGAACTTTTGTTTTCTGCACATAAAACAACATCATGGCAATTCTACTGAAAACAGCGTCAGTCCGGGTTAGTTCCATTCAAATCATACAAGTTAGAGTCCAAAACAAGGGCAAAAGTGTTTGGAAAAGTAGATACGACGGAGACGTATCAACTCCCCCAAGCTTAAACCCTTGCTTGTCCTCAATCAATTCAGTTGACAAACTGAAAGAGAAAAAGAAAAACTTTTACAAACTCTGTTTGCTCTAGTTGTTGTAAACATGAAAAGCCAGCATTCAAGTTTCAGAATTATTATGAACTAACCATACTCACAATAACACGTAGGTCTCAGAATTACTCATATCAATAATATAATCAGCTAGCGAGCCATAATAATAAAACTCGGATGACAACACTTTCTCAAAATAATCATAACATGATATAACGAAATGGTATCTCGCTAGCCCTTTCTGAGACCGCAAAACATAAATTGACACGCCCAATAAGCGACCCTATCCAAAAGGAACTCGAAGGTCCCACCAAGGATAGACCCGCATATTGGAACGCTTTTGCAAGGTGGATATCATTACATCAACATTACATAATAGATGGGGATACATACATAAGGCATACAATGCCACACGAATACAACATCACAATACATCAGAGCACCATCCGACTACGGACGAAACACAAACAGGAACTCAAACGACATCCACCCTGTTAGCCCAGGCTGCCGACCTGGAACCTATCCCCTGATCGAAGAAGAAGTAGAAGAAGAACTCAAAGCAAGCAAGCATCGCTCTCGCGTCAAGATCATCGCACAACCTGTACCTGCAACTGTTGTTGTAGTAATCTGTGAGCCACGAGGACTCAGCAATCCCATTACCATGGTTATCAAGACTAGCAAAGCTTAATGGGAAAGGAAGGGGTAAAGTGGTGAGGTTGCAGCAGCGACTAAGCATGATATGGTGGCTAACATACGCAAATGAGAGCGAGAAGAGAAACAAAGGAACGGTCGTGAAGCTTGCAATGATCAAGAAGTGATCCTGAATACCTACTTACGTCAAACGTAACTCAGAAACCGTGTTCACTTCCCGGACTCCACCGAGAAGAGACCATCACGGCTACACACACGGTTGATGCATTTTAATTCGGATCAAGTGTCAAGTTAACTACAACCGGACATTAACAAATTCCCATCTGCCACATAACCGCGGGCACGGCTCTCGAAAGTTTAAACCCTACAGGGGTGTCCCAACTTAGCCCATGACAAGCTCTCGCGATCAACGAAGGAATAGACCTTCTCCCAGGAAGACCCGATCAGTCTCGGAATCCCGGTTTACAAGACATTTCGACAATGGTAAAACAAGACCAGCAAGACCTCCCGATGCGCCGACAATCCCGATAGGAGCTGCACATATCTCGTTCTCAGGGCAACACCGGATAAGCTAAGCGTACAGGTACCGACGTAACCCAAGTTGCCAAGGGATGGTCCCGCACGGTGCTCTAGTTTGGACCAACACTTAGACAAGCATTGGCCCGGGGGGGCTATAATAAAGATGACCCTTGGGTTAATTACTCCCAAGGGAAAAGTAGGTGGTGGTGAGGCAAATGGTAAAACCAAGGTTGGGCCTTGCTGGAGGAGTTTTATTCAAAGCGAACTGTCAGGGGGGTCCCATAAATCCCCCGACCGCGTTAGGAACGCAAAATCCGGGAACATAATACCGGTATGACGGAAACTAGGGCGGCAAGAGTGGAACAAAACACCAGGCATAAGGCCGAGCCTTCCACCCTTTAACAAGTATATAGATGCATTAATAATATAAGAGATATTGTGATATCCCAACATAACCCTGTCCACCATGGAGAAATCTTCAACTTCACCTGCAACTAGCAACGCTATAAGAGGGGCTGAGCAAAGCGTTAACAGAGCCAAACAATGGTTTGCTAGGAATGGTGTCAAAGGTTAGAGGTTCATGGCAATTTGGGATGGCTTGATAAACATGTGATAGGTAGCGCAGCATAGCGATAGAACGAAACAACTAGCATAGCAATGATAGTAGTGAGATCCAGGGTAGCGGTCATCTTGCCTGAAATCCCACAAGGAAGAAGAACGAGTCCATGAAGAAGATGAAGCCACGAAGACGAACCAAGCGTAGACGAACGAATCCTCACGATTGCAACGAAACGGGAACTATCGAGAAGAAGCACACAACATAGTAAACACACCACACATGAACATGACATGATGCACAAACAAGCATGATGCATGAGAAAGCTAGATGAGGCTACTCATGGCAAGAGATGATGCAAACAAGAACAACACATCAAGACAAGTTTAAATGAGGCCGGAAACAACATATAACAATTCCGGTAAGTCCTCATATGCATATTTCGAAATTGGTCCAGAACTGAACAAACCTTATGTTCAAGTTGTTAAACAGCAAGTTAAGATGCACCAAGATGATCTACACGAAATTCTAGTCAAGTTACATATAGAGTTCATTAGATTCGGAGCTACGGCCTAGAAGATATGAGCAAAACAAGTTAAGCATGGCATTGATGCAAAATGCACCCAAACATCAAGAAAACACACCAAAACAAGGACGCAACATGATAATATGAAGCTACATGCAAAATCAAGCAAGTTTCATATAGAGCACACTCAAAACGGAGCAACAGTTCAACACACACACACTATACAAGTCATAGCAACAATGTGTCCATAACAGCAACTAGGCATATTGCAAGCATCAAAACAATATGCTACAGCACCCCAACATAATAACAAAAGGCGTGGGCATGAAGTACAGGTAAAGCATAACAAAACATGAACACTGAGCTATCTCCAGAAATCACTAGAACATGCTCAAAAGGACATGTGAAGATTGCAAATAATAATAGTTTCAGACTTATCAGAAAATAACATTAGGTTGCAATGTTTAGAGCTATCAAACAGCATGTTACAGGAACTTATCTTGGCAAACGAAGGCATGGCATGAATCTACTAAATGCATAGAACAACAGTCCCTTACTCACCATGAGCCAAAAAGGATCAGAAGATATGATGGCACACATGTAAACATGGCAAGTTATATTATAGATTCATACATGGCAGGAACAACAATAAGTAGGCATGTTGGTGAGCTTGAACCACACACCATAGAGCAATACATGGCATGGAAAGGCAACCAACAGCAAGAAGACATGTTTGTGAAGTTAAGAATGGCAAGAGCAAGTTCATAGGGTGCATGGATCACTAGGAAACAATCATGGAAACATCTGAACTTAATGTTAACAGGCTGACAGCAACATTATGAAGCAACTTTGGAGTAAGATTACAACAAGCTACAGCAACCTATAAATGCAACCAGGGGCATGGATGGATAGAGCATGACATGTAGATCAAAACATGTTTATAGAACATCTCCAGATTATGCATAGAATGATTAGTAGCAACATGTTTATATAGCATCACGAAATAACAGATTCAGCCTAGCAAAACAGCAACATCATGTACACTACTTAACAAGATCGATTCACTCACCACAAGTCATTGCATGACAAGATAAGCATAGCATCATCAAGAAGACATGTTTTTGAAACAAACCAAGTCAAGAACAAGTCCATTGCATGCAAGGATCAACTATAGCAAGCTTGCCCAAATTGAATAACATGTAAACAATCTACCAGGAAACATTTTGACGCAAAAGTAGAGCACTCAAATGACATGCTAGGATACTCCATAATTGCAAACAAGGGCATGAATGGATATACAAAAACCACATGTTCAAAACACCCTTACTGAAGTATCTCAAAATATGCATGGATCTCTCTGTAGCAACAAGTTTACATGGCATCAAAATAACAGCAGAACAGGGACTAAAATCAGCAACATCACGATGCCTAGTTTGCATACTTGTGGTAGTCACCACATTGATCACAAAAATACATGGCATACATCTCTGGAAAGATGGCATGGCATAGATCAAAACACATGAAGACATCAACCTCATAGGATGCACACATCAATCATGGCAAAAATGACAAATGAGCAAGTTGTAACAGTTCCAGCAGATTAACATCAATATGCACTCTTCCAATAGCATTTCGGGCATCAAGATGAGCACAAATGAAAATGATGCAATGTAATGAAATGAAGTACTCGTCGAGATGAACAATTTGACATATTACACGTACGAAACGGAGCTACGGATGCAGAGATACAATGCGATGAACTTGGCATGATTATGGAAATATTTCGGGACTTAGTGGATTTCCCGGAAAAAAACCCAACGAGCGCTATATAGATAACATGCACACGGGGCGAGGGATAGGGGGCGGCTCACCCACGGGCTTCGGCCCACGACGCGAGGAGGCTGGAGGCAGGCCGACCTCGGCCCGGGAGGCGCGCTGGGCTGGAGGGGGGGCCCACGAGGCCCATGCGGGCGAGGCGAGCGGAACGAGCGGTTCCCTGCTCCCCTCGAACAGGGACGACGTCGGCGGCTACCGGCTCCGGCAAGGGACGGCGCTCCGGCGAGCGGGGCAAGACCGAAGGGCCGGGAACGGGCGGATCCGGCCCCGGGGTCTTGGATCCGGTGATGGCGGCGAACATCGGGGCTCCTTCGGTGGCGGTGGAGCTCCTGGCGGCGGTGGAAGAGGCGCGGCCAGCGGCGGCGCTCGAGACTGAGGGCGCCGAGGCGCTCGGGCGCGGGGCCAGAGTGCGCGGCTGCGGGCGGCGAGGCGCAGGGCTTGGGTGACGACAGGGAAACGTGGTCCGGCGAGCTGACGGAGACGCGACGGAGCGGGGTCCGGCGACCCGGCGGCGACACGCCGATGACGGGGTCGGGCAGAGGCGACGGGAGGAGCGAGCGGGGCGCTCGGGCTGGCTGCGGCCCTCGGGGCCCAGATTGGGGCCCGGGCGGCGCGCGAGGTCGGCGAGGAGGCGCGGATGGCCGGGAGGCCGAGCGGTGGAGGCGGGCGCCGGCCGGGCGGAGGCGGAGGCGAGCGCCGGCCGGGCGGAGGCGGCGGCGGCGGGCGACCCCGGGCGGCGGCGGCGGCGGATCCGGGCCCCGCGGGCCCCGGATGGGCCCCGGCGGGCCGCGGCGCAGCAGGACAGCGACGGGCCACGCGGCGCGCGGTGGTTGGCTGCGGGCGCAGCGGCGATGACGTGTCACGCGCCCATTGGTCGGGCGACGTGCCTGGCTGGACGTGTCCGGCCGGGGGCGGACGCGTCCGCCGGTGGAGAGGGAAAAGCTAGGGTTTCGGGGGGAAATGATCCGGAAATGGAGAGGGGAAGACGTTTTTATAGGTGGAGGGAGCTAGGAGAGTCCAAATGAGGTGCGGTTTTCGGCCACGCGATCGTGATCGAACGACCGAGAGCATAGAGGGGAGTTAGATGGGTTTTGGGCCACTTTGGAAGGGGTGTTGGGCTGCAACAAAATAGGCTTTGCGGTTACCCGGTTAACCGTTGGAGTATCAAACAACCTCCAAATGGCATGAAACTTGACAGGCGGTCTACCGGTGCTATACCAAGGCCGCTTGGCAAACCTCGGGCCATTCCAAGAAAGTTTAACACCCGCACAAGAGAAGAGGCAAAAAGGGGACGCCGGAGGACATAGGAGTGCCGGATCGCAAAACGGACAACGGGGAAAATGCTCGGATGCGTGAGACGAACACGTATGCAATGCAATGCACATGATGACATGATACGAAATGCATATGATGACATGGCAAAGTGAAACACGCAAGCAAATGACATGGCAACAACGGCGAACACCTGGCGGACACCTGGCGCAATGAATTCGGGGCGTTACAACACTCCTCCACTAACAAGAGATCTCGTCCCGAGATCTTACGACCGAGACGGAAGAGAAAAGGGATGAGGTGAAACAAGAACTCAAGAGAAGAATCAAAGAATCGGGAGCACTCGAGAAGAAGAGAGGAGACGACGAGAATGACGAGAATCGAAAGCTCACAAAATCAGATAGACTATGAAACCACTCGTTCTAACCGGAGTGGTTAGAATGAGAAAAGAAACGGATAAGACTGAAAGGATTTAGGCAGCACTCCGGCTGAAGATGGAAGGAAAAGAACACGAGCTTTAGCCAATGAGATGGCACTTGACGAGATGAACAAAGCAATGCCTCCGGAAGAATTGAAATAATTGAATGAAAAGAACTTAGAAGAAAGGATTGAAAGGAGTTATTGAGAAAATCAACAACGAATGGATAAGCTTGTCGTGGACTTATGGATAACATCTCAAAATTGTGAGGTGATCTCCGACCACAAGCGGAAATGATTGGATAGCTGAGAAGAACGAAGAAATGCAAAACTCCACTTCAAAAGGATATGGAGAATTAATTGCACTTTGATATGCAAGAAGGAAAGGTACTTTAATTTCTCCAACAAAATGTTGATGAACTCTTGAAGAATGAATTAAATCATGACGATCCACCGGTAGGATTGAAAAGAATGACTGAATTAAAAAGATAACCAAGGAAAAAGAATCTTGAACAAACCACCGTTAGAATTCGGAAAATACTGGTGAAAGAGAATGAATCACCGGGAAGAATTAGAAGACAAATATGCTTGAGGGGATTTAGATACAAGAGAACGGGAAGAACTCGATCTGATTAAAGAGCACTTGAATGAAGCACCGGGATAATTAGAGAACGGTAACTGGAATGATGGCCTCCGGTGAAAAGAAACGGGAAAACAACTTCTGACATACTCCGGATGGTTAAGAAAAGAATATCGGACAAATGGAATAATTCGAGAGGATAATATGAAGCTAGCACCACGGAACTCCGGGAGAACGGACAAGATTAAAGAGAAATCATCTTCTTAGATCTTCAAATGATGACGAGAAACACCACCAAAATTACTGAGATACTCCAGTAGAATGAAAAGCAAAGAGGTTGAGCCAACAAAGAAAATGATTTGAAATCGATCTTGGAAAGGCATCTGGCTGATGAAATCATACTTACGTCAGACTTGAAAAGAAATAGGAATGGCTCCGGAATAATTAGAAGAGTCAGGTAAGATCCTGGGAAAAGACCTGTGGGTTAGGGCCCACTGAAAAGATAACACCGTTGGAAAGGGGTGTAGAACAGATAGATGATACACCGGAACAATTGAAATATTAGAATGAGGTGACAACCTCGAATCAATTCAAGCACAGACGAATCTCTTGAGATGTCATGAGCACTCTGGAAGGATAAACTGGCGAGAGGCGAACGAGCAAGGAAAACACTTGAGCCGAGGAAAAGAATATGATCAACCCGAAAAAACTTGAATTGAGTCCACCGGAAAAGAAAAGAGATGAAGAATGACAAATGAGGCGAGAAATCACCGGTTGAAATAATTGAGGGAAGAATGAAGAGACTCCACACGAATGGAATTGATGGTCGAAAGAGGCTCAGACTCCGGGAAGAAAAAGGGTGGGAGGGCGGGAAAACAAAGGCAACTTGAAGGGAGAACCAATGAATAACTTGAAGAGAAAACACCAGTTGAAATCATTAAGGAAAGAAATCAAAGACTTTGCACGAGTAGGAAGGATACTCGATTACGGACTCCCGTTCCGAGATGAAAAAATAGGTGGGCGGGAGGGAAAAGAAAACAACTGAGGATTGAACTCAAAGATGAAGAGGCTCGAGTCAACTTGAGGAGAAATGCACCGGATGCAAAGGGCTGAGGAACAATGATCGAAAAACCAACTGCGTGATCCTAAAGAAAATTTGAAAGGGAAGAGAAGTAATTCAAAACACCTACGTCAAGATTCCTCACCAGAGCGACGAAGGGGCTGAGGAGTAAAAAGAATTCCTACTCTCCGATATAACTAGACTCAGAAAACAGTTTTCTTCTAGACTCAACAACGGCCAAACTACACGATCAATCAAGGGGGCTCCTAGGGTCGGTCGAGGCTCTGATACCAACTTGTCAAACCCAATATGCGACCCTATCCAAAAGGAACTCGAAGGTCCCACCAAGGATAGACCCGCATATTGGAACGCTTTTGCAAGGTGGATATCATTACATCAACATTACATAATAGATGGGGATACATACATAAGGCATACAATGCCACACGAATACAACATCACAATACATCAAAGCACCATCCGACTACGGACGAAACACAAACAGGAACTCAAACGACATCCACCCTGCTAACCCAGGCTGCCGACCTGGAACCTATCCCCTGATTGAAGAAGAAGCAGAAGAAGAACTCAAAGCAAGCAAGCATCGCTCTCGCGTCAAGATCATCGCACAACCTATACCTGCAACTATTGTTGTAGTAATCTGTGAGCCACGAGGACTCAGCAATCCCATTACCATGGGTATCAAGACTAGCAAAGCTTAATGGGAAAGGAAGGGGTAAAGTGGTGAGGTTGCAGCAGCGACTAAGCATGATATGGTGGCTAACATACGCAAATGAGAGCGAGAAGAGAAACAAAGGAACGGTCATGAAGCTAGCAATGATCAAGAAGTGATCCTGAACACCTACTTACGTCAAACATAACTCAGAAACCGTGTTCACTTCCCGGACTCCGCCGAGAAGAGACCATCACGGCTACACACACGGTTGATGCATTTTAATTCGGATCAAGTGTCAAGTTAACTACAACCGGACATTAACAAATTCCCATCTGCCACATAACCGCGGGCACGGCTCTCGAAAGTTTAAACCCTGCAGGGGTGTCCCAACTTAGCCCATGACAAGCTCTCGCGATCAACGAAGGAATAGACCTTCTCCCAGGAAGACCCGATCAGTCTCGGAATCCCGGTTTACAAGACATTTCGACAATGGTAAAACAAGACCAGCAAGACCTCCCGATGCGCCGACAATCCCGATAGGAGCTGCACATATCTCGTTCTCAGGGCAACACCGGATAAGCTAAGCGTACAGGTACCGACGTAACCCAAGTTGCCAAGGGATGGTCCCGCACGGTGCTCAAGTTTGGACCAACACTTAGACAAGCATTGGCCCGGGGGGCTATAATAAAGATGACCCTTGGGTTAATTACTCCCAAGGGAAAAGTAGGTGGTGGTGAGGCAAATGGTAAAACCAAGGTTGGGCCTTGCTGGAGGAGTTTTATTCAAAGCGAACTGTCAGGGGGGTCCCATAAATCACCCGACCGCGTTAGGAACGCAAAATCTGGGAACATAATACCGGTATGACGGAAACTAGGGCAGCAAGAGTGGAACAAAACACCAGGCATAAGGCCGAGCCTTCCACCCTTTACCAAGTATATAGATGCATTAATAATATAAGAGATATTGTGATATCCCAACATAACCCTGTCCACCATGGAGAAATCTTCAACTTCACCTGCAACTAGCAACGCTATAAGAGGGGCTGAGCAAAGCGGTAACAGAGCCAAACAATGGTTTTCTAGGAATGGTGTCAAAGGTTAGAGGTTCATGGCAATTTGGGATGGCTTGATAAACAGGTGATAGATAGCGCAGCATAGTGATAGAACGAAACAACTAGCATAGCAATGATAGTAGTGAGATCCAGCGTAGCGGTCATCTTGCCTGAAATCCCACAAGGAAGAAGAACGAGTCCATGAAGAAGGTGAAGCCACGAAGACGAACCACGCGTAGACGAACGAATCCTCACGACCGCAACGAAGCGGGAACTATCGAGAAGAAGCACACAACATAGTAAACACACCACACATGAACATGACATGATGCACAAACAAGCATGATGCATGAGAAAGCTAGATGAGGCTACTCATGGCAAGAGATGATGCAAACAAGAACAACACATCAAGACAAGTTTAAATGAGGCCGGAAACAACATATAACAATTCCGGTAAGTCCTCATATGCATATTTCGAAATTGGTCCAGAACTGAACAAACCTTATGTTCGAGTTGTTAAACAGCAAGTTAAGATGCACCAAGATGATCTACACGAAATTCTAGTCAAGTTACATATAGAGTTCCTTAGATTCGGAGCTACGGCCTAGAAGATATGAGCAAAACAAGTTAAGCATGGCATTGATGCAAAATGCACTCAAACATCAAGAAAACACACCAAAACAAGGACGCAACATGATAATATGAAGCTACATGCAAAATCAAGCAAGTTTCATATAGAGCACACTCAAAACGGAGCAACGGTTCAACACACACACACACTATACAAGTCATAGCAACAATCTGTCCATAACAGCAACTAGGCATATTGCAAGCATCAAAACAATATGCTACAGCACCCCAACATAATAACATAAGGCATGGGCATGAAGTACAGGTAAAGCATAACAAAACATGAACACTGAGCTATCTCCAGAAATCACTAGAACATGCTCAAAAGGACATGGGAAGATTGGAAATAATAACAGTTTCAGACTTATCAGAAAATAACATCAGGTTGCAATGTTTAGAGCTATCAAACAACATGTTACAGGAACTTATCTTGGCAAACGAAGGCATGGCATGAATCTACTAAATGCATAGAACAACAGTCCCTTACTGACCATGAGCCAAAAAGGATCAGAAGATATGATGGCACCCATGTAAACATGGCAAGTTATATTACAGATTCATACATGGCAGGAACAACAATAAGTAGGCATGTTGGTGAGCTTGAACCACTCACCACAGAGCAATACATGGCATGGCAAGGCAACCAACAGCAAGGAGACATGTTTGTGAAGTTAAGCATGGCAAGAGCAAGTTCATAGGGTGCATGGATCACTAGGAAACAATCATGGAAACATCTGAACTTAATGTTAACAGGCTGACAGCAACATTATGAAGCAACTTTGGAGCAAGATTACAACAAGCTACAGCAACCTATAAATGCAACTAGGGGCATGGATGGATAGAGCATGACATGTAGATCAAAACATGTTTATGGAACATCTTCAGATTATGCATAGAATGATTAGTAGCAGCATGTTTATATAGCATCACGAAATAACAGATTCAGCCTAGCAAAACAGCAACATCATGTACACTACTTAACAAGCTCGATTCACTCACCACAAGTCATTGCATGACAAGATAAGCATAGAATCATCAAGAAGACATGTTTGTGAAACAAACCAAGTCAAGAACAAGTCCATAGCATGCAAGGATCAACTATAGCAAGCTTGCCCAAATTGAATAACATGTAAACAATCTGCCAGGAAACATTTTGAAGCAAAAGTAGAGCACTCAAATGACATGCTAGGATACTCCATAATTGCAAACAAGGGCATGAATGGATAGAAAAAAACCACATGTTCAAAACACCCTTACTGAAGTATCTCAAAATATGCATGGATCTCTCTGTAGCAACAAGTTTACATGGCATCAAAATAACAGCAGAACAGGGACTAAAATCAGCAACATCACGATGCCTAGTTTGCATGTTTGTGCTAGTCACCACATTGATCACAAAAATACATGGCATACATCCCTGGAAAGATGGCATGGCATAGATCAAAACACATGAAGACATCAACCTCATAGGATGCACACATCAATCATGGCAAAAATGACAAATGAGCAAGTTGTAACAGTTCCAGCAGATTAACATCAATATGCACTATTCCAAAAGCATTTCGGGCATCAAGATGAGCTCAAATGAAAATGATGCAATGTAATGAAATGAAGTACTCGTCGAGTTGAACAATTTGACATATTACACGTACGAAATGGAGCTACGGATGCAGAGATACAATGCGATGAACTTGGCATGATTATGGAAATATTTCGGGACTTAGTGGATTTCCCGGAAAAAAACCCAACGAGCGCTATATAGATAACATGCACACGGGGCGAGGGATAGGGGGCGGCTCACCCACGGGCTTCGGTCCACGACGCGAGGAGGCTGGAGGCAGGCCGACCTCGGCCCGGGAGGCGCGCTGGGCTGGAAGGGGGGCCCACGAGGCCCATGCGGGCGAGGCGAGCGGAACGAGCGGTTCCCTGCTCCCCTCAAACAGGGACGGCGGCGGCGGCTACCGGCTCCGGCGAGGGACGGCGCTCCGGCGAGCGGGGCAAGACCGAAGGGCCGGGAACGGGCGGATCCGGCCCCGGGGTCTTGGATCCGGTGATGGCGGCGAACATCGGGGCTCCTTCGGTGGCGGTGGAGCTCCTGGCTGCGGTGGAAGAGGCGCGGCCGGCTGCGGCGCTCGAGACTGAGGGCGCCGAGGCGCTCGGGCGCGGGGCCAGAGTGCGCGGCTGCGGGCGGCGAGGCGCAGGGCTTGGGTGACGGCGGGGAAACGTGGTCCGGCAAGCTGACGGAGACGCGGCGGAGCGGGGTCCGGCGACCCGGCGGCGACACGCCGATGACGGGGTCGGGCAGAGGCGACGGGAGGAGCGAGCGGGGCGCTCTGGCTGGCTGCGGCCCTCGGGGCCCAGATCGGGGCCCGGGCGGCGTGCGGGGTCGGCGAGGAGGCGCGGATGGCCGGGAGGCCGAGCGGTGGAGGCGGGCGCCGGCCGGGCGAAGGCGGAGGCGAGCGCCGGCCGGGCGGAGGCGGCGGCGGCGGGCGAGCGCCGGCCGGTCGCGGGCGCGGGCGACCCCGGGCGGCGGCGGCGGCGGATCCGGGCCCCGCGGGCCCCGGATTGGCCCCGGCAGGCCGCGGCGCAGCGGGACGGCGACGGGCCACGCGGCGCGCGGTGGTTGGCTGCGGGCGCAGCGGCGATGACGTGTCACGCGCCCATTGGTCGGGCGACGTGGCTGGCTGGACGTGTCCGGCCGGGGGCGGACGCGTCCGCCGGCGGAGAGGGAAAAGCTAGGGTTTCGGGGGGAAATGATCCGAAAATGGAGAGGGGAAGACGTTTTTATAGGTGGAGGGAGCTAGGAGAGTCCAAATGAGGTGCGGTTTTCGGCCACGCGATAGTGATCGAACGACCGAGAGCATAGAGGGGAGTTAGATGGGTTTTGGGCCACTTTGGAAGGGGTGTTGGGCTGCAACAAAATAGGCTTTGCTGTTACCCAGTTAACCGTTGGAGTATCAAACAACCTCCAAATGGCACGAAACTTGACAGGCGGTCTACCGGTGCTATACCAAGGCCGCTTGGCAAACCTCGGGCCATTCCGAGAAAGTTTAACACCCTCACAAGAGAAGAGGCAAAAAGGGGACGCCGGAGGACATAGGAGTGCCGGATCGCAAAACGGACAACGGGGAAAATGCTCGGATGCGTGAGACGAACACGTATGCAATGCAATGCACATGATGATATGATACGAAATGCATATGATGACATGGCAAAGTGAAACACGCAAGCAAATGACATGGCAACGACGGCGAATAACTGGCGGACACCTGGCGCAATGAATTCGGGGCGTTACAACACTCCTCCACTAACAAGAGATCTCGTCCCGAGATCTTACGACCGAGACAGAAGAGAAAAGGGATGAGGTGAAACAAGAACTCAAGGGAAGAATCAAAGAATCGGGAGCACTCGAGAAGAAGAGAGGAGACGACGAGAATGACGAGAATCGAAAGCTCACAAAATCAGATAGACTATGAAACCACTCGTTCTAACCGGAGTGGTTAGAATGAGAAAAGAAACGGATAAGACTGAAAGGATTTAGGCAGCACTCCGGCTGAAGATGGAAGGAAAAGAACACGAGCTTTAGCCAATGAGATGGCACTTGACGAGATGAACAAAGCAATGCCTCCGGAAGAATTGAAATAATTGAATGAAAAGAACTTAGAAGAAAGGATTGAAAGGAGTTATTGAGAAAATCAACAACGAATGGATAAGCTTGTCGTGGACTTATGGATAACATCTCAAAATTGTGAGGTGATCTCCGACCACAAGCGGAAATGATTGGATAGCTGAGAAGAACGAAGAAATGCAAAACTCCACTTCAAAAGGATATGGAGAATTAATTGCACTTTGATATGCAAGAAGGAAAGGTACTTTAATTTCTCCAACAAAATGTTGATGAACTCTTGAAGAATGAATTAAATCATGACGATCCACCGGTAGGATTGAAAAGAATGACCGAATTAAAAAGATAACCAAGGAAAAAGAATCTTGAACAAACCACCGTTAGAATTCGGAAAATACTGGTGAAAGAGAATGAATCACCGGGAAGAATTAGAAGACAAATATGCTTGAGGGGATTTAGATACAAGAGAACGGGAAGAACTCGATCTGATTAAAGAGCACTTGAATGAAGCACCGGGATAATTAGAGAACGGTAACTAGAATGATGGCCTCCGGTGAAAAGAAACGGGAAAACAACTTCTGACATACTCCGGATGGTTAAGAAAAGAATATCGGACAAATGGAATAATTTGAGAGGATAATATGAAGCTAGCACCACGGAACTCCGGGAGAACGGACAAGATTAAAGAGAAATCATCTTCTTAGATCTTCAAATGATGACGAGAAACACCACCAAAATTACTGAGATACTCCAGTAGAATGAAAAGCAAAGAGGTTGAGCCAACAAAGAAAATGATTTGAAATCGATCTTGGAAAGGCATCTGGCTGATGAAATCATACTTACGTCAGACTTGAAAAGAAATAGGAATGGCTCCGGAATAATTAGAAGAGTCAGGTAAGATCCTGGGAAAAGACCTGTGGGTTAGGGCCCACTGAAAAGATAACACCGTTGGAAAGGGGTGTAGAACAGATAGATGATACACCGGAACAATTGAAATATTAGAATGAGGTGACAACCTCGAATCAATTCGAGCACAGACGAATCTCTTGAGATGTCATGAGCACTCCGGAAGGATAAACTGGCGAGAGGCGAATGAGCAAGGAAAACACTTGAGCCGAGGAAAAGAATATGATCAACCCGAAAAAACTTGAATTGAGTCCACCGGAAAAGAAAAGAGATGAAGAATGACAAACAAGGCGAGAAATCACCGGTTGAAATAATTGAGGGAAGAATGAAGAGACTCCACACGAATGGAATTGATGGTCGAAAGAGGCTCAGACTCCGGGAAGAAAAAGGGTGGGAGGGCGGGAAAACAAAGGCAACTTGAAGGGAGAACCAATGAATAACTTGAAGAGAAAACACAAGTTGAAATCATTGAGGAAAGAAATCAAAGACTTTGCACGAGTAGGAAGGATACTCGATTACGGACTCCCGTTCCGAGATGAAAAAATAGGTGGGCGGGAGGGAAAAGAAAACAACTGACGATTGAACTCAAAGATGAAGAGGCTCGAGTCAACTTGAGGAGAAATGCACCGGATGCAAAGGGCTGAGGAACAATGATCGGAAAACCAACTGCGTGATCCTAAAGAAAATTTGAAAGGGAAGAGAAGTAATTCAAAACACCTACGTCAAGATTCCTCACCAGAGCGACGAAGGGGCTGAGGAGTAAAAAGAATTCCTACTCTCCGATATAACTGGACTCAGAAAACAGTTTTCTTCTAGACTCAACAACGGCCAAACTACACGATCAATCAAGGGGGCTCCTAGGGTCGGTCGAGGCTCTGATACCAACTTGTCACGCCCAATATGCGATCCTATCCAAAAGGAACTCGAAGGTCCCACCAAGGATAGACCCGCATATTGGAACGCTTTTGCAAGGTGGATATCATTACATCAACATTACATAATAGATGGGGATACATACATAAGGCATACAATGCCACACGAATACAACATCACAATACATCAAAGCACCATCCGACTACGGACGAAACACAAACAGGAACTCAAACGACATCCACCGTGCTAGCCCAGGCTGCCGACCTGGAACCTATCCCCTGATTGAAGAAGAAGCAGAAGAAGAACTCAAAGCAAGCAAGCATCGCTCTCGCGTCAAGATCATCGCACAACCTATACCTGCAACTGTTGTTGTAGTAATCTGTGAGCCACGAGGACTCAGCAATCCCATTACCATGGGTATCAAGACTAGCAAAGCTTAATGGGAAAGGAAGGGGTAAAGTGGTGAGGTTGCAGCAGCGACTAAGCATGATATGGTGGCTAACATACGCAAATGAGAGCGAGAAGAGAAACAAAGGAACGGTCATGAAGCTAGCAATGATCAAGAAGTGATCCTGAACACCTACTTACGTCAAACATAACTCAGAAACCGTGTTCACTTCCCGGACTCCGCCGAGAAGAGACCATCACGGCTACACACATGGTTGATGCATTTTAATTCGGATCAAGTGTCAAGTTAACTACAACCGGACATTAACAAATTCCCATCTGCCACATAACCGCGGGCACGGCTCTCGAAAGTTTAAACCCTGCAGGGGTTTCCCAACTTAGCCCATGACAAGCTCTCGCGATCAACGAAGGAATAGACCTTCTCCCAGGAAGACCCGATCAGTCTCGGAATCCCGGTTTACAAGACATTTCGACAATGGTAAAACAAGACCAGCAAGACCTCCCGATGCGCCGACAATCCCGATAGGAGCTGCACATATCTCGTTCTCAGGGCAACACCGGATAAGCTAAGCGTACAGGTACCGACGTAACCCAAGTTGCCAAGGGATGGTCCCGCACGGTGCTCAAGTTTGGACCAGCACTTAGACAAGCATTGGCCCGGGGGGCTATAATAAAGATGACCCTTGGGTTAATTACTCCCAAGGGAAAAGTAGGTGGTGGTGAGGCAAATGGTAAAACCAAGGTTGGGCCTTGCTGGAGGAGTTTTATTCAAAGCGAACTGTCAGGGGGGTCCCATAAATCACCCGACCGCGTTAGGAACGCAAAATCTGGGAACATAATACCGGTATGACAGAAACTAGGGCAGCAAGAGTGGAACAAAACACCAGGCATAAGGCCGAGCCTTCCACCCTTTACCAAGTATATAGATGCATTAATAATATAAGAGATATTGTGATATCCCAACATAACCCTGTCCACCATGGAGAAATCTTCAACTTCACCTGCAACTAGCAACGCTATAAGAGGGGCTGAGCAAAGCGGTAACAGAGCCAAACAATGGTTTTCTAGGAATGGTGTCAAAGGTTAGAGGTTCATGGCAATTTGGGATGGCTTGATAAACAGGTGATAGATAGCACAGCATAGCGATAGAACGAAACAACTAGCATAGCAATGATAGTAGTGAGATCCAGGGTAGCGGTCATCTTGCCTGAAATCCCACAAGGAAGAAGAACGAGTCCATGAAGAAGGTGAAGCCACGAAGATGAACCACGCATAGACGAACGAATCCTCACGACCGCAACGAAGCGGGAACTATCGAGAAGAAGCACACAACATAGTAAACACACCACACATGAACATGACATGATGCACAAACAAGCATGATGCATGAGAAAGCTAGATGAGGCTACTCATGGCAAGAGATGATGCAAACAAGAACAACACATCAAGACAAGTTTAAATGAGGCCGGAAACAACATATAACAATTCCGGTAAGTCCTCATATGCATATTTCGAAATTGGTCCAGAACTGAACAAACCTTATGTTCGAGTTGTTAAACAGCAAGTTAAGATGCACCAAGATGATCTACACGAAATTCTAGTCAAGTTACATATAGAGTTCATTAGATTCGGAGCTACGGCCTAGAAGATATGAGCAAAACAAGTTAAGCATGGCATTGATGCAAAATGCACTCAAACATCAAGAAAACACACCAAAACAAGGACGCAACATGATAATATGAAGCTACATTCAAAATCAAGCAAGTTTGATATAGAGCACACTCAAAACGGAGCAACGGTTCAACACACACACACACTATACAAGTCATAGCAACAATCTGTCCATAACAGCAACTAGGCATATTGCAAGCATCAAAACAATATGCTACAGCACCCCAACATAATAACATAAGGCATGGGCATGAAGTACAGGTAAAGCATAACAAAACATGAACACTGAGCTATCTCCAGAAATCACTAGAACATGCTCAAAAGGACATGTGAAGATTGCAAATAATAACAGTTTCAGACTTATCAGAAAATAACATCAGGTTGCAATGTTTAGAGCTATCAAACAACATGTTACAGGAACTTATCTTGGCAAACGAAGGCATGGCATGAATCTACTAAATGCATAGAACAACAGTCCCTTACTGACCATGAGCCAAAAAGGATCAGAAGATATGATGGCACCCATGTAAACATGGCAAGTTATATTACAGATTCATACATGGCAGGAACAACAATAAGTAGGCATGTTGGTGAGCTTGAACCACTCACCACAGAGCAATACATGGCATGGCAAGGCAACCAACAGCAAGGAAACATGTTTGTGAAGTTAAGCATGGCAAGAGCAAGTTCATAGGGTGCATGGATCACTAGGAAACAATCATGGAAACATCTAAACTTAATGTTAACAGGCTGACAGCAACATTATGAAGCAACTTTGGAGCAAGATTACAACAAGCTACAGCAACCTATAAATGCAACTAGGGGCATGGATGGATAGAGCATGACATGTAGATCAAAACATGTTTATAGAACATCTCCAGATTATGCATAGAATGATTAGTAGCAACATGTTTATATAGCATCACGAAATAACAGATTCAGCCTAGCAAAACAGCAACATCATGTACACTACTTAACAAGCTCGATTCACTCACCACAAGTCATTGCATGACAAGATAAGCATAGCATCATCAAGAAGACATGTTTGTGAAATAAACCAAGTCAAGAACAAGTCCATAGCATGCAAGGATCAACTATAGCAAGCTTACCCAAATTGAATAACATGTAAACAATCTGCCAGGAAACATTTTGAAGCAAAAGTAGAGCACTCAAATGACATGCTAGGATACTCCATAATTGCAAACAAGGGCATGAATGGATAGACAAAAACCACATGTTCAAAACACCCTTACTGAAGTATCTCAAAATATGCATGGATCTCTCTGTAGCAACAAGTTTACATGGCATCAAAATAACAGCAGAACAGGGACTAAAATCAGCAACATCACGATGCCTAGTTTGCATGCTTGTGCTAGTCACCACATTGATCACAAAAATACATGGCATACACCCCTGGAAAGATGGCATGGCATAGATCAAAACACATGAAGACATCAACCTCATAGGATGCACACATCAATCATGGCAAAAATGACAAATGAGCAAGTTGTAACAGTTCCAGCAGATTAACATCAACATGCACTCTTCCAACAGCATTTCGGGCATCAAGATGAGCTCAAATGAAAATGATGCAATGGAATGAAATGAAGTACTCGTCGAGGCGAACAATTTGACATATTACACGCACGAAACGGAGCTACGGATGCAGAGATACAATGCGATGAACATGGCATGATTATGCAAATATTTCGGGACTGTGGATTTCCTGGAAAAAAACCCAATGAGCGCTATATAGATAACATGCACACGGGGTGAGGGATAGGGGGCGGCTCACCCACAGGCTTCGGCCCACGACGCGAGGAGGCTGGAGGCAGGCCGGCCTCGGCCCGAGAGGCGCGCTGGGCCGGAGGAGGGCCCACGAGGCCCATGCGGGCGAGGCGAGCGGAACGAGCGGTTCCCTTCTCGCGTCGAACAGGGACGGCGGCGGCGGCTACCGGCTCCGGCGAGGGACGGCGCTCCGGCGAGCGGGGCAAGACCGAAGGGCCGGGAACGGGCGGATCCGGCCCCGAGGTCTCGGATCCGGTGATGGCGGCGAACATCGGGGCTCCTTCGGTGGCGGTAGAGCTCCTGGCGGCGGTGGAAGAGGCGCGGCCGGCGGCGGCGCTCGGGACTGAGGGAGCCGAGGCGCTCGGGCGCGGGGCCAGAGGGCGCGACTGCGGGCGGCGAGGCGCAGGCCTTGGGCGACGGCGGGGAAACGTGGTCCGGCGACCTGACGGAGACGCGGCGGAGCGGGGTCCGGCGACCCAGCGGCGACACGCCGACGACGGGGTCGGGCAGAGGCGACGGGAGGAGCGAGCGGGGTGCTCAGGCTGGCTGCAGCCCTCGGGGCCCAGATCGGGGCCCGGGCGGTGCGCGGGGTCGGCGAGGAGGCGCGGATGGCCGGGAGGCCGAGCGGTGGAGGCGGGCGCCGGCCTGGCGGAGGCGGCGGGCGAGCGCCGGCCGGTCGCGGGCGCGGGTGACCCCGTGTGGCGGCGGCGGCGGATCCGGGCCCCGCGGGCCCCGGATGGGCCCCGGCGCAGCGGGACGGCGACGGGCCACGCGGCGTGCGGTGGTTGGCTGCGGGCGCGGCGGCGATGACGTGTCACGCACCCATTGGTCGGGCGACGTGGCTGGCTGGACGTGTCCGGCCGGGGGCGGACGCGTCCGGCGGCGGAGAGGGAAAAGCTAGGGTTTCGGGGGGAAATGATCCGAAAATGGAGAAGGGAAGACGTTTTTATAGGTGGAGGGAGCTAGGAGAGTCCAAATGAGGTGCGGTTTTCAGCCACGCGATCGTGATCGAACGACCGAGAGCATGGAGGGGAGTTAGATGGGTTTTGGGCCAGTTTGGAAGGGGTGTTGGGCTGAAACAAAAGAGGCTTTGCGGTTACCCAGTTAACCGTTGGAGTATCAAACAACCTCCAAATGGCACGAAACTTGACAGGCGGTCTACCAGTGCTATATCAAGGCCGCTTGGCAAACCTCGGGCCATTCCGAGAAAGTTTAACACCCGCACAAGAGAAGAGGCAAAATGGGGACGCCGGAGGACATAGGAGTGCCGGATCGCAAAACGGACAACGGGGAAAATGCTCGGATGCGTGAGAAGAACACGTATGCAATGCAATGCACATGATGACATGATACGAAATGCATATGATGACATGACAAAGTGAAACACGCAAGCAAATGACATGGCAACAACTGCGAATAACTGGCGGACACCTGGCGCAACGAATCCGGGGCGTTACATAAATGCAGAGCACCTTTAAAGATCAAGGACTGACTAAACATTGTAATTCATGGTAAAAGAGATCCAATCAAGTCATACCCAAAATAAAGCAATTATAATGAATGCAAACGACAGCATGCTCTCCAGCGGGTGCTTTTTAATAAGAAGGGTGATGACTCAACATAAAAGTAAATAGATAGGCCCTTCGTAGAGGGAAGCGGGGATTTACAGAGGTGCCAAAGCTCGGTTTTGAAATAGAGATAAATTATATTTTGAGCGGCATACTTTCACTATCAATGCAACAAGTATGAGATGGTTGTATCTTCCATACTACATGCATTATAGACAGTTCCCAAACAGAATGGTAAAGGTTTATACTCCCCCTCCTCCACAAGCATCAATCCATGGCTTGCTCGAAACAACGAGTGCCTCCAACATCAACGGGTCCCAGGGGGAGCTTTGTTTAATTATTTTGATTTGCTTTGATCTTTTTGGATCATGGGACTTGGCATCCCGGTTACCGACCCCTTTCTCGTGAATGAGGAGCGGAGTCCACTCCTCTTGAGAATAACCCACCTCGCATGGAAGATATAGGCAGCCCTAGTTGCACATGAGCTGCTCGAGCATACAAAACAGAATTTCATTTGAAGGTTTGGAGTTTGGCACATACAAATTTACTTGGAACGACAGGTAGATACTGCATATAGGAAGGTATAGTGGACTCATATGGAACAACTTGGGGTTTAAGGAGTTTGGATGCACAAGCAGTATTCCCGCTTAGTGCAGGTGAAGGCTAGCAAAAGACTGGGAAGCGACCAACTGAGAGAGCGACAACAGTCGTAAACATGCATTAAAATTAATTTACACCGAATACAAGCATGAGTAGGATATAATCCACCATGAACATAAATATCATGAAGGCTATGTTGATTTGATTCAAATACATGAGTGAACATGTGCCAAGTCGAGTCACTCAATTCATTCAAAGGAGGATACCATCCCATCATACCACATCATAATCATTCTAATAGCATGTTGGCACGCAAGGTAAACCATTATAACTCATAGCTAATCAAGCATGGCACAAGCAACTATAATCGCTAAATGTCATTGCAAATATGTTTACTTCATAATAGCTGAATCAAGAACGATGAATCATCATATTTACAAAAACAAGAGAGGTCGAGTTCATACCAGCTTTTCTCATCCCAACAAGTCCATCATATATCATCATTATTGCCTTTCACTTGCACGACTGAACAATGTATAATAATAAGAGTGCACGTGCATTGGACTAAGCTGGAATCTGCAAGCATTCAACTAAGAGAGAAGACAAGTAATATGGGCTCTAAGTTAGATAAACAATAATGCATATAAGATCCACTAAGCATTTTCAATATAGTCTTCTCGACCCCCAAAGAAAGGAAAAGAATAAAAAAATATTTACACGGGAAAGCTCCCAACAAGCAAAAGAAGAACGAGAAATATTTTTGGGTTTTATTTTTAATTCTACTACAAGCAAGGAAAGTAGACTAACTATTTTTTTTCTTAAGGTTTATCAAACACACAAGAAGAAAGCAGGAAAAAGAAAATAAACTAGCATGGATATTACAGTGAAAGAATATGAGCACCGACATCTAGCAATGAGTGTGTGTGAACATGAATATAATGTCGGTGGGAAATACGTACTCCCCCAAGCTTAGGCTTTTGGCCTAAGTTGGTCTATTGCCAGGGATGGCCTGGTGGATATCCGTATGTGTAGTTGGGGTCATCCTGTGATGCAGCGGCTATTGCCTCCTGAGCTGCAGTGTGGCGTCGAGCAGCCTCCGCTCTCCTCTCGTACTCATCTGCCTCCTCTCTGGTAATAATATATCTCCCTTTTGTCTGAAAATCAAAGAAGGCAGAAGCAGGAAGAGCAATATGGACTACATGCCGTTTGTTAAAGATTAGTCGATACTGAAAAGGTGGTCCAGTCCTCTCAATGAACTAGTGAGAAAATATAGAATCAAGATCTAAATAAGAAGGGGGTAACTCCATATCACCCTCACCAATGTCTACATCAAGAAAATTAGCTAAGCGAGTTTCATAAATTCCTCCAAATAAATCTCCGTTACGTCTATTAAGATGCAACCTAGGAGCTACAATGGCTCCCATATGATAAGCTTGGTCCCCTAACACAGCACTTCTGAGAATGCTGAGATCAGGGGCACACATGTGACATGATTCATCCTTAGCATTTATGCATCTACCAATGAAGAGAGCAAAATAATGTATAGCAGGAAAGTGAATGCTCCCTATAGTGGCTTGTGTTATATCTCTAGATTCCCCCACAGTTATTCTAGCAAGAAAGTCTCTATATTCGGATTTAGGGGGATCCCTGACATTACCACAAGATGGAAGTTTACATGCAAGAGTGAAATCTTCTAAGTCCATGGTATAAGATTTGTCATAAAGGTCAAACATGACTGAAGGAGAATTACGCGAAGATGAAAAATCAAACCTCCCCACAAATGAACTTGTGAGGTAACGATACTAGGGGAATTTGTCAGCTTCAAAGTCCTCAAGACCGGCATTACGCAAATATGCGTAGAATTCTTCTTTAATTCCCACTTGATTCATAAAATTTTCTGAAGACCATTCACAGGACCTCACGGGAGCGTCTCTTGGTGGTTCCTCGTCACCATCACGCATTGCAAGCCTGGGACCTCGCTTCCTTGAAGAACCACCTTGGTACATCCCCCTAAAAATATTGTTTTCTCTGAAAAATAATTCTGAAATTTTTAGTAACTTAAAATAAAAGTGAACCAACTTCAATAAAATCGATAGTAACAACTCCCACAAGTGCCTAGAGCCTATATAAAGCATTAGAACTACTTGGAACCAAATAAATTTGACATGCAAGCTCAAGAACATGGTCACCTATGCAGCACAATTTGCAATGAATAAAGCACTAGAACAAAAACTAATTGGACCAAAGGAGGAGTCACATACCAAGGAACAATCTCCCCAAGCAGTTTTGCGAGAGGTGCTTTGAGCAAGGAGATCAAAAATCACAGCAACGGGGGCTGGAACTCGTGCTTGAGTTGGTTTTTCGTGTTTGTGTGAGACAGAGGAAGAAGATGGGTGCAGGAATAAGTGGAGGAGGGCCATCGTGGGCCCACGAGGAAGGGGGGCGCGCCCGGGGGGTAGGGCGCGCCCTCCACCCTGTGGCCAGGTGGCAGCTCCCCCCGCGGTGAATTTTCCATAGTAAATTCTCAAATAATTTTGAAAAAATCATATTAAATTGGCATGGCATTCTGAGGACTTTTATTTTCGGGATATTTTTATATTGAGCGGATAAGTCAGGAGACAGACAGAAAAATACTATTTTACTTTATTTCTACTAAGTAACAAGAAATATAAAGAGGGTACAGAAGGTTTTGCTTCTAGTTTCATCCATCTCATGCTCATCAAAAAGAATCCACTAACAAGGTTGATCAAGTCTTGTTAACAAACTCATTCCGATAATCATGGAACCGGAGAAATTTTGAATAACACTATGTTACCTCAACGGGGATATGGACATCCCCAATAATAAGTATATCATATTTCTTCTCGACAGTAAGGAGAGGAAATTCAAAACTTCCAAATATAATAGATGGAATTTTTCCAATAGAGTTGATACTATAAACTTGAGGTTGTTTCCTCAAAAAGTGTACCGTATGCTCATTACCATTAACATGAAAAGTGACATTGCCTTTGTTGCAATCAATAACAGCCCCTGCAGTATTAAGGAAAGGTCTTCCAAGAATAATAGACATACTATCATCCTTGGGAATATCAAGAATAACCAAGTCCGTTAGAATAGTAACGTTTGCAACCACAACAGGCACATCCTCACAAATACTGACAGGTATAGCAGTTGATTTATCAGCCATTTGCAAAGATATTTCAGTAGGTGTCAAATTATTCAAGTCAAGTCTACGATATAAAGAGAGAGGCATGACACTAACACCCGCTCCAAGATCTCATAAAGCAGTTTTAACATAACTTCTTTTAATGGAGCATGGTATAGTAGGTATTCCGGGATCTCCAAGTTTCTTTGGTACTCCACCCTTAAAAGTGTAATTAGCAAGCATGGTGGAAATTTCAGCTTCAGGTATCTTTCTTTTATTAGTAATAATATCCTTCATATACTTAGAATAAGGATTTGTTTTGAGCACATCAGTTAATCGCATACGCAAAAAGATAGGTCTAATCATTTCACCAATGCTCTCAAAATCCTCATCATCCTTTTTCTTGGATGGTTTGGGAGGAAAAGGCATGGGTTTCTGAACCCATGGTTCTCTTTCTTTACCATGTTTCCTAGCAACAAAGTCTCTTTTATCATAACGTTGATTCTTTGATTGTGGGTTATCAAGATCAACAGCAGGTTCAACTTCTACATCATTATCATTACTAGGTTGAGAATCAATATGAACATTATCATTAACATTATCACTAGGTTCATGTTCATCACCTGATTGTGTTTCAGCATCAGAAATAGAAATATCATTTGGATTATTAGGTGGTTCAGCAATAGGTTCACTAGAAGTTTGCACAGTTCTATCATTTTCTTTTTCTTCCTTTTAGAAGAACTAGGCATATCAATATTATTTCTCTGAGAATCTTGCTCGATTCTCTTAGGGTGGCCTTCAGGATACAAAGGTTCCTGAGTCATTCTACCAGTTCTAGTAGCCACTCTAACAGCATAATCATTTTTCTTACTATTCATTTCATTAAGCACTTCTTTCTGAACTTTAAGTACTTCTTCTACTTGAGTGGTAACCATAGAAGCATGTTTGCTAACAACTTTAAGTTCACCTCTAATATTAGCCATATAATCACTCAAGCGTTTAATCATAAAGGTATTCTGTTTTAGTTGTCTACCAAAATAAGCATTAAAGTCATCTTGCTTAAACATAAAGTCATCAAACTCATCCAAGCACTGACTAGCAATTTTAGTAGAAGGGACTTCAGCTTTATCATATCCGTAGAGAGAATTTACCTTTACTACCTGTGTCGGGATGTCGGGAGGTTCTTCATTAAATAAGTAATTGAGATCATATACTTCTTCAACAGGCGGTAAATTAAGACCATGTATTTCTTCAATAGGAGGTAAATTCTTAACATCTTCAGCTTTAATACCTTTTTCTTTCATAGATTTCTTTGCCTCTTGCATATCTTCGGGACTCAGAAATAGAACACCTCTCTTCTTCGGAGTTGGTTTAGGAATAGGCTCAGTAATTGGCTTAGGAGTTGGCTCGGGAGTTGGCTCAGGAGGTGCCCAATTATTTTCATTTGTCAACATATTATTCAATAGAATTTCAGCTTCATCCGGTGTTGTTTCCCTGAAAAGAGAACCAGCACAACTATCCAGGTAATCTCTGGAAGCATCAGTTAGTCCATTATAAAAGGTATCAAGTATTTCAGGTTTCTTAAGAGGATGATCAGGCAAAGCATTAAGTAACTTGAGAAGCCTCCCCCAAGCTGTGGGAGACTCTCCTCTTCAATTTGCACAAAATTATATATATCTCTCAAAGCAGCTTGTTTCTTATGAGCAGGGAAATATTTAGCAGAGAAGTAATAAACCATATCCTGGGGACTTTGCACACAACCAGGATCAAGAGAATTAAACCATATCTTAGCATCACCCTTTAATGAGAACGGAAATATTTTGAGTAAATAAAGGTAGCGCGATCTCTCATTATTAGTAAATAGGGCAGCTATATCATCTAACTTATGAAGATGTGCCACAACAGTTTCAGATTCATAGCCATAAAAAGGATCAGATTCAACCACAGTAATTACATCTGGATCAGCAGAAAAATCATAATAATCCTGATCAGGAACACAGATAGGTGAAGTAGCAAAAGGAGGGTCGGGTCTCATCCTACCTCTAAAAGATTCATTACTCCATTTAACTAGCAACCTATTAGGTTCAAGACTATCCTGGCAAGCAAGAATAGCTTCAGTAGATTCAACATTAAAAAGGTAACCCTCAGGAATAGCAGGCCTATTTTCATCATCACTAACATCATCGTGTTTAGTTTCAATAATTTCTCTTTCTCTAGACTTAGAAATTTGTTCATCTAGAAATTCACCAAGAGGCACAGTAGTATCAAGCATAGAAGTAGTTTCATCATAAGTATCATGCATAGCAGAAGTGGCATCATCAATAACATGCGACATATTGGAACGAATAGCAGAAGCAGGTAGGTGTCGCTAGCTTGTTTATAAAACAAGGTGAATCAAGTGCAGAGCTAGATGGCAGTTCCTTACCTCCCCTCGTAGTTGAGGGATAAATAGTTGTATTAGCGTCTTTCAAGTTCTTCATAGTGTCCAGCAGATATAAATCACAAGGAATAAGCATAAACCAGTATATGGAAAACTCGTAGGCACCGGATCAGTGATGGATAATTATGCCGGATGTGGTTCATCATGTAACAGTCATAACATAGGGTGACACAGAACTAGCTCCAGTTCATCAATGTAATGTAGGCATGTATTCCGTAAATAGTCATACGTGCTTATGGAAAAGAACTTGCATGACATCTTTTGTCCTACCCTCCCGTGGCAGCGGGGTCCTATTGGAAACTAAGGGATATTAAGGCCTCCTTTTAATAGAGAACCGGAACAAAGCATTAGCACATAGTGAATACATGAACTCCTCAAACTATGTTCATCACTGGGAGTGGTCCCGATTATTGTCACTTCGGGGTTGCCGGATCATAACACATAGTAGGTGACTATAGACTTGCAAGATAGGATCAAGAACTCACATATATTCATGAAAACATAATAGGTTCAGATCTGAAATCATGGCACTCGGGCCCTAGTGACAAGCATTAAGCATAGCAAAGTCATAGCAACATCAATCTCAGAACATAGTGGATACTAGGATCAAACCCTAACAAAACTAACTCGATTACATGATAAATCTCATCCAACCCATCACCGTCCAGCAAGCCTACGATGGAATTACTCACGCACGGCGGTGAGCATAATGAAATTGGTGATGGAGGATGGTTGATGATGACGACGGCGACGAATCCCCCTCTCCGGAGCCCCGAACGGACTCCAGATCAGCCCTCCCGAGAGAGATTAGGGCTTGGCGGTGGCTCCGTATCGTAAAACGCAATGATTTCTTCTCTCTGATTTTTTTCTCCCCAAATGCCAATATATGGAGTTGGAGTTGGCGTCGGAGGGCATCCAAGGGGCCCACGAGGTAGGGGGGCGCGCCCATGGGGGAGGGGCGTGCCCCCCACCCTCATGGACAGGGTGTGGGCCCCTTGGTCTTCATCTTTAGCGAGGACTTTTTATTAATTATTATAAGATATTCCGTGGAGTTTCAGGTCATTCCGAGAACTTTTGTTTTCTGCACATAAAACAACATCATGGCAATTCTGCTGAAAACAGCGTCAGTCCTGGTTAGTTCCATTCAAATCATACAAGATAGAGTCCAAAACAAGGGCAAAAGTGTTTGGGAAAGTAGATACGACGGAGACGTATCAGATGCCTACAAGTTTAAGATTGAAAAAAGATAACTGCCCCGTGATGCCTTTGCCCTTGTCCATCTCCTCCATGAAGAGGTCAAGGAGGCTGGTGACGGGCCCAGCTGGGATTCGGCACCTCCCCAGGATCAGAATGGCGCCGCTCCCCAGCAGGGAGGAAGAAACTGGAGGGCATGCATGGATGGTGACGCTGCCGGAGGACCAGATGGGGACACAGTGTCACCGGCAAACACGATTCATTGGAACGATCGTCCCCATTCTTAGCGCATCTTGGATTCCGCCACCGTCCGCATCAGTACAACCCGAAGACCTCAGAGCGAGAGTCACTTCGGACACCATGCTCTCTGGGTCCTCCCACAGAGAGCATGGTCATCCCCAGCAGCCCTGACGTTAGAAGTCATCGCACGTGCCAAAGACGCGTATGAGAGCAAAGAGCCCTCTTGCATGACAAGAAGACGGCGCCCAGGAGGAGTCAGATTTGCCTTTGCTAACGGCGAATCTGTCCCATGACTCCTTCCCAGCGCCGCGAAGGGAAGAAGAATGGGGAGCGATCGACTACCACACGCCATGCTCATTACTGGCCTCGACATGGCATCGTTCGCGTCCCCTCCTACTGAAGACAAGGCTGCGGGCGGCCCGGCGGCGAGCACGCCGGAGTTGCCACCTCCGACGTTATCGCCGCGCCGCTCGAGTACCCCTTTCAGATCTAGGAAAAGCCTAAGAATGGAACCCGGGGTCTGGCCCCAGGCTTTTCTCTCCGTCATAACCATCATGAGCAGAAGATAGCGGAGGGAGTGTGCAAGGATGGATGACCACGACCTCCCTTCGCCCCTCCATTTATAGGCGGTCCAGGGAGGGGAGCCGCTCCCTCAACAGGTGGCCGCCATCCTCCTCCACCAATTCGAGAAGGCCGGACCCTCGCCTTGATGCTCTCCCATGCCACGCGCCTCCGTTATCTACCCCATGCACTACAAAAAAATACACGTCCGTGATGATACGTGTTTGTCACAGTAGGTCGTGTTTTTTTTCATGCATGTACATCCATGACGATTTTATGACAGAATCAAGATAGTCATACATGTGCTGTCGTAGAAGTGTTCCATGACATTACAAAAATTATCATCACGGAAGTGTCCACTTCCATGACGATAAATCGAGCGTCACATGAGTGCTTTCGTCAAGGGTGACCGACACATGGCATCCACCGTAACGGAAGGACGTTAAGCTACCGGGTCCGGTTTTGGATTCGATAACCCGTTAACAGCCCCGACCAATGGGGATTTTCCACGTGTAAAATCATCATTGGCTGGAGGAAACACGTGTCGGCTCACCGTTGGAGCAGATGTCATCCACTCATTGGACCAAAGGCGCCTATGATACGGCGACACGTGGCACGGCCCAACTGAGGCCCAATCCTGTGAAAAGGCCGGCCCATTTGACTTGGTCAAAAGGTGGCGGGCCGGGCCACGGAAAGCCTGTTAACTGCCTGTTCTCATATAGCCCATTTACAGCTCGCTAACCCAGGGCCCATTACGACCTCTCCGAGTTAGGCCTAGTAGCGTCATCTGGGACGTCCAATATGATTCCAGCCCGTTTTAACTTCCGGCCCATGTGTGTCCCATGACTTCTTTCGGCTCATATGAGGCCCTTTGTAACTCTTGGCCCATTAACGGCCCGTGGTGAAACTGGCCCGTAATGAACAGTGTATCACTTTATACCCATTAATGACCCGTTATTCCATTGGGCCGTTCCCAGCCCAAGTTATCTTTCGGCCTTCTCAGGGCCCATTTATTCTTGGGCTCATTTGCAGCATTCGATTACATATGGCCCATTACTATCATTTTCTGCTTGTGGGAAAAATTTAGCACGTCGTTACAGTCGGCCCGTTTTGTGTACCGTTAATACGTTGGACAGTTTTCATATAGGAAAAACCCGTTGGGTTGTTTTCATAGAGTTATCAAATATGGCCTATTAACGGTCCGTTATGGTCCACAAATAGTACGGCCCATGATTGGCAAAATTATGATACGCCCCGTAGAAGGCCCATGGATCCTACGGCCCGTATGAGGCCTATGGATCGTACGGCCAGTAGAAGGCCCATGGATCGTACGACCCGTAGAAGGCCCATGGACCCTACGGCCCGTAGAAGGCCCATGGATCCTAAAGCCTGTATAGAAGGCCAATGGATCCTACGGCCCGTAGAAGGCCCATGGATCATACAGCCCACAGGAGGCCCATGGTTACAACAGTCCGTGTGTTGCCATGATTATTTTGGCCTAGTTACCAAAAATAGGCTATTGTGGCCACTAGAAAAACACAGAAAAAGAACTGGAGTGACTACAAGCAAACAACTAAACAAGACAATAAGAAAATAAATAAGCAAGCAATTAACGCTCTTACACATATTACATCCACTGGACATCAAAGTTCGCCACCAGTGCAAATATAGGGAACAAAGCAGCATATTACATACACTGGCCGTCAAAATTGGCCACCAGTGCAAATAAACGCGGCACCAAAACAAGAGCATAACTGAAACAACTTCAGAAGAGCTCAAGAAACATTATCCTGGGTATCCACCATGCTGGCAATAAGCTTAGCAAGCTTATTAGCTTTGTCCTGTTTGGCACTAAAATCCTCCAACTCTTGCTGTTGCACCAGAAAGTATGCATCTGAATGCTCCAGGGACTTCCGCAGTCCTTCCGCTTCTTGTCGCAGCACAGCTGATCGATATCTTTCAGCTTGTAGTTGAGACTCAAGAAGCCGAACTGATTCAGACAGTGAGTTTGAATAGCTTGTGCAAGCGGTAGTGGCCAGTAACTCAAACACTAAACCAAGACAGGACTTTGGAGTTGTCTCGCTGTCTTCAAGATAGTCTTCCTTAGCTGTTTTATCACCTTTGTTGGAGACCAACAAGGATGTGTCACTATCGTCAACCTTATCTGCATTACTTCCTCTACAATTGCTTAATAAGGCACTCTTCCCCAATATTCTGTCAGCATTCTAAAAGAAGAAACAAGCAGACACATAACAAGTTTAGCATGTACTAGTATATGAAACTCATTTCGGTGAACAAGTTCATTAGTAAGGTGGACAGGATTAGACTACCAAGTCTCCTATTGCCAAGTACTAGTACATAATAAAAGCATCAAACAAACATATATCTATGTCCTATGGTCACTGCATTGTCTTGCCAAATCACGGTTCAAATCATATTAGTTCAAGACAAAGTAGTAGTGAAAGAATACAAAGCGTGGGAAACTACACGGCTCAACAAGATTTCAGATGGGTACCACGGATCTACATGTACAACAACACTATTGGCTCTGTTGTGATGCTAGTAATGTGCGTGATATGAGAAGTCAACTGTATACACAATTGAAATTGAAATCAACAGAGCTCTTGATAAGAGCAAACCTGTTAAAGAAACATGCGTGAACATACCTGTTGTGCCATTGGAGTTTCAATTGGATCCTTCAATTTAAAAATAAGTTTGTATGAGTAAATAAAGTGATACAAGAGCAAAGCAATCATAGTTAAAAAAGGCACGCCTAAACAAGCGCTTAAGCACACCTAGGCTCTAGGCGTTGGCAAAACGCATTGCGCATAACTACACTTAATCTGTGCATAACTGCGCATAGGCATGCGCTTTGGTTAGTAAAGCGCATGGCGGTGGCAAAACGCACAATTAACGCCTAGCACTTTTCTGAACTATGATAGCAATGGAATCTTAAATTAGAACTGTTGTTCTTCCGGTTTAGGATCTTGTTCTACATGAACAGAGTGCAGTAAGACGCAAGAATATAATACTTAAAAATAAAATGAGCTCATAGACCATACCACATTATTGGTTTGGGACCAGTACAGAACAAGGTGTTCCCTGTCATCGTCCAGTAATGTGTCTCAAGAGAACGTAAGGGAATTTGATGAGTTTCTTTGTCGGTGAAGTATGTTTTCTTCAGGTAATTTAGATACTGCCAGCAAGCATTCTTGAAGATAGCAGAGGTATTAGCACAGGGTACCTCATCCTGAATTTCCAAATTGGTCCTTCTCTATAGAGAAAAATGGGAAAATTTGTTGTATTATAACCATCATGGAGGTAGGATGTATGGGACAAAGCAAAATAATTGCCATGAATAACATTACTTACACATAACTCCTGGACAAACACCTGCAACTGGCACTTTCCTTCATATTTAGTATAATATTTCCAAGATGGGAAGATACACACATACGATATAACAACACCAAATGCGATAGATGCTAAACTACGACTAGCTGGTTGTGCTTCCTCCATAGGAATAGGCGTACTAACTGGTGGAGTTGGGGTTCACCGTGATAGTACTGGCCCTTTGGGCACTGGAGCTGCCTTACTAACTGCTCTTGTTTGGGAGCTCTGTGGTGGAGATGGTGCTGTGTCAACAGGAACTGGTTTACTATCGGCTGGGGTTGGGGTTAGATTGAGTGAAGCTGGTTCTCTATCCATCGCAGTAGGGGTACAATCTACGAGAGTTTGTGTTATGTGTGGTAGGGCTGGTACTTGTGCATGTACATAGTTGAATGTACATACATTGTATGAGAGACAGATACAATAGATAGTGTGGAAAAAAGAGGGCATGAAATAGTTGACATGTATATTGTTTAACTAAAATGGATAGCATGACATAATTTCACATATATGATGTCTATCTAAACTGGATAGCATAGCATAACATAATTCAAAGATATGATGAATAACTAAACAAGATCGCATGACATAATTCACCTACATGTTATCTAAGTAATGAGGATCGCATCATTTAACTCACATATGTGATATATATGCTAAACAGAGGGCATTCGATATGATGTCTGAACTAAGAACATGGTGTTGAATATTGTGTATATGATGTCTAAACTATGCAATGCAAGACACCATATGCATGATATGAGCAGTATAACCCTGCCAAGTTAGAGCATACACCTTGGTGGGGGGATAGGACTGGTCATCTGTCTCTGAATCCATCTCTGAGGAGCTATCGGGACCCAACAAGAGATCTGATTCGGCAGGTAGCACTGTCTGCTCTGAAGGCCTTGTTTTCACTCCAGATTTTCCATCTCCCACCCAAATGGCTGATTCACAGGAAGAGTAGTTTAATGTACAAACATTGTTGACAAATGGAAATGCAATGAAGAAAAGGATGGGCAAGATATCATTCACATATATGATGCCTGGTTAAACAGGATGGCATCGCACATTTCACATATATTATGGCTGGCTAAAAGACATTAGACTGCATAATTCCCATATATGATATAGAAACTGAACAGGTGGCATTACAAAACATGTCTAAACTAAGCAGATGACATATGTGATGTCAAAAGTAGGCACTGCAAGGCAACATACGCATGATATGACTAACATCATCATGCCAAGGTAGAGCAAAACACCTTGGGGGGGTAAATAGGAGTGGTCAGCGGCGTCTGAATCCGCCTCAGAATAGATATCTTCCTCTGGATTACAATCTGGAGAGGGGTGGGGAGGGTTTGCCATTGAACCCACCATGGAGCAATATCCGCATGACATTGTATTGCCGCGCAAAACTCTTCTCTTTTTCTCTACATGTACAACATGACTTTGTACAATATCTGATATGCATACGAAAAAAATATGGTGAGATTATGTAAGGAGAGCATGCAGAAATTTAGAGTGATGGTAACAACCAGTGGCTGGATCCAAAAATAATGATAGCAGGCTGATGATTGCTTTAATTTAATAAAAAGACAAATGATGATTGCCTTACTATATGCTTCCCACCCAAGATGAACAACATAGGCATACCCTAGGTGAACCAAATATTAGACAGACACACTATTCATTGCTGCCTCAATATGTGCCCCGCAACTAATTTAGAACTCAAGTTTGAACATTAATTTGGACCTGACTTGGAGTCCAAGAGGTGAACAGGACGATAAAGTAGCAGGTAATTTTAAGCAATGCATAACATAAGCAGAAACAAAAGAGTGCGAGCTCTCTTGTCAATCCGTGTACTCCTCAGGTTCATCTACTGAGTCGATGATGGTGATGCTTTGCGGTGGGTGCCGGCGGCAGGGTAGGAGATCTGAGGCAGCAAAAGACGGTCAGGAGTCGTGATGTCTAGTTTGGTGGATGTTTCTGTCGATGGAGTAGCTCAGGTGTGGTGGACTACGTCGCGACAGGAGCAGGAAAAACCACACAAAGTTCCCTTCGACACCTACCTGTAACTGAAGTAATTCTGTAAGGGCTCATTTGGCTTGCATGATTCTAAAAACACAGGGATAGGAAAAACACCGGAATAGGATAGGAATGCACATGGTAAATAGAGCATTTGTAAACACAAGATTTCTGTCAACTTGGGTGTTTGGTTTACAGGAATTGGAAGAGTAGTGGAATGCAAAGAAACATGGCAAAAATAAAGTGAAACCATATGAAAGCATGTACAGTTAGAATGTTATTCTGCCACTAATGCACTTGGTCTTGTTTTCATGCTTAGGATTTTTAAAAGTAGGTCCAGGTGGATGTTTTGCTTCATTCCTTTCAACAGAATGCATGAATAATTGAATAGTAGAGTACCATTGGAAAATTCCCTATTGCTATGTTTTTCCATTGAACCAAAATAGCCCTAGTAGATCGACATGAATGTATAGTAATAAGTGATGCAACAAGTGTACAACCTCTTTTCCGTAGCCGTGTGGACCTCGGCATCATTGGGTTGGTCGCCGAAGCACTTGAGGCAGAGGTGGCTGCCGGAGGTGTGGAGGAAGATCTAAGGAATCTGTAGACGGCGTAGAGGGCACTGTTCTGTTGTGATGGATCATTCTGTCATTGGAATATCTCTGGTGAGCCGCAAGACGTCAAGGTTGAAGCAGCACACGACAGACATCGTCAATCTCAAGTGGGATTCTAATAGCATCTCCAATAGATGATGTAAAATAGATGTAAAATTTACATCACCAAAAACCACCTGACTACAACAGATGAGGTAAAAACTATTGACTCTGAACTTAACTGTCGAAACTGAAATTTATTGTGGAATCTGAATGTTACTGTCGAAACTGAATGCAATTGTAGCAGAGAGGAACTTGACATGTAGTTTAGGGAGGGCCTGCAGTTCATCTTCAACCTGCACCGCCCTGAGCCACAAGCCACCACCGGCCGAACCATCGGCCCCAACGCCGCCTCGCCGCCCTGAAACAACTCCCCAACGCTGGTCCGCCGCCGCCTCGGCCAGCCCTCTAGGCCCCCACCCCCACCCTGAGCCCTAAGATAGATATTGGGGTACCTCTTCGGCGAGCCCCCGTCCCCGCTGCGGGTGGTTCTTCCTTAACTCCGGTGAGCCCCCCCAACCCCTGAAAATCGACTGACCCGAAAGTCGATTCAGTCAACTGAAGTTTGGCTAACTCGGAGCAGAGAAACAACACAAGTGAGGGGGAGAGCAGCAGCAGCAGCGCGAGCGAGCGAGAGCCAGAGCAGCAGCAGCTGGGCAAGCGAGCAAGAGCCATAGCAGCAACAACAGCGTGAGCGAGCGAGCGAGTGCCGGAGCAGCAGCAGCAGATCTGGCTGGTATGGACGCTGCCGCCGAAGGGGCCTCGCACTGGGGGAGAGCCGCCGTGGAGATGTCGCCCACGGCACCGGCTTCAAGGTAGCCGCTCCATGGGGGTGCGGGATGGAGCACCGTCGGCACCGGGAGGTCGAGTTAAGGAGAAGGTGCGATGCGATCAGTGTACAACCTCTTTGGTGGCACCGAGTAGGCCTCGGCTTCGTCCGAGGAGTCGATGAGGATGCTGCGGTTCTGGTGGAGCAGGTTAAGGCAGCGCTGTGGGGATGGAGCAGCTCCTTGGAGGTGGAGGACGAGGCGGCTGAACCGGCGGGATGACGAGATGGACGACGAACCCTCATCCGGGGAGGTGGACGAGGGACGTCGAGCTGTTGCGATGGACGACGTCGGCTATGCAGCGGTAAGGTGGCGGACGGAGAAGGGTGGGGTTTTGCGGCTGGAGCAGAGAGGTTATGGCGGCCTGGTAATTCGAATGGAGAAAAGGGGGCGATGGGAGGGGGTGAACCATGACTTAGGGACGCGCTTTTCCAAAATGTAGGGTGCGTTACAAAAGTACCCCCCACTGATTTGAACTAGCGGCCGTTTCGGCTCAGGGTTAGAAGGTGGATTTTGCGTGTTGGGATTTGGCAGCTGGAGGGAATTTTCGCGCGCGTTGCAATTTCGGGATAGCAAGGCGCGGGTTGTGAAGGCGCCAGTTTTGGGGGCACGATATCTGAATTTTCGGGATATAACAAGGCGCGGGTTGAATTTTAGGGACAAGCCTAACGTGTAGTAATATTGTACTTGTACGTACCAAATCAATTCGCACTTCCCTCAACCAAAAAGAAAACTAAAAAATAAAACTATTCACACCACACAAAGACAGAGTCTTGCCCCATTTTACTATACAAATGCTATTCAAAGCTACTCCCTCCTTCCATCGTATATAGGACCAAGTATTTCGATGCTAACTTTGACCAAGTATTAGAGCAATAATATATGACATGCAACATACACAAAGCACACCGTTAAATTCGTGTATGAAAGGTTCTTTCAATGATATAATTTTCACATTGTGCATGTCATTTACCATTAATCTTGTCAATAGTCAAAGGAGGTCTTAAAAAACTCATTACACCCTATATAGATGGAAGGAGGGAGTATGAATCCATGTTATGTCCAATTAAATTTTTTCGCTTGCTGTATAATGCATGTAACCTACTCATACCAACATTTTAGTGCATTCCAAATGTCTATACTACCGCTGCAATTCAAACTGAATTTGAATTCGTTTCTCTATTTCAATAGGAATCTACAATCCTAATTGTTGCCAACTTCAACCATCATCCGTGTATTACCTTAATAACACACCACGTGATTACTATAGGGATAGATATGAACTATGTGTACTACATGAACTCGAATTCTATTTTTTGAATACACTTGATGTTGATTCCAAATAATAGTACATTTGATGTACTAACTATATATTCATAATCTAAACCATGTTCCATACGTACACCGTGTTTATCACACAAAGTATAGTGCCCCGCCCCCTACATTATGACAAGTATTTAGATCTGAGTTGCAAAAGCCACACATTAGCCCAAATTATAATCAATGTTCTACATTATGATATCTTCTTCAAGTATCCGTATCCACTTTTTTATAACGAATTATGATATTTGTTCATCTTTTACACCTTCACGATCCTCTTCTATTTGTAGCTAGCTAGCGCTAACCTTCTATCTATCATGCACACGCCCGCCCCCCTCTCACCCACCCTTAGCGTCCCCTCCATCACGCACGTTCATTATTTCTCTTTAGGTCGTCCACCCGCGGTGTGTGTAGGCCCCCGACTCTTTCTTTCCGGCAAACACCGGTCGATATACCTCTCTAGCCAAGTGCCCCTACAACAAACACATATATAGTTCCCCTCTTCTCTTCTCACCATCCATATGCCCTCCTATGTCCAATACGGTTCCACGCAGGTGCAGAATCCCGCCCCTCTTTTCATTGATCACATACTCGCACAGTCCTCCCCCCTCGACATGATAGGCCTCTCGCACCACCTCCTAGCTGTACCCCTCTCCCCCTGTTTGTCTCCCTGGACCTTATTTGCTTCTAACACATGCAGACTTGTATATGAACAGATCTCCCTACATATAGCCAAGTCGACTATAATTCGTTTTCCCGACGCACCGATACACTTACCTCGCTAGTTATGTCTCTCCCTTTCTCGGACACACGACCGTTGATCTTCCTATGTAGTTACGTATGCTTACCACAACCATATCGTCTCCCCTCATCATCCTTGCATACCTCCCGACCCGTCTCTCACATGCACGTGCATAGACAGACAGACATCCCCCACCCTCCCTTATTGATATTGCACTCATACCCTCCGTTTGTCTAGCAAGCCTCTCCCACAATTTGCGAGACGCCACTCCACCACCAACCCTTCGACGCTCTACCTTTGTCTCTCTCCCAACCTTATTCCTCTGCTACACATATCCATGGATGTCGATCTCTCTCTCTCAATACATAGGTAGGTCTCTCTCCTTCCCCACACATATAATAGTCGATCGGTCTCTGCCCCCTCCCCCCCCCCCACACACCGATAGTCGAACGTTGTAGGTAGGTATCCATGCCACGGAGAAAAACTGCACCTCTGCCCTCGCAAATTCCAGTAGGCCAGCCGCCTTGTATCTTTGACGTGGGCAAACACAAATTCGATGGCACTCTTTATCGATCGCGTAGCCACACACTTCATCCCTGTTTTCAATTCTATCAATATCTCACGTCCATGACTCCGTTTCACACACATTGCATATGTTACGTTTTTCTGTTTGAGATATCATCAACACATTGCCTCTGTTTCGCAAAAACCATCTCTCTCACACCCACCCACGTACGTACCTGCACCTAAAGAAGAAGTGCACGCAGGATGCACGTACTCACGTCTCGTTCCCGTCCACACCCGCGCGGGTACACGGTGGAGTTCGTTTCTGTTCGAAAAGGCAGCCCACGTGATAATTTGACGCGTGTAGCGGTTGTTTACTCGAAGGAGGGTCGGGTACCACACCTAGACGGAACAAAGTTCGACTTGACGCGTTAGTATTAAATAAAGTTATATATTCCTTAATGGCACGTACAAAATATAAAACGATTGCCGTGGGGAAAATGGAAAAATGGGTTTGTCTCTCGTCACACCATCTCACACAAGGCGACCGTGGCCTCTCTCTCTCTCAGCATTGGCCAGTGATCCGGCTGCATCCCGTTCGCCGGCGGAAAGGGAGGATGTGCATCGTCTCTCTGTTCGACGGCGTTGAGGTAGCACGTCCCAATCTGCGGTACCCGCCGTTCTCTCTGACCAAGCTCCGGCACGGTAGGGCCTTCGCCACTTGCTCGCTGCCGTAGTATGGGCAGATCCTGGCCGCCGGCGCCCTCCTAGTAACATCCCGATGACCCTCAGGTACAGCTTCGTCCGGCCTTGCTCCACTGCCCATCTTCCCACGTTCCTGCATGTTGATCTTCTTTAGTTGTTTGCTTAAATCGTATCTCGGCCGGTGTAATTTCCATCTTGCAATCTCGTCCTCAAACATTTTTGATAAACCACCATCTGCTATCTTTCCCTTATTACATGGAATATGCTTGTTTTTTGTTGGTGTATGTGTCTTGAACTCGTGTTATTGGGCAGTAATTGTTTCCTTTCTACCTCCTTTTGCAAACAGGGCTATCCATTTTCACCTCATTGCTATTGCGACCTTTTGGTGAACTTCACGAATCACTTTTTTCTTAAGAGTGTTTTGTGCAGTTCCACCAAAATGTCACATGGGCAACGTTTCTACATTTCTGTGGGACTGCAGAAAGGGAGATTGGTTTTGCTATCCTCCTCATTCAACTTCGTGCCTAATCTTCTCCAACAAGAAGTTAGTCCTAAAGAGAGCTGTAGAGGTGATCGGCTTCTATTTATGTGTGTTATGTTTGATCATCTGGTTCCACTATTATTCTAATCACACTGACTAGATATCTTTGCAAACAAGGATGGTCCGCTCGATTTTAGTGGAGCTGCACAAAATGATCCGATTGTGGTGTCCTCTATACACCTCTTTTTTGGCTACAGAGCTGGGTGAAACTAGCTGCCAAGCAATGAACACTGTGCCAAGGAAATGGAGCCATGCCTACAAACAACATCGATCAATTATATTTTTTTCTTTATTTGTACACCTTCTCACAACTTTATCTTCAGTTGTGATGTGAATATTGGTGCTGATCTGCGAACCATTGAGATGCATTAGCCATGGTAGCCATGGTAGTTTCATTTGTATTTGATGGAATGTTGTAACGAGATAATCTCGAGGCAAGACACATGAATCCTAAGTTGAAACCTTTTTTTCCTGCGGGAACCAAAGTTGAAACCTTCATAGCATCACAGTACAATTTCATTAAAATTATGCATACATATAAACAATTCCTGAAGGATTGATAGCAATTCCAGAAACAATTCAACTTCGTTTCACGGACATGTTGGACATTGATGTCTACTACACAACCTTCTTCTTGTAGACGTTGTTGGGCTTGCAAGTGCACAGGTTTGTAGGACAGTAGCAAATTTCCCTCAAGTGGATGACCTAAGGTTTATCAATCCGTGGGAGGCGTAGGATGAAGATGGTCTCTCTCAAACAACCCTGCAACCAAATAAAAAAGAGTCTCTTGTGTCCCCAACACACCCAATACAATGGCAAATTGTATAGGTGCACTAGTTCGGTGAAGAGATGGTGATACAAGTGCAATATAGATAGTAGATATAGGTTTTTGTAATCTGAAAATATAAAAACAGCAAGGTAACTAATGATAAAAGTGAGCGTAAACGGTATTGCAATGATAGGAAACAAGGCATAGGGTTCATACTTTCACTAGTGCAAGTTCTCTCAACAATAATAACATAGATAGATCATATAACAAGCCCTCAACATCCAACAAAGAGTCACTCCAAAGCCACTAATAGCAGAGAACAAACGTAGAGATTATGGTAGGGTATGAAACCACCTCAAAGTTATTCTTTTGGATTGATCTATTCAAGAGTTTGTACTAGAATAACACCTTAAGACACGAATCAACCAAAACCCTAATGTCACCTAGATACTCCATTGTCACCTCAAGTATCCGTGGACATGATTATACGATATGCGTCACACAATCTCAAATTCATCCAACCAACACGATGTACTTCAAAGAGTGCCCCAAAGTTTCCACCGGAGAGTCAAGAACGTGTGCCAACCCCTATGCATAGGTTCATGGGCGAAACCCGCAAGTTGGTCACCAAAACATACATCAAGTGGAACGTGATATCCCATTGTCACCACAGATAAACACGACAAGACATACATCAAGTGTTCTCAAATAAAGACTCAATCCGACAAGATAACTTCAAAGGGAAAACTCAATTCATCACAACAGAGTAGAGGGGAGAGAAACATCATAAGATCCAACTATAATAACAAAGCTCGCGATACATCAAGATCGTGCCATAGAGAGAACACGAGAGAGAGGGAGAGAGAGAGATTAAACACATTGCTACTGGTACAACCCTCAGCCCCGAGGGTGAACTACTCCCTCCTCATCATGGATAGCGACAGGATGATGAAGATGGCCACCGGTGAGGGATTCCCCCTCCGGCAGGGTGCCGGAACGGACTCCCAAGAGGTTTTTGGTGGCTACAGAGGCTTGCGACGGCGGAACTCCTGATCTATCTTGATATTCGATGGTTTTAGGGTACGTAGGCTTATATAGGCGAAAGAAGTCGGTCGGGAGGTGCTCGAGGAGCCCACAAGACAGGGGGGCGCGCCTTACAGGGGGGGCGCCCCCTCCTATCTCGTGGCTGCCTCGAGGATCTTCGGACGTGAACTCCCAGTCTTCGGGATCATATTCTTCCAAAAAATCACGTTGCCGAAGGTTTCATTCTTTGAAATACCGAAACAGGCAATAAAACATCAATATGGGCTGGGCCTTCGGTTAATAGGTTAGTCCCAAAAGTAAGATAAAAGTGTATAACAAAGCCCGTAATCATTCAAAACAGATAATAAAATAGCATGAATGCTTCATAAATTATACATATGTTGGAGACGTATCAGACATCCTTCATCCGGCTCCACCTGCCATGCAGCAATATTGTGTGCACAACACAACTTCAAGGAAAGATTCACCCCGGTCATTGCGCCATAGTAGTAATGACTAGTGAGCAGTCAAATCACAGAGCCCCACCTTCGCCACAATAAGTTGCTCGGACGAAGCAACCACCATTTCTCTGTTCCTTGAATCCGCTGGTACTCCCATTTCCCACAGAAATAAGTTTCTCGGATGAATCAACCATCACTTCTCCTTTCCAACAGTAAGTACTAGTACCTCCTTTTTTCAGTCTAGAAACTACCGCACGCGAATATTGGAAGGTAGCAGCACACCAACTGAATCACTCTATCCGATGGTCATAGTTGGAAAATCGAAACAAAACCAAGCATTGGATCAACTCTTTTAGCACTCAGATTGTTGCCGCCTACTCAACCGCCTGCCCACCTAGCCCACCTATATATCCGCTCACGTGTGATGACCACAGGAGCTATCCATTCGGATTGTATGTTAAAAAAAATAAAGGTCGATAACTAATGCGGCAAACTTAAAAAAAACTAACGCGGCGCAATGCGGCCAGATCGCATTTTGCACGAGAAATTACACACCATGTTTCATTGACATGTGGTCTCGTTCCAACATGTCAGTGAGACGACGGCAAGTCCTTTTCTACTAGTATTTTCGAACGGACGTATAGGCCGGGGCGCCTCTTCGTGTACCGTGGAAAACTGGCAACCATCCACCGACTCTTCGCCTTTCCCTCTCGATTTGGAACAGCTGTCGCACGCTCTTCCTCCCTCCTCCATTTGCCTTCACCATTCCTTCTGCCATTGTTCGATCATCTTCTCCATGGAGGGAACAGGCCGGAAACGACCCCGTTATTCTTGCCCCGATCTGAAAGATGACGTGGTGGAGGAACTCATTGATTGGTGCGACGTCATCACCTCGGCTAGCATGGCAGGTTTGTTGAAGACCATTCTCGACTCAACTAATAACATCATTACAAGGAGCCCAAGGGTCAAGGAGGGGTTTGATCTCCCATATCTTCTTCGTCGTGACCCTCATGACTTGCGCGGGGACGACGGAGGCCTCGCCTTGTGCAAGTTGATGCCGCTTGATAATGATACATATGATGTTAAGATGCCATCGCTTGAGGGCAAGGATTGGGTAGGCGCAAATGGATATTGGGTTGTTCATATTGGGTACAACTACGAGTGGGAACTTGTGAATGTGTACACTCATCACCGGGTTCCACTTCGAAAAATCTCAGCAGACTGCCCCAGAGGTTGAGCACACCGATATTGTACGAACATTCAAATATGATCATGGTGACTGTCTTCTATGGAAGCAATTTATCGAGTTCCCAACCGCTCTTGGAATTACAAGAACTATGAAGTTATTGGTATCTTCGACAATCTTGTTGCCATCCTTTGTGCTTCGAGCCAATGGATATTGCTCCAAAATTTGTTTCTATACACTGATGTGTACAGTGATGCAATTCAATATGAGGGTCTTGTGTTTGCTTCCACCACTGATGGAACTGTTTTTGCGTGGGATTCTCGTAGTTTCGGTACATTTGTCTTCCATCGTAATTATAACCTTCTTGTTGTGTTTCCAAGGTCCTATGAACATTCCACCACCTATACTCAGTGGCGCCTGCAAACTAATTCCGATGGATCACCTCTTCTTGTCAGTATACAGCGCACTGAGTTTGTTACTACTGAGGGAGCACGTGTTGTCTCCCATGATCGCACTCACAGGACCTATTCCAACACTCGTTGCATGGTAGTCGGGATGGATACTAGTGGCGCCAACACCTTCTCCCTGGTACAGAATTGATAGTCTTGGAGAAAACTCGCTCTTCCTTGGACAAAACTATCCGATGATGGTGAAAGGCGATCCAACTACTGTTGACACATTGTTACGAGTACCATTTATGATAAGCAATTGTATCTATACCTCGGACATTTGGGTGGTTCCCTACCCAGGTACAGATATAGTAGGCCGCTTTAGCCTGGATGATCAGTCCTGCGTTGTCTCGAGATTGACAATAGATGGCCTGTCCAAGAGAATCACTTGTGGTTCAAAGCAAGCGTTTCCAACGCCGAGGATTGGTTGAGTTGAAGTTCATTATTTGTTGTGTGATGAAAACTTTAGTATTTATAATGTATCCTCATTGTCGTTGTGGATTGATGACCTGTTGATGTAATAAAATGATATGCCTGTGATAAACTTACTAAATTTATGAATGGCTTTCGAGTCGCTTCTTTGAGTGAGTGGTGCGACGAGGCAAAAAAATATTTTCTGAATACGTAATTGTACGTGCATTGCAATAGGTTATCGGATGAGGCCAAACACCAATAGTTGTAGTCATGTAGTCAAAAGAGAAAACATATTTTAGTCCTATAATATATCAGGGGTAGAATGGTCTTTTCATGTTAGACTTAACACTGTTATGTGCCAAAATTGATGGAAGTGTCATGAAGGGAAGAAAATAAAAATTGTGTGTCAAAAAGGGAAAATGATATTTTTTAGGGCAAAAAAAGGAAGCAAAATTTAAGAAAGGGCCAAATAAGGAATTCTCTCCATGATACTTCCCCGTCTGGACCGATCCCAAGTTGGCTTCTCACCTTCTTGGCCCAACAAAAAACCCCTCCCCCCTCCCGCGCGCGCTTCCCGCCCGGCGCCAGCTGAGCCCACCGCTCCACATTGATGGCAAGTCAGGGAGACACGACCTCTCACTGCTTCCACCATTTAAGCGGCACGCCGACCGAGGGCATGGCCCGCTGCAGGCCCGACATTTTAGACTACATAGTGGATAGTAACTTTAGAGCAAGTACTACAATTAGATGACATAACAGGCTATAAGGATTTAAATATAGTATTTGTGCTTAGTTGAAGGAGAAAGAAGAGGAGAGAGAAGATAAGCGGATTGTAAACGTGTAGCCGGTTGTACTCCAACATACTTTGTAAGACAAAAGGTGGGGCCATTATTAATGATATTGTATTTATACTAAAGGGACTAACGGACGCCTTAATTACTCTCTTTTTTGAGACAAACCTTGGTGGGGCTATTATTGACTTTCTTTTTGAGCTATTATTGACTTGGATGTGGGGTTTGGGGGCCAAAGGCCTACTATTATACTCGCACGACCGACCTGACATGCTCTACCCTAGCCGACGCTGTATCATATGGTTTCGCACCGTTCCAGATCTTAGCGCCGCCACGCAATTCTTCGCCAGCCCTCCTTCCAGCGTGCACTACAAGAAGGGATAGCAGTCCTCCGAACCCCGCCTTTCGTGATCCTGTGTGGGAGAGGTGCGATCAGGTTTTTGGGGAGCACACTCCTGTGACTGCTGCCAGCGATGACTTCCTTAACGACAGCCTTTTTCCCCGACCTCGGTAACCTCTTCATCAACGACATGAGTGAGAACATCAACCACATCGGTTCTGCTCCCGCTGTAAAGTATGTGATTCTGTCCTCCTGGTTTAGTCCGCATCATTACTTTGATGTTTGCAATTGTCGTCATGATCTATTTACTGCTCATTCGGATTAAATCTCATACTAAATTGCTCATATATTGAACAATCCAATCCAACAACTTGATTACAGGCAATTTACTCCGAGTGATTTTGCTGCGCTTTTGAAGCCGCCTACCTTTAAGGGGGTGCAATATAAAAGGTGGCGCACAAGAGCAGTATATTGGTTTCAGATCATGTACTGCTATGACGCCACTAAGGGTAAGCCTGAGGGCGATCTTAATCCTACACAGCAGGAAGCTTTTCAGAACATGGATACCCTCTTCAAAGCTGCCCTGCTGAGTGTTCTTGACGATTCCATTGTGGATTCATATATGTCGTTTGACAGCGGCAAAGACATGTGGGCTGCGCTCGAGGCCACATTTGGGCCCTCGGGCGCTGGCAACGGGTTGTACGTCATGGAGCAATTCTGTGACTACAAGATGACTGATGAGCGCTGTGTTGTTCAGCAGACTCATGAGATACAGTCACTCTCTAAGGAACTTGAGTAATTTTAAGTGTGTGTTGCCCGACAAATTTGTTGCTGGGACTATCATTGCCAAGCTTCCATCTTCGTTGAACGATTTTGCTACTTCTCTGAAAAACAAGAGAAATGAGTTTTCTGTTTTGGATCTCATTAGCACTCTTGATTTTGAGGAGAAGGCGAGAGCAAAAGACACATGTGCTCAGGTCGCTGGGGAGCTTCTAGTGCCCACATGGTACACGAGAAGAACTTCCAGCCCAACCAGCCCCAAAACAACAAGAACAAATCTCAGGGGAAAGGCAAGTTTGATGCAAAGAAGAAGCCGTCACATTCTACCAACTTCAAGAAGAATTCTCATAATGGGAAGGGATACAAACCTCAATTTTGGTAGCACCGCACAAAATTTATGTGGCTGCATCTACCTGCTGTCACCTAACCTCATGGTGCTCCAGGTATTCCTACATTCGTAACTAGGTACAATGACTACCGCAAGATGAAATTAGCTTATTCGTATGTTGACTTGCTAAATGAAGTGAGGAACGATACTGTCATGTGTGGAGGAGCAAACAAGAAGTGCAGCCGAAGGTGGAAATCAACCAAGGACTTATGAAAGTATATGTAATCTTCCTCAGGCAGGTCAGTATCCCCTTCGTCCAGATGATCGTGTTTTGTCATGCCGAGCTATTGATATGTGCTACTGTTTTGCAACACCGTTTAAGTCTAGCTACTGTTTTCCTAGCTTTTCATATTCAGGACAATGAATATGATATTAGGGGAACTGCACAATATGGACCCATGTTGAGTCATCTCTATTGCCTCATGTGTTTGCTGCAAATGTGTCAGCATCAATTGCAAGATGAGGCAGCTAGCTAGCTGTGGAGTTGCCAACATGCTCAAAGTGCTCGCAAGATTGAGAAGAAACAAGCATGCCCAGGAAATTAATGCGTGCGCAGGGAGGCCCTTTGCTAAGAGAAGCATCGACCGATTTTCTTTATTTCCACACCTTCTCACAGCTTTGTATATTGGTTATAGTATGGTGAATCATTGAGATGCATAAACATGCTGAACTTTTGTTCTTTTGAATATTAGTTTAATGTGAGTGTCTGCATCCAGTACCGCATCCTCTAATTTGGTGGATGCACACAGAGAAAATAAATCTCCTTAATTTACTCCATAACCACCCTACTAAATAGGCCTAGTAACAAACCAGGCACATGCAGTGGAAGGCGGGCACATGCATACTGCATGCATGGCCAGTCAACCAAGCCCATGCGCCAGCTCCAATGCAGCAACGCAAAAGAAGAGAGCGGTTCTTGGGGAAAAGCGAGTAGTTAGTGCAACGGGCCTTATAAACACGAACATCTCTCTTTCCCGCTTCCGTCTCCCCACCCAATTCCCCCCGCTCCCCAATCTTCCTCACTCGACTAGAAAACCCCGCTCACCTTCTTCCTAACTCGAACAGAAAACGCCTACTCCTATTCCACTCCTACAGAAATCCCCAACCCTCCTTCTTCCCCACTCGCACTGCCACTAGGATCGTCTCTGGCTACTCTTCTCAAACCGGTGAGCTCGACACGACGACCACAAGGAAATGGAGTCGGCTGGCCCCAGGGCCAAGAAGATGAGCCTCCCGCCAGCGGCGATGCCGGTTGCAGATCCCGCACCCGGTAGCACGGGGAGAAGCGGCAAGCCCCCCCCACCCGGATCTGAGGAACCGGTAGAATCTCCAGTGGACCGCATCAGCGATCTCCCGGGCGTCATCCTTGAGGAGATCATCTCACTTCTCCCCACTAAGGATTGCTGCCACACACAAGTCCTCTCAACTCGGTGGCGCCCTCTATGGCTCACCGCGCCCCTCAATCTCGACTGCCGTCAGATATCTGTCCTTCCTGAATTTGATCTCATCAGAGCCATCGTCTCTTCTCACTAGTAGGGCCCCGTTCAGTGCCTCTGCATCCTGACAAGCTACCTGATGTCCATACCCGGCAAGGTGGACGCTTGGCTGACATCCCCTGAATTCGGAAAACTCCAGCAGTTTGAGTTCTACCATTACCACGAAAGTTTCATACCACGAACATACCAAGAATTCGTGCCCATACCACCGTTGTCCATCTCGCGGTTTTCCTCCTCTCTTCACACTGCCACCTTCGCCCGGTGCCATCTACCAGATAATCTGGTACAAATGCTTCGACTCCCACTGCTAAAAAAAACTTTCGCTTGTGGTGGTTTATCTGTCGGAGGCCTCACTGCACAGCATCATCCACTCCAGATTGTCTTGGGAATATAAATCGGTATCAGTTGTCTTCAAATAAATCGCCTCACCTTAAAAGCATTGGAATTTGTTTTAAAGGACAACAGCTCATCATCGAAGATGCCCCTTCACTTGAAAGGTTGCTCCTTCATAATTGTTATACACCTTCAGAAATAACTGTCGTCTCTGCGCCCAAACTGGAGACCTTGGGTGTAATTCGTGACCCGTTTAATAATCACAAGGAGTTGGTGTTTGGCTCCTCACTTTTTCAGGTACCGTATATTATCATCTACACATTTGTAATCATATGCTGCATTTTTCATTTGTGCGCATAAGTTTTATATCATCTTGGAGTACACTTTGGGTACTAATATTATGTTATATGCTCAATGAAGAGTTCGTCCATTGATAGCCTATCAATGCTGCTGGATTCTGTCAAGATCATATATAACAGAATGTATAGTTTTGATCTGGACATAATTATTGGCTTGCTGCGATGCTTTCGATCTCTGGAGAATTTATACATAGAGGGGATGATTTCATGCACATTGAAAGCCTGTATATATTGTACTAGAATTAACTGTTCAGCTGTCGTTCTTTCGAAATACTCTTTTTTCAGACCTTAACTATTTTCAATCTTCATGTCTACTTAGGCAGAACCACATGGAGAAAAACATATATCCAATCGTTGGCGTAATAAGCACAAGGATTTTCTCAGTCCTCATGACATTCGTTTGAGGACAATAACGATGGGACGATATGCATCCAACCAGGCAAACAGAAGCTTTGTCACATTCTTCCTGTTGAATGTGAGGTTACTATTGTGCATGAGGCTTAATTTTTACAGCATGAGATTTCTCACGGACGAACATGTTGAACAGCAAAAAAAGAAGTTTCAGGTGGACAAATGGGCTTCTAAACATGCTCGACTTCTGTTTACAATAAGTTGTAGACATCCTGAAATAATTTTTTTTGCACAGGATGTTGATTTTATAGATCAGACCGATCCATTTGTTTGTGGCTGCAAAAATGAGTGGTTGGGTTAGATGTTACTGTCATGTTCAATCTGGTTTTTGTCTAAAAATTTAATGAACAATTAATCCTTGGGATTTTTGTACCATTTGTATGCTTGACTTGCATGTTGTTGCCCTCGTACTCCCCTCCACCTGCCACTACACTGCCGCATCTTCCATGGCTGCTGTTCGTTCCCGTCCGAGGCCTTGCCGTCGTTCTCCGCCTTGGTTAGCTCGATGTGCCCGCTGCCGTCTGGCATTCTGAACATGGTCAACAATCAAGAGGAATCAGGAGATGACTATACGTGGAGTGGCTGACAGTAGGGACCCACCAGGGTCATTGCATTTCGCAAGCAGGTGCCTCGTTATTACAAGCCAAAAAAATACTTCCTCCTAATTGTTTGGCAACTAGGTTCCACGCCATTGTCAATGTAGTCAATAAACGAGAAAATTACACAACGGGCGGATAACACCAGGGACCCAGCAGCTCGCCTAGCTGTTTTTCAGTTTTAGAGAAGGAGCTCAACTACGCGCTGTGCGGGGGGCTGTGGCCCATCTAGCCCATGCTTACGCTTTTATTAAGCACATGACAAGCCTAGTTGATATATTTTTTCTTTCTGAAATTGGCTAGCCTAGTTCTTTTTTTTGGAGAATACCAAAACCAAGGCCTACTTTCTTTTCTCAGCCCTGCCAGGCTGCAAATCTTTCAAGACGAGGAGGGATGTAAGTAGTAAGAAATGGGCTTCCCTAGAAAACGGGCTATAAGTTGTAAGAAATGGGCTGTAAATTTTTAAACAAAAGCCAACCGCCAATTGCTATCATTTTTTCAGGATTTCTCTAATCTCTACTTTTATAAAAACCAAAGCCAACTCGCAATTACATTAAAATATCATCTTTTCTCCCACAAGATAAACTACTCATACAAATGCATCTTCATGTTCCGTGCAACGAACCGGCATCTTGCTAGTTAAGATTCTAAATTTCATTCATTTTATTTGCAGAGAATTGTTTTTCCAATTTTATTTTGATATAATTTTTTGAAAATTATTTTTAACGTGACTCAAAATTTCGTGATTAAAAGAGTTCGGACCCCACTGAAATATGCAAAATTTCGTTGAATTTTTTAGCAGTGCCCAGAATATATGGCCTGTAATGCTAATAAAAAGAATATGGGCTTCAAATATCCTTAAGAATTAGCAAATGGGCTGTAAATTATTGAAAATAATGGCTAATGGGTTGTATGCTGTTTTCCATAGATTTGGAGGCTGACTTCTGGGCCTACTAGGTTGACAATGACGCTGTCCTAATTTTTTTTGACGCGTATGCAAGGCTTTGTCAAATTAGTCAACACACAAAAGTGACTGTTGGATGTCCATCCAACGGCCGCCGTGCTTCTTCAATCTGTGATCTTCCTGCTCTAGCCGCCCAAACCAGCGCCGGCGGGACTGCCTGCTCCCTCCTCCCGTGGCTGGCTTTGCTGCCGCCAGGCCATCCCTCAATCCACCCACACATCCTATTATTTTCCGGTGATGTCAGCCTCACCCCACAGCCAACCAGTCAGCGCTCGTTCTCCCATCAGCGTGGGCATCCGCTGCGGTGGCTTCGCCGGCTCCGGGTGGTTCTCTTCCTGGGCCTCGCCCTCGTCCATCGCATTTGTGCTCTCGGCGCGGTGAGGTCAACATGGTCAACAAACAACAGCCATCGGAAGAGGCTGACAGTAGGGGCCCACACAGGAAAATGCCTCCTTATTACACGCAAAATAATGATTCCTCCACCTGATAGCTGGGACCTACCAGAAGGGTCTCTGTATTTCGCGAAAAAAATGTTCCCCCCGCTGTCAGCTCGGACCCACCAAAAATGCCTCCTTATTACGCACAAAAAAAATGAATACTCCCCCTGCTAGCTGGGACTCACCTTTGTGGGAGGCTGACTTGTGGGCCTACTAAGTTTACAAGGATGGAGGGCTTTGTCAACTTAGCCAATATGAACGATTCTACCTCCAGTGACCGTACGATGTCCATCCAACGGCCGTAGGGCTTCTTCAACCTCTGGTCTTCGTGCTCCAGCAGCCCAAAGCAGCGCCGGTCATGCCACATGCTACTGCCTCCCATGGCCGGCTGTGATGCCGCGGAGGCCTCACCGCCCCCTATTACTCCCACCGCTGGCCAGGCCATCCCTCTACACACCCACACCCCCTGTTATTCTGCGGTGACGGCAGCCTCACACCGCAGCCGAACCAGTGAACCCTCGTACTCCTCTTCGCATGGGCATCCACTGCTGCGTCTTCCCCGGCTCCGCGTCGTCCCCTTCCTAGGCCTCGATGTCGTCCACCACCGTGGTGCTCTCGGCGCGGCGTGGTCAATGTGGTCAAAGACTGACTTCCATCGGAAGAGTACTGTGCGTGGAGAGGCTGACAGTTGGGTCCACGATGGCTGCAAGGAAGTGCCTCCTTATTACGCGCAAAATAATTATTGGTCCACCTAACAGCAGGGACCCACTGGCCGGGCCACCTTATTTTGCAAAAAAAAAGTTTCCCCCCTGACTGTTGGGACCCACCAGCTACATCTTCGCACGCAAGGAAGTGCGTCCGGGCAAAAAAAACGATTCGCCCCCCTGACTTCTAGGACCCACCAGCTACATCTTCCCATGCAAGGAAGTGCGTCCGGGCAAAAAAAAACAAAACGATTCACCCCCCTGACTGCTGGGACCCACCAGCTACATCTTTGCAGGCAAGGAAGTGCCTGACAGTAGGGACCCACCTGGTCGAAGCGTACGTAGCATTGTCATTCTGGTCGCAAACGTGTACGTACATACTGGTCGATGTAGAGGCGCGCATGTGTCGTAGTAGAGGCGCACACGTAGCATGTACACGTACGTACAACAGCCAGGGTGCAAGAAAGAAAATACGGCTAGGTACGTACATAAGGGCAAGGTCTCGAACGCCTACTCGCGCATACGTACGGCCAGGGCTCGTGTACATGGCTGGGTCAGAACGGAGAAACAACATCGTCATCATGTTCATGGGGAGGAAACAGAATGCGTCATGTTGATGGGGAGGCAACAGAATGCGTCGTGTTCATCGGGAGGCAACGGAACGCATGGGAGCCAACCGGCTGGGTCGGAACGGAACGCGTGGTTGTGTTCATCGGGAGGGCTTGGACGGAACAAGGGATGGAAACGAGGCCTGGCGTACCGCACAATGGAGGAAACGGACCTCCTACGTTCGGAACGGGATCTTGTTGATCGGGAGGGGTCTGGCGTACCGCAAAACGGAAGAAACGGACCTCCTACGGTCGAAACGGGGGTCCTGTTGATCGGGAGGGGTGTGGTATATTGCAAAACGGAGGAAACGGACCTCCTACGGTCGAAACGGGGGTCCTATTGATCGGGAGGGGTGTGGCGTACCGCAAAACGGACGAAACGGACTTCCTATGGTCGAAACAGGGGTCCTGTTCATCGGGAGGGGTGTGGCGTACCGCAAAACGGGACTCCACGGCATACTGTTCATCTCCACTGTCGACCTCCTCCAGCCTCCACGAGCTACCATCGACCTCCTCCAGCCTCCACGGGCTCCTGTTCATCCAGCCTCCACCACGCGCTACTCCACCGGCTACTATTCAACCACCCCTCCACCGTCTACTGTTCATCCAGCCCTCCACACCACGGGGTCCTGTTCAACCACCCCTCCACGGGCACCCCTCCACTGTCTACTGTTCATCCAGCCCTCCACACCATAGGGTCCTGTTCATCCAGAGGCAACACCACCGCTCACTGTTCATCCACCCCCCTCGCAACGCTCACTTTTCATCCAATCGACCGGCTTCAGTTAGCAGCAGTAGTGAAGGAATCGCTCGATCGGGTTCAGTTAACAGCCATCGATCGATCCCTCGGGTTCAGTAACACGTAGCCTACAGTGCAATCACTCGGGTTCAGTTAGAGCCCAACGCCTCGCTCGGGTTCAGTTAGAGCCAATGCCTCACAGACACGCGCGTACGTGTACGAGAGAAACGCGCATCGCTCGGCCCCGACCTCCCACCATAACCGCGAACTCCCCGAAATTTTGCTCGCCCTCGCTTCTACCACGGTTTTTTCCGTCATGGACGGCCCAAAGAATGTCATGCAGCTATGTCTCCGGCCCACCCAGGATGAAAAGCACATTTTTTGTCATGATTTTTTTTCATAGAAGTAGGAGCCCACCACATCTATGATGATACTGGGTTTTGTCATAATTATCGTCATAGAAGTGTCATATGTATGACAATTTTTTTTTTCGTATGGCCCCAAATGTCACGGATGTGGCTTTTTTGTAGTGATGCACGTGAATAACACATGCATGCGCACACACTCGGCTGCATCGAGGCGTGCGCCATCTGCGGCGATGTGACGCCCCCGATTCAATCGTACACTAATCATGCATGCAAATGTGTACGATCAAGATCAGGGACTCACGGGAAGATATCACAACACAACTCTACAAATAAAATAAGTCATACAAGCATCATAATACAAGCCAGGGGCCTCGAGGGCTCGAATACAAGTGCTCGATCATAGACGAGTCAGCGGAAGCAACAATATCTGAGTACAGACATAAGTTAAACAAGTTGCCATAAGATGGCTAGCACAAACTGGGATACAGGTCGAAAGAGGCGCAGGCCTCCTGCCTGGGATCCTCCTAAACTACTCCAGGTCGTCATCAGCGGGCAGCACGTAGTAGTAGGCACCTCCAGTGAAGTAGGGGTCGTCGTCGACGGTGGCGTCTGGCTCCTGGACTCCAGCATCTGGTTGCGACAACCAGAAAGGAAGGAAAAGGGGAAAAAGGGGGGAGAAAGCAACCGTGAGTACTCATCCAAAGTACTCGCAAGCAAGGAACTACACTACATATGCATGGGTATATGTGTAAAGGGCCATATCAGTGGACTGAACTGCAGATTGCCAGAATAAGAGGGGGATAGCTAGTCTTATCGAAGACTACGCTTCTGGTCACCTTCGTCTTGCAACAGGCAGAAGAGGGTAGGTCGAAGTCCTCCAAGTAGCATCTCCAAGTAACATCTCATAGCATAATCCTACCCGGCGATCCCCTCCTCATATCCCTGAGGTAGAGCGACCACCGGTTGTATCTGGCACTTGGAAGGGTGTGTTTTATTAAGTATCCGGTTCTAGTTGTCATAAGGTCAAGGTACAACTCCAAGTCGTCCTGTTACCGAAGATCACGGCTATTCGAATAGATTAAACTTCCCTGCAGGGGTGCACCACATAACCAAACACACTCGATCCCATTTGGCCGGACACACTTTCCTGGGTCATGCCCGGCCTCGGAAGATCAACACGTCGCAGCCCCACCTAGGCACAACAGAGAGGCCAGCACGCCGGTCTAAACCTAAGCGCGCAGGGGTCTAGGCCCATCGCCCTGAGCACACCTGCACGTTGCGAGGGCGGCCGGAAGCAGACCTAGCCTAGTAGGCGTTCCAGTCCAATCCGGCGCGCGCCGCTCCGTCGCTGACGTCTGAAGTGCTTCGGCTGATACCACGACATCGGGATACCCATAACTACTCCCACGTAGATGGTTAGTGCGTATAGGCTCGTAGCCGACTCAGATCAAATACCAAGATCTCGTTAAGCGTGTTAAGTATCCGCGAACGCCGAACAGGGCCAGGCCCACCTGTCTCCTAGGTGGTCTCAACCTGCCCTGTCACTCCGCCACAAAGATCCACACAGAGGGCCGTCGGGACAAAGGTCCTTTCAGCCCCCAATCCGTGAATCACTCGTGGGTACTCTTCGAGCTGACCCGACTTTAGTCACCATCTGTATAGTATGTATGTATGTATAGTATATACCCGTGATCACCTCCCGAGTGATCACGGCCCAATAGTATAGCAAGGCAGACTGACAAGAATGTAGGGCCAATGATGATAAACTAGCATCCTATACTAAGCATTTAGGATTGCAGGTAAGGTATCAACAGGTGTAGCAACAATGTCAGGCTATGCATCAGAATAGGATCAACGGAAAGCAATAACATGCTACACTACTCTAATGCAAGCAGTATAGAGAAGAATAGGCGATATCTGGTGATCAAGGGGGGGGCTTGCCTGGTTGCTCTGGCAAGAGAGAGGGGTCGTCAACTCCATAGTCGAACTGGGCAGCAGCAGCGTCGGTCTCGTAGTCTACCGGAGATAAGAGGGGGAAGAAACAATGAATACCAAGTAAACAGATGCATATCGATGCATGACATGTCAAGAAGCGATGCTAGGCGTGCCCTAACGTGGTATGAGGTGGTACTGGTTAAGGGGGAATCATCCGGGAAAGTATTCCCGGTGTTTCGTGTTTTCGGGCAGAGGAGCCGGAGGGGGAAAGTTGCAGGTTCGATAGGTTAGGGGGGTGTGGCGGACGAACGGACTGCGTATCCGAATTCATCCCGTCGTTCTGAGCAACTTTCATGTTGAAAATATTTTAATCCGAGTTACTGATTAAAAGATATGATTTTTTAAAGATTTTATTAATTTCTGGAATTTAATTAATTAATTATTTAATTCGAAAATGGATTTATGACGTCAGCATGATGTCATGCTGACGTCAGCAGTCAACAGGGTTGACTTGGTCAACCCGACAGGTGGGTCCCGTTCGTCATTGACTGTTTAGTCTAATTAATGTTTAGCTAATCTAATTACTATTTAATTAAACTAATTAGTTAATTAGGTTAATCTAATTATGATTAATTAACTTAATTAATTCCTTAATTAATTAATTAATTTAATTATTATTTATTAATTTAATATTTATATTTTTTTAATTCTTTTTTTTATAAAACCGTTCTGGGCGTGGGGCCCCCATGTCATTGGCCCCAGGGGGCCTTGCGGTTTTCGGGCGCATGGCCGCGCGGTTGTCGCCTGAACGGGCGCGGGCGCAACGGTGCCCAGCACCCGCTCTTTCGGGCGCACCACAGCGGCGGGCGGAGCCGGCAGATCGCCGGAGCAGGGGGGTTGGTGACCACAGCGGGGCTCGCCGGGCGCCAACCGGGCGAAGGACGAGGATTGCGACG